>NC_056750.1:151983666-152191166 GCF_019279795.1 Protopterus annectens | reverse complement strand
ACTCAAAAAGCTCATTTTTAACTGCATTTGTACTTAATTACTGCCTGCACTTTAAAAAAAAAGTAGTTTTTGTCTTAAATTGCATTATTTAACTGTTATTGGCTTCACACTCAAGTGCAACAGCCATTTCTGTACTTTAAAAGTGTTTCTTCTGCTGTATCTGTATTAATTTTGAAAAAAAAAAAAAAAAAAAAAGAAATCTTCCTATTTCCCACCTTTCTAAGCTAGAAAAGTCCAGTTTTTAGATATTTGCTGGTACCTGGACTGTGTTTAAGCTTCTGTGTTACCCATACCTTACCTGGATAGAAGGAAGTTTCTCTGTTCACCAGTGAGAGTGGGGAGCTTTAAACAGCCTACCTGTCCTTGAAGGAGTGGTTTCAGCCCAGAAATTGTAGTTTCACTGGCCATTTTGGGCTAATTTCTATCTCTTTCATCTGTCTGATATAAAAGAAACATATTTGCACAGTTTTGCGCATAGCACAGCAGCGGTTAGCTAGGGTTAAACTATCCCTGGCTCCATGGAGTCTGCTCTTCAGGTTTTGCCTTAGTATTAGCCAGTTCTTCCAGTTTATAGTACTCAAATCAATGCTTTCAGACTAGCACTTGCTATAAATAGTGACAGAAGCACTAATAAACTATAGTACTCGATCCCCAACATTTGCTTGTAAGGATCAGTCAAATTTCTCTCCCCCACCAGCTTAACAAGAAAAAGTTCCTCAACCCATTCAAGCATGCCCAAAGGTCAGTTCCCAGTGTATTCTCCTGTTCACCTGATGAATCTGGGCATCCTGAGGCAATGTCACCACTGCCTCATGTACACAGACAACCCTCTCCTACCACACGACACTAAACTCTGTGAGAGATGCACTTACACAGCCAAACTTGAGGCAAAGCTCTCTTCGGCCACGACTGGAATAGACAATCAAGAGGAGAAGGTAACAACCTGCAAGACCCACCACACCTGCAACTGCAAATCCCACACATAGATACACAAAAACATACTCAGAGGCTCTAAATATTAATCTGTGGAAACAACAGAGACCTCCAAAGCAGACATGCAAGCAACATCCACCCACAAACACACCGCAACCAACACATAACCTCCAAAACCAGTGTGCCACACAACCACAGCCCATAAGGCATAACATCTTACCCAACACACTTGTAATAGGTGACTCCATAGTCAGCCAGGCTGGACAAAGAGAAAGTTGCTGTCAGCTGCTTGTCAGGCGCCAGAATCCACCACATTACATAAGCACTCAGGTCACTCCAAAATAAATACAAATATGACTCTGTCATTGTCCATGTTGGTGTGAATGACCGACGATGTACCTCCCTGGACTACATGAAAAGAGACATAGAAGAGCTCTCTGATCATGTAACCAAGGTTGGTATGACCCTAGCCCTGAGTAGCATCTTACCTTCACCAAGAATGATACCTCAGTACATGGAAAAATGATAAATTTCAACAATTGGCTAAGTTTCTGGAGTCATTCAAAGGGGATCCAGTATCTGTCCACCTGGGATGACATGCTCGACAAGCCACAATGCTTCACCAGAGATGGCTTGCACCTGTCACCCCTGGGATTCAGGATACTGGCCAAGGCTCTTGCCACCCCCATAGTGCCTTTTTTAGGCAAGGCTCAAAAGACAAACCCACCACCGTAATAAGTACCAGTGACAAAAACTTAGGGTAATGCTGCTCAACGCCAGGAGTTTAAACCTCAAAATGCACTCACTCAAGGCTCTTCTCAAAATGGAGAACATCGATATTTGTGCTGTAACTGAGACCTGGTTCAAGGCTCAAGAGAGCACCCCAACGATTCCAGGCTACAACTCATACCACACATTTCGGTCACAAAGCCCTGACTGAAATACCAAGGGAGAAGGCGTTTCCATATTCATCAAGGATAACCACAACTCCAGACTAGTTGCAAAGTATGATGCCTCAGAGATTATCCAAGTGCAACTGACAATGGGCAAAACTGCAATCCAGATTATAGCTTGCTACAGATCTCCATCCCTACCCATAGACCCCCACTCCTCATTCCTCGAGGTACTGGAAAACATGAGGGTCAAACCAAACACCCTAATACTGGGTGATTTAAATTACCCAAACATCAACTGGGAAAACTATTCAAGTACCAATACCTTTGCTCAATGCTTCCTGGAATATATTAACTCAAATGCCCTGGACCAGCTAATCAACACCCCCACAATGGGCAACAATATACTGGACCTGGTCATCACCAACATGGGGGACAGGTGCTCCACACCCAAGGTCAATTCCTCTTTGGTTAGATCAGACCATAAACTCATCACCCTCGATATCCACATTCCACCTTCTCCCCTTCCCAAGGAAACCACAGTAAAAATCTTCTCCAAAGCAAACTTTATGCTACTGAAGACGGAGGTAGCAAACTTCATTACTCCCATGCAGAATGACAATTTGGTTGAATCTACTGTAGCCTACACAAAAGCACTCTACAAGCACTTACATGAGTGCATGGACTGTGCTGTCCCGAACAAAACCAAGACCCATTCCTCCAAAAAAAGGAAACCAGTCTGGTGGATCCCGGCCATAAACAAGCTCTATAATAGAAGGAAGAATTTATTACAAAAAAAGAGTAAAAACCCAGGAATAAAGGAGCTACCTGACTAACCTTAGCAAAAAACTAAGATCTCTTATAAAATTCTCTAAAGCAAGCTTTGAAATAAAAATCGCAATGGACACCAAAGACAACCACAAAGAATTTTTTACCTATGTCAAGAACCTAAATGGCAACTCTCAGATCTGCTCTGAACTACAGCATAACGGTTCAAAGTTCACGGAACCAACTAATATTGCCAATATACCGGCAGATAGGTTCAGTGCAAACCTTACCCCACCCTCACCCCTTAAAGGCCCATATCTATACCAGAAGACTGTGCTGCCCCCTAATCACTGACACCCAGGTGAACATGCCACTTTCTAAAGCAAAAAACACAACATCCATGGGACCAGACAGCACTCAGGCTGCGTGTTACATGAACTACAAAACAAACTAATCCCTCACCTAACTACCATGTTCAACGACAGCCTCATCTCAGGCTACGTGCTCACTGAGTGGCACATGGCAACAGTTGTCCCACTTCACAAGGGAGGACTCACCACCAACACTGAGAACTATTGCCCCATCAGCCTGATGAGACTCATCTGCAAGGCCATGGAGTGCATCATCATGGAACTCATAAATAGCAACATTGGGAACCTACAAACCCTAGAGCCTACCCAGTTTGGTTTCGTAAAGGGCAGGTCATGTCTCCTAAACCTGGTTGACTTTTTTGAGACGGTCACCAAAGCAATCGATGAGGGAAAGGTGGTCCACACGGCATACCCTGATCTTGCAAAAGCCTTTGATACCATTCCCCACTCGGGAATTATTGACAAACTCACTAACCTAAATATAAACCCCCACATCACAAGATGGGTTGCTAACTGACTTATGGACAGAACCCATACAGTGAAAATAGGAAATGCTAGGTCCGACTCCAAACCTGTGACAAGTGGAGTACCTCAGGGCTCAGTCTTGGGACCTCTCCTGTTCGGTATTTACTTCTCCGAGGTACAAGCAAACACAGAGGGACTATGGCTAACAAAATTTGCAGATGACTGCAAACTGTGTGCCATAATTGAGACTCCTACTGATGTAGATATCCTTCAAAAGGGTCTCACTGAAACAGACACATGGTGCCAAAATCATGGCCTCAAGCTAAATGCCAAAAACTGCATTGTCATCCCCTTCAGGAAAAACCAAGTACCTATGAATTACCACAGAGGTAGCAGCTCACTTAACACAGAGAGTGTGATAAGAGACCTAGGGACCCAGGTGGATAGTAACCTCTACTTCGATAACCACATCGCTAAAGTGGTTAGAAAATCCTTCTACATGAGCCACCTTATCACGAAGGGGTTTGTATTTAGAAAAAAGGAAGTTATTGTCCTCCTCTACTCATCACTCATTAAACCCATTATTGAGTACAATGCCCCATTAGGGATGTACCTTACTAGACATCTGCAACAACTGGAGAGGCCTCAAAAATACCTCATCAAGAGGATAATGGGCGTAAAACAGATGCCCTATGCCACCAGGCTAAAAAAACTTCAACTGTACTCGGTTGCATACCGCCTACTCAGAGGTGATCTCTGCCTGGCATACAAGGCTATGTCAAACCCCAAATTGTTGGAAATGCTCCACCTAAGGAAAACCCAATCTACCCAAGCTAAATGCTCTAGGGCCCTTAACTTGACCTCAACAATTAACAGGACTTGGAGGGACAGATTTGTGTCCCAGAGACTCCCCTTGCTCTGGAATAAGGTCCCCATATGTGTGAGGCAGAGCTTCTTATTAGTGCTCTTCAAGAAGAATCTTGGTGAGTGGATGGAGAACAGGAAATTCACTCCGAGAATCACTTCTATGGTCCTGCTCGACAGAGGCGCAGGTAACTAAACCATGTGGGAGGTGCAAGCCGAAACATTTTTGGCTAGGCTTAATTATGCCCTAGGGCCTATAGCCTAGTACCTACCTATGAACCTATAAGTAACTGTTGTAGTAGGTAACTAAGACATAACACCAACAGCATGATAGCAGTATGGGGAAAAAACATGGTTTGTACTGCATGGTGATTTAACAAGGAATTTATGGGTTATATTGATTGCAAATACATCACCTCAAGAGCACGATAGCATTATTAAAACAAAAAAAGGTTTACACCGCATGGTGCTTTCACCAGGAAGTAACGCATTGACTACATGTTCGACATTCAGCATTAACACTGAATGCATGGAGTCGGTATTTTTATTTCGCTCATATGACCACATTAATATGCAAGCAGTCGATTAAATTTGCTACAAACGTGAATGTTCGCATATTTCATTGCTGTGTATTTAATAGTAAACCAATTTATTCACCATTTACCTTTCTTATTTGAGTGTTAAACTTCTTGATGCTTCAATCAATGCCTCTATTTTTATGAAACCCTTTACACATAACTCATATTTGCTAGCCACAAGTTGTCATACCCAACATATTTTGAGTAATTTTCTATATTCACAATTTCTGAGAACAAAGCATATATGTAGTGATGTGGGTGAACTTAGGGCTGAGATGAAAAGTTATTTATTAGATTTTGGAAGCATGGGTGTTCCAAAACCATACTTCTACAAGTTGTGGGGGGGGGGGGAGCGGTAATGTTAAATCTAGATTCGATTTATTAACTTAGCATTCTACTAATAATAATAACAGAGCTAGATCTGCAATTAGAGTTTAAGTTAACCATGGAACTAGTATATTAAATGTAAAAAATATCTTATTAGGAAATTTGGGGATATTTTGCAAATGGACAAGTTTTTTTCAACATTTATGCCTCAGACATGGGCTGGATTTAATAAACCCTACATGACTCCCTTAAATAGTGTGCACGTTGGGCACTGACACTGATTTGTATTCAGTAAGCAGCTCTACACAATGTGTGGAGCCACACAAACATGCTAAACATTGTGACATACTAATTACTGCATAAACAGCTGAATTGTTTACTAATCAACAAATTCAAGATGGCAGAGATGTTCATCAAGCTGTAAAGCAATCATGTGCACTTAGCATAGCCTTTTGCCTTGTATTCCAAAATCTATTGGAATACAGCCATGGAAACTACACTGGCGGGAAAGAATGTTAGGGGCTGCTGCTACTCTTCTGCATGTATATGTACTACAGGCTTAAATCTATGCTGTCGCTGCTGACAGACCTCAGGCAAGGTGGTTAGACCCCATTCAGCTTTTCATGGTCTGCATGACATAGAAATAGTAGAGCCTTACAGGGAGGATACAGACACACTCCAGGAACTCTGCAGCCTCTGTTGTCCTCAACTGAGACCAAGGGCAGACTGTGGAGAACCAATGTCTATGGAGACCAAGTTATGCTTAGCGCTTAGAATATTAGTTACAGGAACCATGTCACAGGCATCAGCATCCAGGATCTTCCACTAATTCCTGAATGCTATGCTACAGCATGCCAGTGATTATATACATTTCCCCCACCCCTGAGGGCAGTGTTAGAACTATGCAGGAGTTCTACCCCATAACACACTTCCCTTAAGTCTTGCACACCCAGCAGCACCCAGGGAATAGGGAATGGTCTACATTAACAAAAAGGGGTTGCATTCCATTAACGACCAGGTCATGTGTAATGCTAAAGAAATAATCCCGAATGTGTGTGCTGGCAACCTCAGCAGTTACCACAACATTTACTGGGGGTTGCAGGGTACCCACTTGAACCATGACTGATGATGCCCACTAGAAATGCATATGCACCCAAAGAGGAACACTATAATGAGGAACATGCTCAAACCAGAAATATCACAGAGCATGTGCTTAGGCTGCTGAAGTCACAGCTTCTGTTCCTAGATACATCTGGGGGCTCTGCAGTACAGTCCCAGTATTTTTACCAAAATGATCACCTTCTGTTCTATCCTACACAATACCCTCCTGTAAAAACAGCTGCAACAGGAATACCAAGGGCCAAGAACAAACATTCCACCACCATTGGCAAGGTCACTACATCCACACACAGGTGAGGAGGCAAAGGGGGAACACCCAGCTGCTATGGGTGTAGGTAGATGTAGGTGTGCATAATATTTCCTAGCCCTGGCCAAGAGGCAACAGATAACACACATGCTCACCACCTAAGGGGAACAACTTTCATCCCATCCGCATACATACAGTAAAATCGATGCTATGCAGCACTCACAACCTTTACTTACCCATGTAATGGCATTTACTGCTAACAACAGACAGATTCAGCCCCAAATGACAGCAGTTGTAATGCAGGACTATCAAGGTAGGTGATGAACCTCTAAAGGAAACATAAATGTGTAAGAACATATGAATATTTGAACTGTATCTTACTGAAATTGGTACACCTTGTTTGCTCTAGCATAGACAGACAGGAGGAGAAGAGCACTACACACACCACAAAACCAGCCTCACATAATGCTACCACACTGAATCAAACACAAAACACACGAAAACACACCGGACTGAGGTAAAATTTGCCTAAACAGCAGGGCTCAGGCCCTAGGCAGTGGAAAACACAACCAAAGCTTCATGAAGCTTACAAATGCCTTCTATGAACACCTCCAGGACTGCATGGAGGCAATCCCAAATAAAACCAAGACTCTTTCCACAAAGGGCGGCTATCCCAGCAGGTGTAGCCTCCCAGACATCTCAAATCTCTGGGGGATTTGAAGCTGCTCTCTCTGAAGCTAAAAACACAGCATCAATGGGACCAGATGGTGTCCCCGGCTGGCAATACTACCACCCGAGGCTAAATCGAGAATTAAACCAGCACATAAAAGGCAGCTGTTCAATCTCAGCCTTACCACAAGATACGTGCCCAAGGTGGTAACTGGCTGTGATCCCCTCCACAAGGCGGTGCCTCTCACAGTTCGCAATTACAACAAGTCTAGTCTGCAAAGTGGCTTCTTGAAACAGTCACCAAGGCCATTGATGAGGGAAGGCTGATCCATACAGCCTACCTTGCCTTAAAAGGCCTTCAACACAATACCCTCGGGTATTGTGAAAACACAACAAATGTAAACCCAACAAACACAAGATGGGTTGTGGCTTCAACAGGACAAACCCTGAGGGTTAAGGTTAGGTTATTATGTCAGACTCAAGCCGGTCTGGTAAGGTGTCCCACAGGGCCGGTACCCTTGGCTATTGATGGGCATCTACTTCTCAGAGTGCAGACAGGCCAACATGGGAGCCTGACTATTTCCAGCCAAAGTTTGCAAGCCGACTGCAAACCGGGCGCCATAGTGGAAAGGTGGACTCGGACACGAGACTCTGGAGGACCTTCAGAAAGGAAACAGATAGCTGGTGCAGGCCATGGCCCGGCGGCCTGAAGTTTACAGCCAAGTCTTATGATCATACCCTTTTGGAAAAACAAAAGGTAACCCAAAGCTACCATATGGGTGGCAGTCCTCCAAGCACAGAAGAAGGAGACATCAGGGACCTGAGGGACCCAGGTTGACAGTGGCCTTTCTTTTGACACTCCATTTGCTAAAGTGGTTAGAAAGACCTTCTATCATGCCCACCCTGATGTGAAGGGATTCACATGTTAGATTTGGTGGTCATTGTTCCCCTGTACTCTTCACTTATCAGACCAATGATGGTACAATGCCCATTAGGGACATATCTCACCCGACATCTCGCAGCAAAAGGAGAGACCCCAAAGTTCTCACCAAAGGATAAAGGGACTCCCAAAATCTGTATGTGCGCCAGTTAAGAAGAAACTCCAGCTCTATTCAGTTGCATACCGTCTGCTCAGAGGTGACATGTGCTTTGACATACAAGGCCATGTCAACCGGAGAAAAATCAAACATGCTCAAAACCACTATCCGATCCACCAAAACCATAGAGCAAGCTGACTTAACATGCTATGGATATAAATAGGACATGCTGGAGGGATAGATTTATCACTCCTTCTGAGAGACTCCCTACTGTGGAATAAAACTCGCTGGCTCTGTTCACAGAGGCACCTCGCTGGCTGGGTTCAGAGAAATCTTGACCCTGGGATCATCTCTGTGTAGGACTGTCCCGGGAATCATCACAGTCACTGCACAGTAGGGCACAACAAACTAATAAACACACAATTTTTCATACCAGGCTAGTGCGTAAGCCACACAAAAATTTAGGCTAGGCTTGCAACCTATGAACCTATAAATGAATAGCAGATACCTGCATACTGTTGCTTGAAAATGTACCTAAGTAGAATGTGTGTGTGAGATGTCTAGCAATGACATCAATATGTGACATGACTGACTTATGTAATATATATTTTTGAAGTTTATCAACTAGCTTGACTTGTACATCTCAGATACCCAGTATAGAAAAATAAGGCCAAACTCTATGTATCCCTACATTCTCACAAATGGAGCAGTAAGCATGACTGCTGTATCAATGATTTCAAAGGTAGGAATCACAACACCAAAATGTTGTAATAAATCTGAAAAAAATTCCATATAACATCAGCAATGCATATCTTGAACACTCAGCTTATTAGGCCAAGACTGACACCAAAGTAGTGAATGTGCATGGGAAAGAAACACACGCAGGCAGAAATGTAGATAATATCAAATGGCTACTGAGAAAGAATGACCTGCAACCCTGATTAATGCCTATTTAGCTGGTATGTGTGGGTGTTTCTATGGACACTCTATGTGAAATGCGTTTGTGAGTGTCAGCATGAAAACAGCCATGCTGTGTGATATCACTATGTCCTGGCATGTCAGACAGGTGTGAGCCATGCATGATAGAGGTATCAGTTCATCTTCACCCCCAATGGTATTTCCATGGCCATGGTCAGATGTGGTGGTGCTACCTGAATATTAGCACTGTTTTCTGGATGAGCTCTCCTCATGACTATGCCCAGGTCTAAAACCCCATGGTCTATATTACCTGGGTGGAAACACCTCAGCCACTGATAGAGCAGTGGAAGTAGTGCTACTACTAGACTGGGAATGGGCACAGCCACATTGGCTACACTAGATTATGTTGTTGTCCTGTGGCGACATGGATGTTGTCCCCCTCCTAGTAGGCGTTCCATCACAGACACTGGCTGTTTCAGTCTGGCATTCATCTGATCCATTTAACTGGCCAGATGATGGAGGCAGTCATGCAAGACAGCTTGTGCTACATCTAGAAACCTAAGCATTTCCTTGGAGGCCCTAGTGGAGTGTACATGTGCCTCCATGACAGCCCTAAACATATTTCAAGGGGCATGTAGTGACACATCAGCATCAGGTGCAGGGCAGACAATAGTAATCCTCCAATCATCCCTACCAGCCCTCCTGTGTGGCACCATGCCCACACTTTGGCTATGGTCAGAGTCAATTGGCACTGAAACCACAGTAACCACATTACTCTGATGAACAGTGTCACCCTCAACCAGTCTGCTATCTGAAGGCTCAGTGGAATTGGTATGTCTAGGCAATGGCATACTTACTATGTCTGAAGGAAATCCAGGGGATGTGTGAGTTCCAACCTCAATGTCATATTCAACCTCTGCACCCCCCCCCCAACCGTGCCTCTGTTTGACCACCATCATCATCATTAGAGTCTACTGATACTCACACATGAGGTGGTAGGAGTCCTACACTTCCACTGTCAGGATCACCTGCAATAATAAGCAACAAATACAGGAATTAAATTACTACTCCCATAAACATTAATCCAAAATATCTGAACAAAAAGTAACACTGTTCGCACAACTGATGCTGCAGCAATTCAGACACTCATTATACACTTCTCGGGCATACAGAAAATCTATATCTAAATAATGCTAAGAAAGAACAAAAGCAAAAAATATTGCTTTCCTTGTGCAGATGTCTCAACACTTTGCAGGGAGTATGGGCCTAGAAGAAAAGAAACAATGAAAGGATGGCAATTAATCATCATAATGGGAATAACACAGAGTCAGTGAACACACAATTACCTATATAGTCTGTAAGAAATAGCTCTAACTGAAACTTGTCTGATCCGTCCACCCACACCCATATCTGTTGAACAATTCTATTGTAAAACTATAACATAGCAATAGCTACAGAAAGAAAAAAACATATATGACAAACAGTAGCAGCCAAATTATATTTTAGTCTATAATCCAATATAATGTTGCTCTATGTAAGCTTGCCTGGAATCTGCTCCAGGACACACTTGGCAGGCCAGCCACATCAGCAGTGACATTAAACACATGATGCACTGGCTCCCCTCAGCTGTTGGGATTTCTGACAGTGAACAAAAACTCCTTGTTTGATGTCAATGGTGGCTCAGTAGCAGGACCACCCCCATAACCAGCAGTTTTTGGGCAACTGTAGCCACCCTCCTCCATGCCAATAAAATAATTTCACTGGCCTAATACCACACATAATCATAATTGTGGCCATGACCATAAACAAAATTTACGTCTACTGCTAACTACTTCTTAAGCTCCTTTCTGGCAGCCATATCTCCCCAGCCTTTCTCAAGCAGGAAGACTCCATGGTGCCACAGATCCTGGATTACTAATTCTCAGTGACACTGAAAGGGGGTTTCAAGGCTTTGTAGACTTGGTGCCATACTCCTATGTGACGTAAAACAGGGAAGGGTAAAGCACATTAACCTCCCATATGTAATGTATTTGTTTACAAAAATAATCGGTCTGTGTACGCTTTCTCAACATAAAGCACTTAAAACACACTTCTTAGTACAGCAGAATTGTAGTTAGCTCCCCCCACACACAAAAACAAAGGTTTGTAGAAATCAAGGAATACTACATAAGTGATGTGTGTGTGTGTGTGTGTGTGTGTGTGTGTGTGTGTGTGTGTGTGTGTGTGTGTGTGTGTGTGTGTGTGTGTGTGCACATATATATAGGTTCATAGGTTCATAGGTTCATACTAGGCTATCTGCCCTGGGGCATTTATAAGCCTAGCCCGATTGTGTTTGGCTTATGCCACCCATTGATTTGAGTATACTGTGCCCTTTTTAAAGTTTAGTTTACTGTGCCTCTGTCTAATAGTGACACAGAAGTAATCCCCTGGACAAACCTACGATCCCCCATCCACTCATCAAGATTCTTCTTGAAGAGAGTCAGTGAGGTGCTCTGCCTAACATGAAATGGAATTCTATTCCAGAGCGAAGGAAGCCTCTGGGTTATGGATCTGTCCCTCCAGCATGTTCTATTTATTTCTGTGCTGAGGTTTAAGTCCCTCGAGCGCGTGGCTCTAAGGGATTTAGATTTACTGAGGTGGAGCATGTCCATTAATTCTGGGTTGGACATAGCTTTATATGTCAGGCATAGATCGCCTCAAAGTAGGCGGTATGCAACTGAGTAGAGCTGGAGTTTTTTTAACCGAGCAGCATATGGCATCTGTTTGAGTCCCTTGATCCTCCTGGTGAGGTACTTTTGGGGTCTTTCTAATTGCTGCAGGTGTTGGATAAGGTACATCCCAAATGGGGCATTGTATTCTATGATGGGTCTGATGAGGGATGAATAAAGGGGCACGATTACCTCTCTTGATCTAGATGTGAATCCTTTCATGATGAGGTGGGCTATGTAGAAGGTCTTTTTAACCACTTTGGCAATGTGGTTGTCAAAGGAGAGATTGCTATCAACTTGGGTCCCCAGATCCCTAATTACTTTTTCTGTACTTAATGGGTTACCACCTATGTGGTAATTTGTGGGCACATTGTTTTTGCCAAAGGGTATGACTATACACTTTTTGGCATTTAACTTTAGACCATGGCTTTGGCACCAGTTATCCGTCTCTGCGAGACCTTTTTGAAGGATGTTTGTGTCAGCTGGAGAGTCAATTATGGCGCCCAGTTTGCAGTCATCTGGGAACTTGGTGAGCCATAGTCCTCCCACATTGGCCTGTACCTCAGAAAAGTAAATACCGAACAAGAGAGGTCCCAGGACAGAGCCTTGTGGGATGCCACTTGTGACCGGTTTTGAGTCTGACATGGCCCCAGCAACTCTGACTCTGTGGGTTCTGTCTTTGAGCCAGTTTGCGACCCATCTTGTGACATAGGGGTTTATATTTAGGCTGGATAGCTTATCTATGATGCCTGAGTGGGGTATTGTGTCAAATGCCTTTGCGAGGTCGAGATAGGCTGTGTGGACTACCTTCCCTTCATCTATGGCCTTGGTGGCTGTTTCGAAGAAGTTGACCAGGTATAAAAGGCAGGATCTGCCCTTGATGAAGCCAAATTGGGTAGGATCTAGTGTCTGTAGGTCCCCAATGTCTTTGTTTATGAGTTCCATGATGATCCTCTCCATAGCCTTGCATACTAGGCTAGTCAGGCTTATGGGGCGATAGTATCCAGGGTCCGCAGAGGCGCCACCTTTGTGGAGTGGGACCACTGTTGCTGTACGCCATTCTTTGGGCACATATCCTGTAGTGAGGCTGAGATTGTACAGCAGTTTTACTTGAGGGATTAGTTCTTCTTGGAGTTCATGTAGAACACAACCCGGGACACCATCTGGTCCCATGGAAGCAGTGTTTTTTGCTTTGGAGAGGGTGGCCTTCACCTGAGCATCAGAGATGTTTGGGAGGCTGCACTCTGCCGGGATAGATACTTGCTCTTTTGGGGGGGAGGGGGTGGAGAAGTTTGCACTGAACCTGTCTGCCAGGATATTTGCAATGTCTGTGGGTTCAGTGTATTTTTTGTCATTTAGAATCAACTCAGAACAAGTTTGGGAGTTGCATCCCAGGTTCCTAACATAACTGAAAAAAGCCTTATGACTGTCTTTAGTGTCCTGTGCAATTTTTTTCTTGAAGCTGGCCTTGGAGGATTTTATGAGGGATCATAATTTTTTGCTAGTACCGATCAGAGATGCCTTCCCTTTTAAGGATTTTGCTCTATCATGTAGTAGCTTCCTCCTTCTGTTATACAGTTTATTTATGGCTGGGGTCCACCAGACTGGACGCCTGCCTTTGGATGATATATATATATATATATATATATATATATATATATATATGTGTGTGTGTGTGTGTGTGTGTTTTCCACAAAATTATCAAGCTGTCTAAAAAATGTCAAAAGAAAAGCACTTGAAGCACTTGAAGCATACTTCTTATTTAGGACAACAGAATGGTAGGTTGTACACCTACATAGTCCAACAAAAATGTAAGGGTCTGTAGAAGCACTCATTCTGTCAAGATTCATATAGTGAAGACTGAAGCTTTATGTTATTAATCACTTGATGACAATTATCATTGCTAAATATTAATATGAATACCAGTCAATTTTGACTGGACCCACCACTCGTGTGGAGGTTGTCCTGGGTGATCTAGGAAGCATAACAGTAGTCTCAGTGATGTAAATTACATTTCTTTCCAATCCTATGTGAAACTGCCAAAGGAAATGGTAAAAACATAGTTGTGTTGAAAGTATAACCTGTCTGTCTCACAAATGTAAATGCCTGCCAACACTGCCTATGCCAACAATAAAGTATAAGAAGTGCATAAATATCAACCTTAATTTTCCTACTGGATATATAAATGCATTTCTAAAAGTTTACAAAATCTAAAATGTCCTTGAATAATGAAAGTATAGCTTAGCAAAACAAATGCTTCTCTGCAGTGAAATCACCTTCAAGGAAATGCCAACCTTCTGTTTTGTCTGAATAAAGAAGTCTCATCACCTTTAAATTCCCTAGCTACATGGTTACCTTTATATAGGGTAGATTCAGCCCTCTGAGCACGGTTACGATGCAAGTGATGAGTGAACTCATTACATTTGCTGAATACCAAACTTTTGACTTTGTATAGTAGATTTAAACATATTGTAGCCTCTATACCACTGTTAGGTGCAAATGACTTGCAACTGTGAATGATTACTTTGATTGAAGGAAGACACAACAGAAATTCAGACACCCTTCCTTGCAATATGTTTTTCAGTGAGGACAGACTTACTAAGTGTGGAACTGACTTCAGTGAGTTTTTAAATAAAGTAGAACACCACACACATATTTTTTGGCCATAATAGTACAAGTATCCTGCTTTTAATGAAAACTGGTGTTCACTGTTATGTATCTTTTATAACACATTGAAATCAAAATGATAGAAAATGCACTACAAAGTGTATGTCTGACAGCAAAGCAGAGGTAAGTGAAGAATTACTAGAATGCAAAGGGAAGAAAGAGTTGCATTTCTGCAGACATATTCATAAATATTTCTGTGATCACTCAGTCCACTAAATATGTTGTCCACACATGTACAACCAACTGAGAATACTCAACTTTGTAAATTGTTAATACTCGATATGAAATGAGAATTGCTTGTATGCACGTGAATTGACTGGTATTGTAAAACCATGTTTATGGCAAAGAGAGATAACCAGATGACCCACTACAACTGTGTTGTGTAAGTGTGATATTCTGATGGCTTAAATCGAGAACTATCTAACTGTTTAACCTTTGTTTCACCTTTTTTCATGTTTTCTGTTTTTTTTTTGTTTTTTTAGCTTTACACTTTGTGGTGTATGGTTTAATCAAACATGGTTAACAGCCTAAACATTTGAAAATGTAATGTTAGTTGTCTTGATTAAGCAGCATAAACATGCTTAGCAGCATTATGTGATGTGAAACATGTGCATGGTAATGGCTTTAGAAATTACACCTGTTACCCAACTGTCTCTGTGTCACAAGGCAAAGTGAGGTTGGAGTCCCACAGTAGATATTTTTACTGAGGAAGGGTCATAATAATTATTTACACAAGGAATATGTATTTAGCCATTGTCTTTGTCATTTGCATATTTGCCCTATGATGTGTTTTTGCACAATCAGGGTTCACTACTTAAGAAAAATTGTATGTAGTATGCCTTTTTTCACACAAACAGGCTAAGTGGCAATGAGCAGCCATTAGCACTTGAACAGTACTGAGTGTGGAAAATGCACCTACTGCCTAACTTTCCATGTGGCACCAGGTGTAAGTGCAATGTATTTATGGTCAGAACACAGGTGAGCCAGGGTTCTAATTCATACACTTTCAGAACACAGGTGAGCCAGGGTTGTAATCCACATGTTTTTTAGTAAGGGTGTCCCACTACAATTTTTCATAAAACTGTGATTATAAATACTACATACTAATAGCTATGTATAGCAGGTTGATTGATCATACACATACGTTTGTAGGTATCATATGCATTATGTGTTTAACAGGTTTATCATGACAATCATGATTATGTAATAAAAATGCAGTTGCATATCTCTTATGGACACAATAGTGAGACCTTGACCCCATGTACTTTAAAAATGGGGAAAGCGATGTTGTGGGTGGATGGATGAATTTACAAGACTCCCATACCCAAAAGTATAACTGCAAAACAGAATGTGTTGCTTGAAGGGTATGTGCCTCAAATCTGTAAATCTGTTACTAAAGTAATACAAGACTATCCATTTCCACTATAATTTCAGACATTAGCCCTGCATCACAACTGAGGATGCATAAGCCAGGACCTTGTGATGTCATGCACATACAGGCTTTACTGAAGTACAGCACCAGTCACTCTTTACACTGTATATCTGTGATGACCATGATTGGCAAACATATTTTCTGTAGCAATGAGAAATAATCACTTATGTGGAAATGTATGCATTCTGTTTTTCACATAGGTTTGAATCTTACATTATACAAATTACTTTTACCAGTGAATCCCCACAAAATATATGTCAAGTCATCCCATTGATCCCTCCAAAATCATGGCTTAAAAGACAAATCATTTAGCATTTCAGTATTGACAACTGGACAAAGTGTGACCATGTATAGCAGCACACATGCCAGAAATCAATGACAAATCCCACTTCATTGTTGCTGTTTCATAAACTCCCTTCTTCTTTGTTTGGTAATGTTTCTCTTCACTTTCCACTGTGCAATCACAATTGTCATGGTTCTGCATGTTTGTGCACTCTTCTTAAAATGTGATACCACAAATTGGCAGGAAAATGCTTCTACTGTTGTTGGAGGACTTTTACAGACATGGCAGGAGATGAGAAGGATGACGCCAAATTCAGGGTGCAGAGGTGGGGTGTGGGGGAGATAAAAATCTTTGTTGCACTCCTTGTGAAGAGCTATTTCCAAAAAAACCCCAAAAACCCTTCCCCCAAAAAGGGCCCTAAACTTTGTCAACCCCCATGGTTTAAAAAAAAAAAGGCCCATCACAGCACTACAACTGCCCTTCTGTCCTTTGCTGACTCCATAAATAGAAATCGTAACAGTAACCATTTCTCTTCTGCACTATTTATAGATCTATCAAAAGCTTTTGATATGGTTAACCATAACATACTTCTTGAAAAACTTAACAACCTCTCTTTAAACTCACATACTTTACAGTGGTTTAGAAGCTATCTTGAAAACAGGCAACAAGCAGTGCTTTGGGAGAACAACCTATCATCTTTACTCCCAGTAAATGTTGGTGTTCCACAAGGATCTATCCTTGGACCCCTTCTTTTCTCAGTATTTATTAATGACCTTTATCTGAATGTACCACAAGCAACCTGCATCCAATATGCAGATGACTCGACATTGATCTGCTCTGCCATAAATATTTCCTCTCTCCAGTCCATCACCCAAACAACCTTTCATAACGTTGAAAAATGGTTTATGCAGCACTGCCTCCTCCTTAACCCCAAAAAAACAAAGCTTCTTCTCTTTACTCCTACTAATAAATCTCCTACACCTTTCTTTACTATCACCTCAGGTAATTCTACCTGTATTAACCCTGACAATACCACTCGACTATTAGGTGTAACCATTGACAACCATCTAAACTTTGATGACCAAATTAATAGTACTATTAAAGCTGTTAATAAAAAAATTGGGACACTCTACAGAATTAAACCCTTCCTTAACCCAGCAGCTAGAAAAACCATTGCACAGACCCACCTGCTCTCCACCCTTTTTATGCTTCCAGCCATATATACCACACTATCTAAAAATAACATCAACAAACTCTCGACCTGCTATAACAGTATAGCTAGATTCATTAATGCTACTCCCCTTAGAACTCATCACTGTCACAACCTGAAACAACTAAATTGGCTAGAACTACATAACCACCTACTCTACCAACAACTACTTATCATTCATAAAACCCTTCATTTCCCTGATAATACTCCGAGCCTGGCTAGACTTATTTCTCCATATAAGAACCTAGACACACTTCGTTCCACCAATAAGTTTCTAGTATCCATAACTAAATCATATAATAAAGCTGGGGATGCTCTATTTTCAAATTCCATAGGGAAACACTGGAATCTAATCCCTCAAGAAATAGCTACTCTAGAGTCCACCTCTCTGTTCAAAAGACAAATCAAAGCACATCTTACTTCTAAATGGCTATGTCCCTGTACCAATCCCGACTGAAAGTATGTCTCAATACACCTAATTATTTTTTTCCTGTCCCCTTACTGGCCCTACCTGATGCTTTCTGGAGTTGAGAGTCGAATCTTAAGGGATGCCTCTATTTCTTATTAACTTTAGTATTTAGTTCTTATTTTTTGTTGTATAACTTGACTTAAAAGTTTTTTAAATGTCATAGATATCCTCACTTGTACCTTGTATAATTCTATTAAGAAAATTCTTAAATTGTTATAAATCACTGTAATTTTATCTATACTGGAGCTTTTCTCCCCGGGCCTCTACTGTAAACGGATATATGTCCAGCTAGACTAGCCCGGTCAACAAATGTAAAATAAATAAATAAAATAAATAAATTACATTTCTTTCCAATCCTATGTGAAACTGCCAAAGGAAATGGTAAAAACATAGTTGTGTTGAAAGTATAACCTGCTTGTCTCACAAATGTAAATGCCTGCCAACACTGCCTATGCTAACAATAAAGTATAAGAAGTGCATAAATATCAACCTTAATTTTCCTACTGGATATATAAATGCATTTCTAAAAGTTTACAAAATCTAAAATGTCCTTGAATAATGAAAGTATAATTTAGCAAAACAAATGCTTCTCTGCAGAGAAATCACCTTCAAGGAAATGCCAACCTTCTGTTTTGTCTGAATAAAGAAGTCTCCTCACCTTTAAATTCCCTAGTTACATGGTTACCTTTATATAGGGTAGATTCAGCCCTCTGAGCACTGTTATGATGCAAGTGATGAGTGAACTCATTACATTTGCTGAATACCAAACTTTTGACTTTGTATAGTAGATTTAAACATATTGTAGCCTCTATACCACTGTTAGGTGCAAATGACTTGCAACTGTGAATGATTACTTTGAGTGAAGGAAGACACAACAGAAATTCAGACACCCTTCCTTGCAATATGTTTTTCAGTGAGGACAGACTTACTAAGTGTGGAACTGACTTCAGTGAGTTTTTAAATAAAGTAGGACACCACACATATATTTTTTGGCCATAATAGTACAAGTATCCTGCCTTTAATGAAAACTGGTGTTCACTGTTATGTATCTTTTATAACACATTGAAATCAAAATGATAGAAAAATGCACTACAGAGTGTATGTCTGACAGTAAAGCAGAGGTAAGTGAAGAATGACTAGAATACAAAGGGAAGAAAGAGCTGCATTTCTGCAGACATATTCATAAATATTTCTGTGATCACTCAGTCCACTAAATATGTTGTCCACACATGTACAACCAACTGAGAATACTCAACTGTGTAAATTGTTAATACTCAATATGAAATGAGAATTGCTTGTATGCACATGAATTGACTGGTATTGTAAAACCATGTTTATGGCAAAGAGAGATAACCAGATGACCCACTACAACTGTGTTGTGTAAGTGTGATATTCTGATGGCTTAAATCGAGAACTATCTAACTGTTTAACCTTTGTTTCACCTTTTTTCATGTTTTCTGTTTTTTTTTTTTGTTTTTTTTTTAGCTTTACACTTTGTGTGGTGTATGGTTTAATCCAAACATGGTTAACAGCCTAAACATTGAAAATGTAATGTTAGTTGTCTTATTAAGCAGCATAAACATGCTTAGCAGCATTGTGTGATGGCAGAAACATGCATGGTAATGGCTTTAGAAATTACACCTGTTACCCAACTGTCTCTGTGACACAAGGCAAAGTGAGGTTGGAGTCCCACAGTAGATATTTTTACTGAGGAAGGGTCATAATAATTATTTACACAAGGAATATGTGTTAGCCATTGTCTTTGTCATTTGCATGTTACCTACGTGTGCACAGGGTTCACTACTTAAGAAAAATATTGAAAAATTGTATGTAGTATGCCTTTTTTCACACAAACAGGCTAAGTGGCAATGAGCAGCCATCAGCACTTGAACAGTACTGAGTGTGGGAAATGCACCTACTGCCTAACTTTCCATGTGGCACCAGGTGTAAGTGCAATGTATTTATGGTCAGAACACAGGTGAGCCAGGGTCCTAATTCATACACTTTCAGAACACAGGTGAGCCAGGGTTCTAATCCACATGTTTTTTAGTAAGGGTGTCCCACTACAATTTTTCACAAAACTGTGATTATAAGCACTACATACTAATAGCTATGTAAAGCAGGTTGATTGATCATACACATACGTTTGTAGGTATCATATGCATTATGTGTTTAACAGGTTTATCATGACAATCATGATTATGTAATAAAAATGCAGTTGCATATCTCTTATGGACACAATAGTGAGACCTTGACCCCATGTACAAAAATGGGAAAAAGATGTTGTGGGTGGATGGATGAATTTACAAGACTCCCATACCCAAAGTATAACTGCAAAACAGAATGTATTGTGAGGTATGTACCTCAAATCATAAATCTGTTACTAAAGTAATACAAGACTATCCATTTCCACTATAATTTCAGACATTAGCCCTGCATCACAACTGAGGATGCATAAGCCAGGACCTTGTGATGTCATGCACATACAGGCTTTACTGAAGTACAGCACCGGTCACTCTTTACACTGTATATCTGTGATGGCCATGATTGGCAAACATATTTTCTGTAGCAATGAGAAATAATCACTTATGTGGAAATGTATGCATTCTGTTTTTCACATAGGTTTGAATCTTATATTATACAAATTACTTTTACCAGTGAATCCCCACAAAATATGTGTCAATTCATCCCATTGATCCCTCCAAAATCATGGCTTAAAAGACAAATCATTTAGCATTTCAGTATTGACAACTGGACAAAGTGTGACCATGTATAGCAGCACACATGCCAGAAATCAATGACAAATCCCACTTCATTGTTGAAGTTTCATAAAATCCCTTCTTCTTTGTTTGGTAATGTTTCTCTTCACATTCCACTGTGCAAGCACAATTGTCATGGTTCTGCATGTTTGTGCACTCTTCTTAAAATGTGATACCACAAATTGGCAGGAAAATGCTTCTACTGTTGTTGGAGGACTTTTACAGACATGGCAGGAGATGAGAAGGATGACGCCAAATTCAGGGTGCAGAGGTGGAGTGTGGAGGAGTTAAAAATCTTTGTTGCACTCCTTGTGAAGAGCTACAGCCATAGACTGCTGCAGGGGGGACTTTGCCATGTCTTAATATAAGGCTGAGGCTTGTAACTGCCTAGCCAAGGTTGCTTCCATTGTGACTGGCACACCACCCACTAGGGAACAGGGCAGACACCACTACAGTGACTTAAAATGATGCAAGCAGGCACAAGCAGTGGCTAGATGAGTTTAGAACTACTGACATCCCATAGTCGTGTAAGTATACAGATAAAGCTACTTAAAATGTTATGGAATAGTGTAGATAGGCAAGGCTAATATGCATAAATTTTATTTATTCAACATTTGTTTACCAGGAAAGTCTGACCTGGAACAAAGCCAATTTTCAGCAGAGGTACAGAGAGAAACACTGAAGACACATGTCTTTGTAATGTGGGAGGAAACCAGAGCACCCAGAGAAAACCCACATGAACAAATGGAGAATATACAGACTCAGCACAGAAGGCACTCTAGCTGAGAATCAAACCAGAGAACCTCTTGCTGTGAGGCAACAACACTACAGCTGCACCACTACACCATCCATGTTTTTATGACTCTTATTCTCTCATCCTTTATTTTACAGCTGCACAGAAAATCCAAGAAAACAGGGAGGCACATGCTGAGAGATTGTAGAGACTCAGACAGGAAAGGGGCATGTATGTATGCAGCACAAATGAACCTGATTGGATTGAATATATTGGGATTCTACAGATCATTAGCAACTTAAGCATGTAGATCCTAACTGTAACAGCAGCCATGCATACTTTCTTTAGCTGTTGGTAATTGAATTAGGCAGGTGTAATACTGTATTCAGATTAGGTAGGTTTGATTCCTACAAGTAACCTATACATTCTCATTCAACAAGTATCATTTTCAAATTTTAATTGCAGCAATATTGGCTTTAATGCCATATTGTCAAGTTAATCTGCAGTATCTTTAAACGATATATATGAAATATGTGCATATTCCGATGATTACTTGTACCAACTTACAATTATTTTGCGATTGGGAAAGCTGTATAGCTAATATAATCATAAAAATATAGTATATTTATTGTAATACAGCATGAATGTGATATATAATGGTTCTAATTATCTCTTTTTTTTTGTCTCACCCTACCCCTTATCTGTCTCTCTCTCTTTTATTTTTGCAGTGTTTTAACTGTAAACACACTGTTCTGATGTCATACCTTTCTGACAACAAACAGTGCGAATCTAGTCCTCACCTTCAGAACTGTCACCAGTGTCCCGTTACTCGGTTCAGCACAGAGAGAAAGAGCAACCACTGTGGCTCAACCTGCCAGCTCTCCACCGGCTGTTGCACCAACACCCAGCACATCTGAGATACAACCTGACAGTAATGCCTCCGCAGCCCCTGCACTACCTGACCCATTCACATCAGGTAGCTTTGCTGTGGTGAAGATGGTGACTACATCACTCACCAGTAGCTGCCAGGGATGGTGAGTGATGCCATAGCAACTGGCCTTGGTGCCCACATCAGCCACCTGGAGAGGTGGGCCATTCATATACAAAAGAGGCTCCCATGTTAAGCAGACTGACAGAAAAACAAGTAAGGGGATAGTGAGGAGTAGATTCTCACTGTTCCCACACTTTGTCCTGTCTGTCTGCACCTGCTTGCTCACCTACACTACCCACCTGATCCTTGATATTCACATCCCAACCCCCCCCCCCCCAGTAAGGAAACCTCCATAAAAATCTTCTCCAAAACCAACTTCATGCTACTCAAGTCATAAGTGACAAACTTCATGACACACATGCAGATGGGAGCTGAAAGTTTGACTGCTGAATCCTACACTAAGGTGCTGTATGAGCACATCCACTCATTCATGAATCATGCCATCTAAAATAGAACCAAGACGCTCTCCTCCAAAATAAGGAAGCCAATCTGGTGGTCCCCTGCCATAAACAAACTATACAACAGAAGGAAGAATCTGTTGCAGAAATGCAGAAAATCCTAGGATGCAAAAAACTCCCCTACCAGCCTCAGAAAGAAGCTGAGATCCCTCATAAAATCTTCCAAAGCTAGTTACAAAAATAAAATTGTCGAAGATTCCAAAGACAACCACAAAGCATTCTATAGTTATATCAAGAATCTAAATGGCAGTGCTCAGATCTGCTCTGAGCTACAACAGAATGGCATCAAATATACTGATCCCAAGGATATTTCCAATATCCTGGGAGATCGATTTAGTGCCAACTTCACCCCCCTCTCACCCCCTAAAGGGCCCATCTCAATACCAAAAGATTGCCAAATTCTGGTAATCATGGCCACACAGGTAGAAACCGCACTCTCCAAAGCTAAGAATACAGCATCTGTGGGACCAGATGACATCCCGGGCTGTGTACTATATGAACTACAAAATGAACTGGCACCTCACCTAAGTGTCATGTTTAATCATAGTCTCACTTCAGGCTTTATGTCCACTGAGTGGCGCACAGCTACAGTTATCCCATTCCACAAGGGGGGATCCAGATTAGATCCCAGGAACTACCGTCCCATCAGTCTGATGAGCCTGATCTGCAAGGGCATGGAACGCATTATCATGGAACTTATAAAAAAAGACATTAGCAACCTTTAAACATTGGATCCCACCCAATTTGACTTCTGAAGGGCCGATCTTGTCTCCTGAACCTGATTAACTTCTTTGAATCAGTCTCCAGAGCTGTGGACGAGGGTAACACGGTCCACACAGCCTATCTGGACCTCGCCAAGGCCTTCAACAATATCCCCCACTCTGGAATCATAGATAAACTTACTAAGCTGGGCATAATTCCCTACATCACTCGATGGGTTGCCAACTGGCTTACTGACAGAACCTAGACTGTAAAAGTAGGCGAACTCCAAATCCAGCGCTAGACAATTGACAAGTGGAGTACCTCAGGATTCAGTCCTGGGACCGCTCTTATTTGGCATCTACTTCTCTGAAGTACAGGCCAACACTAAGGGACTCTGGCTGACAAAGTTCACAGATCACTGCAAACTGGGAGCCATTATTGAATCCCCAAATGATGTGGATATTTTACAAAAGGGCCTTACCGAAACAGATGCTTGGTGCCAGAGCCATGGGCTCATGCTTAATGCCAAGAAATGTATAGTTATCCCCTTTGGGAAAAATCATGTACCCATGAATTACCACATAGGTGGCAGTACACTAAACACTAAAAGTGTGATGAGAGACTTAGGGACAGTGGTCTCACCTTCGATAACCACATCGCCACAACAGTCAGGAAATCCTTCTCTGTGGCTCACCTCATGACTAAGGACTTTTTATCCAGAAAAATGGAGGTCATTGTCCCACTGTTCTCATCTCTCATTAGACCCATTATAGAGTAAAACGGCCCATTTGGTATGTACCTCACAAGACATCTGCAACAGCTGGAAAGGCCGCAGAAATACCTCACTAAAAGAATCACAGGCCTAAAGTAGATGCCCTATGCTGACCATCTAGAAAAACTCATACTCTGTGGTATATCGTCTAGTCAGAGGCAATCTCTGCTTAACATACAAGGCCATGTCAAAACTTGAGCTGTTGGGCAAGCTCCACTTAAAGAAATCCAAATCTCTCAGAGCCACATACTCCAGGGATCTAAACCTTGTCATCACAATGAACAAAACATGCTGGAGGGATAGGTTCCTGACTCAGAGACTCCCCATACTCTGGAATAGACTGCCCATACATGTCACACAGAGCGCCTCCTTGGCCCTCTTCAAAAGGAACCTTGACGATTGGATGGGAGATAGGAAATTCAGCCCGGAGATCACATCAGTCACCCTGCAAGTTAGGGGTCCAGAGAAGTAAATATTGTGGGAAGAAATATCCAGGGAATTTTTATGGCTAGGCTTGTACAGGCCGTAGGGCCGATAGCCTAGTACCAACCTATGAACCTATGAACCTATGAAACGTTCATCTAATATGATGTGGAAACTGTCCTTACTGTGAAGAATCAGCCTAGTACCAACCTATGAACCTATGAAACGTTCATCTAATATGATGTGGAAACTGTCCTTACTGTGAAGAATCATACAGCACACACTTTTCAGGCTATCCAGTCATACATAAATACTTAGCATATCTGCTAAATCATAATAATCATTTCAAAAGATATAAAACCACTTGTCATTTCTAGAAAGCTGTACACAATTAACTTGTGATTTGCAATTAGGCCTGCAAAGCAGCTACTGTTGTACAACTGTACTGTGTTAGGCATTACTAATAAAATTTGGGGAAGAAGCATACTTTATTTTAGTCATTAATGGTCACATTTGTAGTGCTGATCACATTTATTTAGCTAATTCCATCCGGACAACATTTAGAAAACAAGAGCATAATCTGGATTTAAACCCTGACTCACCTGTATTCTGATCAGGAGCTCACTGCTGTAATACACTGTGCTACAGAGAAAGCTAGGCAGCAGGTGTATTTTCCATACTCAATACTGTCCAAAGTGCTGCCTACCATGCACTGCCGCTTAGCATGTTTACATGAAGGAAGACATACTACATTAAATTTTTCAATATTTTCCTTAAGCAGAGAACTGCATTTGCTCAGTGCTTAATATTGCACAAATGGCTAAGGCAATGGCAACAGTTACTGATGTAATAAAATTTTAACCCCTACATTTCAAAGATAGACTACAGCATGACCATCATAGTAGCTGCCAGCAATTTATCTCATGACATATCTTGCAAGCAGCTTCACAAGCCCCAGTCAAATTCAAGAAATGCAAATCACGCATGCACTAACACTTTGTTGACATCTGCCCAAATCAGTTTCTCAGCAATGCTGTTGGTTGTGAAGAGGTGTACAGCATGCCTTACTCTGGTTACTGGGTTGTTACCTTCCATTACATAGAAAGGCATTCATAAACACAAAAGATGAACAGTGACATGTCTGCTTGAATTAATGCATACTTTCTGAAATTCATGTGCCCTGCAGCAATACACTTGCAAATGATATATCTGTACTTGAGCCATTGCCACACAGACTACAGAAATACAGAGCATAACTGTATTGGTACATTTGTTATTGGTTTAGACTGGCACTGGACACTGCTCATCCATGATCATATCACAATGATATTGTAAGTAAATTCTATTAATGTGGACATCATTTCTTCTGAATATGAAGACACCTACCTCAATTCTTGTTGTACTGGTGTTTCCAATTTGTATGTGTGTGTGTGTGTGTGTGTGTGTGTGTGTGTGTGTGTGTGTGTGTGTGTGTGTGTGTGTGTGTGTGTGTGTGTGATCTAAGCAACATCCTGAAAAAAAGGTACATTATGTCTTGGTTCTGCAGCATGCATTCATGACAGTTTATTTCACCGAGCTTGCCAGGATGTACTTAAATGTATTTTTGCAAATTGCAATCACATAGTCATATTACAAGTCTTGCCTTTGCACACAGGTTTCATAACAGTATATTACCTGACATACAATGATGATGTCATGCATTATAAAGACCACCGTGACAGTGACAAAACCAGATGTCTGTTATGGTGCAAGTGTTTAATAGTGTGTTCTCCAGCTTATGTAACTAGCTAGGTAGGGGATCAAATCCCACAACAGGTAACTTGTGTGTGAAGTTACAAGAGCTTGACTCGACATCCTTCTACCCTCACTCAAGTATCATTCAGAAAATGCTTTTACAGTGCTACATGGCTCCACAGCAGTGTCATACAGCTCTCTCAACATCATCTTCTCACCATACACTGATAATGTCATCCTATATACAGTGCACTTTGACAGTGTTAGAATTTGTCTTGTGTTGTGGTGCTAATGTTAAGTTCAGTGCTCTCTAGCTTGTATGACAAACTAAGTAGGGGTTCTAATCTCACAGCAGTCAACTTGAGGGTGTGCATGTGTTCATTCAACTATGTGTATAGAGACAATTTTACACTAGGGTGCAAGTCCTTAACATATTCTCAGCATACACTAATGATCATCCTCTGCAAAGTGCACTTTGACACCGAAAATTCAGACATCTGTGATGATGTTAGTCTTATGTTGTATGGAATCCAGCTTGTATATCTACATGGGTGCACTGCTCTAAACTGACCTCAATCAACTTGTGTGTGTAGCTGGTGGTATATTACAGTCATTGCATGATGTCTTGAATCTCTTTTCATTTGACTCCCACTCAAGAACATTTTACATAACCCCATGAATCCAATATCCTCTATTCTCTCTGTACACATAACATACTTTATGTGGGACACTGAGGATTTTATCATCTGAAAGCTGCATATACACATAGTGAAGTAGATCCCCTACATTACCCTTTGCATGTGCAAGCCATCTGCAGACCACTGGATATGTGACTGCTAATTTTAAACTTAAAACAAACAAAAAAAGGCAGCAAGTAAACAAGGTTATCTTTTCAGTGCTAATTTCCTTAGCACACATTTTATAGAGACAAACTCGTTAAGACCAGGATGGACATAGGCTGTAGTTCTGATCTGCCAATGAAGTTCGTCCTAATATTAAGGCATTACTTGAACGTCCTACAAAAAAGGTTAATGTTTACAATAAAGGAATGTTTAGGTGTGGAAGATGTAACCAGTGCAAGTTTTTGTGTATCGATAAGGAGGTAACGATCAGGAATGTTCATTATAAGGTTCAAGGTAAACACTCGTGTTTATCTAAAGCAGTAATTTACTGTGCCTTATGCCTTATGCCAAGATTGTCCTGCATTTTACATTGGTAAAACCGAAAGGGAACTGAGACAGCATATTTATGAACATCAATATGCAATAACTAAACGGGACAATACTAATGCCTTGGCAAGACATTTGGCTGATAACCCCAATCATAATTTTAAGTTTGTAATATTACATCAGGTGACACCAGATCCTAGGGGTAGTCCATGGCAGTTAGATTTAGAATGCCACGAACTTCATTGGCAGATTAGAACTACAGCCTATGTCCATCCTGGTCTTAACATGTTTGTCTCTATAAAATGTGTGCTAAGGAAATTAGCACTGAAAAGATAACATTGTTTCAAGTTCCAAATTTAAGATTTAATTTAAGTGTAAAACTTATACAATGTATAACATATGTAAAGTTCGATCATACATAAAGAACAAGATACTTAATATATATTTTATAAATTTAGTATATTCATTCATTCATAAATAATAATTTTTATACAGTTTATATACATTTCTTACAGTCATATAACTTGTAATTTTATAACTTTGTGATATGATTGATTTTATTGGTATTCATTATATTTATTAATACATTTTAGCATATAAAATGGACTTTAGAGGGTTTTTAAATATGTTTCAGCTTGCTACTATTTGCAGTTTTTATTTAAGTTTTTATTCATGTATTCACTTATTCAATTATATATTTATTAATTCATTTTTTATTTAGTTTAATTTTTGCGAATATGTGTATTTAAATATATATGTTTTTACTTGTTCTTATGGGTTTACTTAGTTATAAGGCTTGATGAAAGTAGAGGTTCAGGTTCCAGCTTCATCAAGTGCTTTGCATGTTTAATTGATGCTTTAATGGATTACAATTACGTCATTCAATAATTATAGTGAAGTTATAAAAGGAAGGTTAATTTGTTTATGGAATTGTCTGATGAAGGAAAGGTACTAACCTTTCCAAAAGCGCTAACATAATAAATTACTTTTGTTGTTTTGTAGCCACCAGTTTACTCGCTGCCTTTTTTTGTTTGTTTTTTTTTGTTTGACTGCTAATTTTGTCATGGGGTGGTGCACATAATCACATATAGACAGAAGAAATATCTAATAAAATCAAACACGTACACAGATATGCACATACACCTACTGCCTTCTGTCACATAGATATAGTGATGTTGGTTTAAATAGCATAATAATGGCTAGGATTTTATCTGCTCTTGACAGTTAACCTAGTAATACCTTCTGACCCTCTGATGATTGCACATATCAGTGTTGCTGTCATCCACATGTGCTATGCTGAGGTGTGGATGTACTGTAACCCTACGACAGTGTATTCCAGTCTGTGATTTGAGCTAGTATATTGATGCCCACTGCTGCCATTCTTTGCATGCTCCTACCATAACAGCTGTAGTAATATGCCTCCTGAGGATGATTGACATGGGATGATGCTAGCATATTGCTGCCTTACGAAGGCATGTGTTCTTGTAGTACAGTATATTGATTTTCTTTACAATTCTCCTTCAGCCATGACAATGACACCTTTTCTAAGATGTACTTATATGTTTCCAGTTCCCACCTCTCCATCAGAAACTTGCTGTTGTTAAGGGACTGTTTGTAAGAGCTGCATGCATGGTTTCTGATTTTGATTATTTTCTGGATGAATGCGATCACATTAAATGTATGTTTTTAGTCAGAGACTATCCAAGGACATTTGTTGATACATTAATGTATGAAGATTATCAACAAAAGAGAGTGTGGCCATTTCAAATCTATTTTACAGCATGCCCACCGTCAGGAGTCTGCTAAAATATCTGTCAGTCCCATGGAGCCAATGGACCAAAGAATGACTTCTTTTAACAATATTAATTCTTTAAAGGTACATTCAATAATGCTTGTAGGGTGAATCCTGGTTTGGCAAGCTCTTTCATTACTCAATATAATGTGGACAATAATATAACCAAAGAAATCGTTTGTAAAAACTGGGCTATCTTGAGAGATGGCAGCCAGATAGCTGGTAAAGTGAGGGATAAACCCCACATTACTTTTAAAAGGATAGAATTTTAAGAATTTGGTTGAGCATTTTGGTAATATTAGTAGGAAAAATGTGTTCACCGATTTTAGAATGGCTAAGTATGGGAGTTGTTCCATGTGCAAATTTCTTACCCTTGAAAACAGTTTGTAGTAAATGGTTTTAAGTTCAAGATGAAAGAAATGTGTAATTGCTCTACTAGGAGTGTTGTTAATGCTGTTTTGTGTCAGTGCTATTCAGCCTTTTACATAGGCAAGACTGAACATCATTTCAAAGATTGTATCTGAGAACATAACCATGACATCAAAAACAAAAAAGAAAATCACCCTTTAGCTAAACACATCAGAAGTTTTCCTAATCATATGTTTAAATCTGTTGTTCTAGAAATGGTGCCAACTGATTTGTGACATGGCCCTTGACAGCTACTTTTGGAGAAACATCAGTTGTATTGACAACTCCAGTTAAATGTAAAACCTGCCAGGGCTTAATGATTTTATTTTTATTTCATGCTTATTAAAACTGAAGGCTTTGGAGAGATAGTTTGTTTTGAACTTGACATTTTAACCTTATTTTTATTTGCATTTTAAGAGTGGTTTTATCACTTTAAATGTATTTCTTTTCTTGACGACTCAGTAATTATGTGACCTTGTACCTTCTGTTATTTAAATGGAGTTCAAGCACTGTTTTATCTGATGAAGTTTACAATTAATAAACAAAAGTGCTTGCTTATCATTTCTGGCATCATTTGATGTACATTGTTTGCATATTGGCTGTACTTTCTGTTGGAGTCTCTGTGGCCTGCAGCTTTTACTTCTTTTTTGAGTAGACAAATGGCTCACCAGCAGGACACACTGTCAAAGTGGGTGACTTCATCTCTAGCAGGAGGTTAATAATCAGGGGCATACCACAGGTTTCTGTACTAGGCCCTTTCCTATTCAGTATTTATTTCTCAAAAGTCAAAGCAAATGTACACAGTCTTTGTCTAACCAGGTCTGCAGCTGACTGCAAATTGGGAGTGCAATCATTCAGTAAACAAATTATACTGATATACTGTAGAAAGGATTAACACACACAAATGATTGTTGCCAGAAAAATGGAGAGAAACTAAATGCAAAAGAATTCATAAATGTACCCTGTTGGAAAGCAAATACATCACCTAATTATAATATAGCCAGCACCCTCCTAACAGTAGACCCAGTAGTATGTCATCTGGGTACTCAGGTTGATACTAATCTGAACTTCAACAATCCTGTGCCCACAGTGGTGAGAAAGCTCTTCAATGTGGCACAACTCATAAGTAAGAACATGGCATCCAGATCAAAGGACATTATAATTCCATTGTACTCAGCTCTCATCACACCAGTATTTGAGTACAATGCACCCTTTTGCATGTATCTCAACAACATCTGCAACAGCTGGAGCAAACCCAGAGCTTTCTAACCAGGAGGATACAGGTTATAAAAAACAAATCTTATGCAGAAAGATTGAAAGTCCTATCACTGTATTCTGTCAACTAGAGACTACTAAGAGGCGATCTGTGCCTGTCCTACAGATAATGTCCGATCAGGCCCTAATGGAAATATTACACATTCATACATGAAACTGCACAAGTGTCACTCATTCCAAGGATCTTAACCTAGCCTCTGACAGAAATAAATCATGTTGGAAAGATAGATACGTCTCTCAGAGGCTACATCTTTTCTGAAATAAGTGTCCCATTCACATAGAGAAAAGCCCTTCCCTGACTCTATTCAAGCACAACCTAGATTAATGAATGTATAATCACAAATTTACTCCTGGGCTGGCACCCATGTCCCTTATAGACAGAGGTGGTCAGTATACCTTAGCATAGGCTCATACCTTTGTGAACCTCATTCACCTAGCTATTGAAAATTGTTAAACTCAGGTTAAATCTGGCTAGGATTGTATGCTCTCTTGCGCCCATTAACGTAGTACTCTCCTATGAACCTAGGAACCTATGGAATGCAATTGTAGTCTAGGTACAGGTATTGTGCGACTGTACAGCATCATGGACGTATTAGTACATCACATCAGTATTACCACTTAACAGTTTGCATGAACACATATGGATGTCAGGATTTCATGGCAGTATAACATTTTGACTGGGAATGTCCGGAATGTAGTGATCATGTGGCACATCTTGAGGTGTGACATGTACTTATAAAGGGTGCTCCATGTATTGTTTGGTATGTAAACAGTATTACAGTGACAGCTTCCTTGATCAGCAACACTTGATTTTACACTGCTGTACATTCTGGGCACATGGGCATAATTGATGCATTGCCATCATTCTGGCATACTGCTGTATTATACATTTTAATGGATCACCTCTTAATTCACACATCAATTTCAGATGCTTCAGACAATATCCTTTGGTTAACATGAGTCAAATGCATGCAATGTACAGCTGTGTGTAGGGAATCCATTCACAATAATGTGGTATTTGCATGTGTTGTTATCTGTATTGCTGATACCTATGTCAACCAGGGATGCTTTAGTAAAGTGTATCTCATTTGGCACAGTGAACTCCCACACATCTGCTAGGCCATATAGAACTATTCTTTGGGATGTATATACATTAGGATTTGATAGTGCAGACTTCCCTTTCCCTTCAGGGTGTTCTACTAAGTGCTGTGTGGTATGTCTTTTTGTGTTATACCCAGTAAATATACAACTCAATGGTGACATTGATGGTATGGGTTTGATTCTTACAGGTGGTGATTATGGCTTAATTGTCGGGTCTATATTATTTGAATGAAAGTTCAAAATGTCGATCGCTGTAAACAGCGAAAATGCAGATAATCGAATCCTGTATTGTGGGGGGTTGCACCCCCCCGCTAATTATATATACCAACTCCGAGATAGCACTACAGTGAGGAAAGGGCAAATTTCCTGATCTTCACTGTATTGCGATCTCACAAAACAGATATCGATTATCGGGTATTTTTGCTGTTTACACTGATCGACATTTTGAAATTTCATTCAAATAATATAGACCCTATTTGTCATGCAAGCCTACAAAGTGGCCATGACTGCCTCTGATTTCAGCTCCACATTTAACAATGTCCCTCTTAAACCTTTCAAAAATTGGTCATTTTGGGGGTAGGGGTTGTGAAATCCACTTACACAATACTAACCAAGAACAGAATGAATGGCAAATGTTGAAATAAGCCTGGATTCCATGAACACAGTCAGGCAATCAATCCTTATAAAAAAAAATGTATTCCATAAGTAAAAAACCACTCAAAGGCTGTAATAAAACATAAGCACCTAAAAGTGCTACTAGTTAAGCGCTTTCATCTACTAAAGTTGTAGACTTCTTCAGAACAAGTAGCACTGTTAACAAATCCATTTAAATACATTACTCTTGGCGCCAATGGGTAAATTTGAAAAAATTAAAGCTGTAGCTCCATAAAATACTGTTACTTAATGTAACACATACTAAATACAATAACAGTTTCACGTATTATACTTAACCAATCCATCTTAAGAAATCATCAATCAAATAGGATGAAATCAACTATAAGGATGAACATTTTAAGACATCTATAATAATTTATTACATCAAATAATCATGCCCTAGTTACTAAAATGGACTTAATCGGAATAGAAGGTGGTTGCATCCAATAGCAATTGCCATTTTATTTCATTTGATCCCAGAAAAGCCTTTATGTTCCCACCTCGGGGGCTTTCCTGTTCAATAATACCAAATTTAAAACTATGATTATTCCCCCACTTCTCAATGTTCCTATATAGGTCATTAGTTTTATCCTGCTTCCTAATCTTATATAAATGATCATAAATCCAATTTTTGAGACATCTATCAGTTTTTCACACATAGTATCCTGGACATACCATACATTTAGCTAAATAAATCACGTGTTTAGTGTTACAGTTGCCAATTATAAATGTAACAGTAGTTCTATCCTTATTTGCCAAAACTATCTTATCATCCACTAGTATGGCATGACATTGTCCACATGTCCCACATTTTCTAGTGTGGCCCACCCTACTATTCATCCTAGTGTTCTCTCCACACTGTTCCAAAGTACTTTTTAAGTTCCGTCCTGTCTTATACACAAAAACTGGAGTCTGTCCCACCATTTGTATAATATTTTCATCAGTCGTAAGGATGTTCTAATTACGCATAATGACTTTCTTAACCTCATTAACAGAAGGACTATATTCAAGCATGCAAGCACAATTAAAATGTTTGTGGTTGTTATTAGTTGCACCGTGGGATGATTTCTGTACCATTTCCATAGCAAGCAAAGGTTTATATTTACCTCCCCATTCTCTGATAACATATCTAGTAATATCATAAATGAACCCTTTGGGGTATCCTCTTTCACTAAACATTTCTCCAATATAATAAATTTCCTGCACCATATCCTCATATTGTGAAGTCATTCGGGCCACTCAGATACACTGTCCTTTCAATATATTTCTCACTAGACCTCTTGGATAGTTACTAGAATATTCCAAGTAGGTATTACTAAATGTTTCTTTTCTATAAATATGAGACTTAAAGCCCATAGTTGTGTGACTTATCAGAGTATCCAAATATGCTATACTGTCTGAATTGTAATTGTAAGTAAATTTCAGATATACACTAGTATTATTTATGTATTCCATAAATTGTTTAAATCTATCTAAGGAATCATCCCATAGGATGAAAATATCATCCAAAAAGTGAGTATAGTATCTAATACTACCCATATACTCGCTAGTAAAGACATGTGTAATTTCCCAATCTAGCATAACCAGGTTGGCAAAAATGGGAGCACAAGCGGCTCCCATTGCTACCTTTGCCTGTAATGTTCACCTTCATAAAAATGTAATTGTGATCCAATACAATAGACATACATTCAACTATAAGGCTAACATTGTCCCAGTCCAAGTCACTATATCTCCTTATACTATTACTAAAGGCTTCTAAACCTTCTTGCTTGGGAATACAAGAAAAAAGATCAACCACATCTATAGTGATATATAGTAACTCTTTTTTCCATAAGTCAATTGTTAATCTACTCAAAAAGTCCCTAGAATCTTTAATAATATGTGGGACCGTGTTATAAATGTGTTTTAATCTTCTATCGATCACTTCCCCAATAGGAAATGTCTTAGACTGACTACCCGACACTATAGGTCTAAAGCGGGGATCTTTAATATTCTTGTGGATCTTAGGTATACCCACTATAGTGGCAAAATGGGATGCTCTACTTTCATGAAATTGTATGTCTCTGTAGTAATTCTATTTTCAATATGATATTCTTCTAAATACATGTCTAAATGTCTATATGTGATATGTATCTCATTAATAGATACAATTGCATAATTCCCAGTCAGATGCAAAATCTCTTACATCTTATTCACATACTCCATAGAATCATATATAACCACACCCCCTCCTTTATCAGGTTTCATAACCCTTATGTTGTTGTCCTTTTTAAGTTGTTGCAAAACTTCACTTTCCTCCATAGTTAGATTATTTTTGACTTTTTTACTTTTTACACGCTGTTTCATCTTATATAGCTGTCTAGTAACCACCTTTTCATAAGTAGCAATACTGGGGTGTGTAGGGGGAACAAATGTACTTCTTTTTCTAAGTGCTCTATCTTGTCCATTATTAAACTTACTATCTTTTCTGGGCATTTTATCATTAAAAAAATACTGCCAAATTAAGCTTCCTCATAAAAAGCTTAAGTTCCATCAAGGTATCAACAACATTGAAAGCTGTCTTTGGTATATATTTCATACCTCTGGCTAAAAGGCTGAAATGCCATTGTTCCAACTTATAGTTAGTGTAATTATAAATTTTAAAATTACCCGAACATTGTACGATTCCATCTGTGTTATGTGAAATCACAATTTCTTTATCCATTGTCTTGGCTATTTCCAATACCCTTTCTGATTGACCCATTTTGGGTTGGTTAGTTTCCATTGCCCCTTTTGTTTGCCCCATTTGGGGTAGGCTCTGTTCCAAGATTGTGGGTATGATCCCCCCTGATCCCTGTTCCAATCTTTCCGTCTCTGGGGGAACGTCTGGTTTGACCAACCCTTCCGAAAAAATGTCCTATTACTCCCTGTACAAGCCCTGTCACCATATAAATGTGAAGATCACTCATATTCATTACCTCTATGATCTTACACATTTATATAATGATTTTCACTATTTCTATCCTTCCATTCATATACTTTGTGCTGCTTATATTGGTCCAGATCCCTCTGTAATTGTTTACACTTCCTCCTATATTCTTTTTCAATCTTGTTGTTAATAATATCAAATTGTTTGTCATATAATTTATGCCACTGAGTAAACAACAAATCATTAATAATAGCATCACTCAACTTTTCAACTTCATTAAGTACATGACATAACTTCTCATCATTAAACTTTATGAGCATTTTCATATATTCAAAACCAAATGTATCAAACAATGTATTAAACTCATTACGAGACTGTTCATTTAAATGAATTCCCATTGACGCTTTAAAAAACCTTAATCCTACTGGCACAATTTTATATTGCAAACACTTGAGTAAGTAAGCATAACTGGAACATCCTTACGACTGATGAAAATATTATACAAATGGTGGGACAGACTCCAGTTTTTGTGTATAAGACAGTACAGAACTTAAAAAGTACTTTGGAACAGTGTGGAGAAAACACTAAGATGAATAATAGGGTGGGCCATACAAGAAAATGTGGGACATGTGGACAATGTCATGCCATAGTGGAGGATGATAAGATAGTTTTGGCAAATAAGGATAGAACTACTGTTATATTTAAAATTGGCAACGGTAACACTAAACACATGATTTATTTAGCTAAATGTATGGTATGTCCAGGATACTATGTGGGAAAAACTGATAGATGTCTCAAAAATCGGATTTATGATCATTTATATAAGATTAGGAAGCAGGATAAAACTAATGCCCTATATAGGCACATTGAGAAGTGGGGGAATAATCATAGTTTTAAATTTGGTATTATTAAAAAGGTTATGGAAAGCCCCCGAGGTGGGAACATAAAGGCTATTCTGGGATTAAAGGAAGTAAAATGGCAATTGCTATTGGATGCAACCACCTTCACAGGACTAAATGATAATATTCCAATTAAGTCCATTTTAATAACTAGGGCATGATTATTTAATGTAATAAATTATTATAGATGTCTTAAAGTGTTCATCCTTATAGTTGATTTCATCCTATTTAATTGATGATTTCTTAAGATGGATTGGTTAAGAATAATACATGAAGCTGTTATTGTATTTAGTATGTGTTACATTAAGTAACAGTATTTTATGGAGCTACAGCTTTAATTTTTTCAAGTTTACCCATTGGCTCCAATAGTAATTTATTTAAATTGATTGGTTAACAGTGCTACTTGTTCTGGAGAAGTCTACAACTTTAGTAGATGAAAGCGCTTAACTAGTAGCACTTTTAGGTGCTTATGTTTTATTACGGCCTCTGAGTGTTTTATTCCTTATGGGATAAAATTTTTTATAAGGATTGATGGTCTGACTGTGTTCGTGGAATCCAGGCTTATTTGAACATTTGCCATTTATTCTTGGTTGTTGGGGAAATGTTGTGTTTCGTGTACTTACAGAATACTGACAGTCATTACAGTTGTAGACATCTGTTCCTAAAGAACATGTACAATAAGTTACACTCACATATTCTATCAATGCCACAGATTAATGGTCATAGTACTGTAAAAGTGTCCATAATTGTGCCTGTTTTGTCTACATTTGTCCAGAAGTCTGTAGCTATGTGTCTCTAATGGTTGACAGTTATGGTGACATGTAAGTCATACTCAAGCGAGATCTTCAGAGTATGCACATACGCCTAATTTATATGCCTTGCTTAATGTCCTCTCCAGTATCCTTGTGTGACCATCACATATATACTATAATGTGTGTTTATATCATAATATACTTGCTCAGGAGATGTAAACAGCAGTACATTTTATGCTATCTACATATGTGCTTAATGTTATGCTACTGACTTGTGCTTGAAGTGTACATATGTTTACATATCTTATTTTGTGGACATTGTCATATTTACCACTCCATTGTCCTCTTTATTCATTCCTGTCATTCATGTCTGTGCCGATTTACATCAGCACACTTTCTCTGCCCAGTGCATGTTTTCTTGTATTTGCACTTACCATTTAACTGCCACCCCATTATTTCATTCTTCATGTTGCACTGAGTACACTTTTATTTATGGTGTTATTACAACTGGTATTTCAGTATTTTCACCCCCTGGTAGACATTGTGGCTGTCCAGTCAATTTCGACCAGCAAGTCTGCCTGTAAGCAAACTTGAATTCATCTTCTTTCTTTGCTCATGCTTCTCTGCACATTTTCCTGTGCTGGTTTACATGTGAGCGGGAGGAGCAGCATGAGTATGTGATCAGCACTGCACTGGTTTACATGTGAGCGAGAGGAGCAGCATGGGTATGTGAACAGCACTGTGCTGGTTTACATGTGAGCGAGAGGAGCAGCATGTGTATGTGATCAGCACTGTGCTGGTTTACGTGTGAGTGACAGGAGCGGCATGAGTATGTGATCAGCACTGCACTGGTTTTCATGTGAGCGAGAGGAGCAGCATGAGTATCTGATCAGCACTGCGCTGGTTTACATGTGAGCGAGAGGAGCAGCATGAGTATGTGATCAGCACTGCGCTGGTTTACATGTGAGTGAGAGGAGAAGCATGAGTATGTGATCAGCATTGCACTGGTTTACTTGTGAGCGAGAGGAGCAGCATGAGTATGTGATCAGCACTGCACTGGTTTACATCTGAGCGAGAGGAGCAGCATGAGTATGTGATCAGCACTGTGCTTGTTTACATGTGAGCAAGAGGAACAGCATGAGTATGTGATCAGCACTGTGCTGGTTTACATGTGAGCGAGAGGAGCAGCATGAGTATGTGGTTTACATGTGAGCGACAGGAGCAGCATAAGTATGTGATCAGCACTGTGCTGGTTTACATGTGAGCGACAGGAGCAGCATGAGTATGTGATCAGCACTGCGCTGGTTTACATGTGAGCAAGAGGAGCAGCATGAGTAAGTGATCAGCACTGCACTGGTTTACATGTGAGCGAGAGGAGCAGCATGAGTATGTGATCAGCACTGCACTGGTTTACATGTGAGCAAGAGGAGTAGCATGAGTATGTGATCAGCACTGCGCTGGTTTACATGTGAGAGAGAGGAGCAGCATGTGTATGTGATCATCACTGCGCTGGTTTACATGTGAGTGAGAGGAGCAGCATGAGTATGCGATCATCACTGCACTGGTTTACATGTGAGTGAGAGGAGCAGCATGAGTATGTGATCAGCACTGCACTGGTTTACATGTGAGCAAGAGGAGCAGCATGAGTATGTGATCAGCACTGCACTGGTTTACATGTGAGCAAGAGGAGCAGCATGAGTATGTGATCAGCACTGCGCTGGTTTACATGTGAGCAAGAGGAGCAGCATGAGTATGTGATCAGCACTGCGCTGGTTTACATGTGAGCAAGAGGAGCAGCATGAGTATGTGATCAGCACTGCGCTGGTTTACATGTGAGCAAGAAGAGCAGCATGAGTATGTGATCAGCACTGCACTGGTTTACATGTGAGCGAGAGGAGCAGCATGAGTATGTGATCAGCACTGCGCTGGTTTACATGTGAGCGAGAGGAGCAGCATGAGTATGTGATCAGCACTGCACTGGTTTACATGTGAGCGAGAGGAGCAGCATGAGTATGTGATCAGCACTGCACTGGTTAACATGTGAGCAAGAGGAGCAGCATGAGTATGTGATCAGCACTGTGCTGGTTTACATGTGAGCGACAGGAGCAGCATGAGTATGTGATCAGCACTGCGCTGGTTTACATGTGAGCAAGAGGAGCAGCATGAGTATGTGATCAGCACTGCGCTGGTTTACATGTGAGCGAGAGGAGCAGCATGAGTATGTGATCAGCACTGCACTGGTTTACATGTGAGCAAGAGGAGTAGCATGAGTATGTGATCAGCACTGCGCTGGTTTACATGTGAGAGAGAGGAGCAGCATGTGTATGTGATCATCACTGCGCTGGTTTACATGTGAGTGAGAGGAGCAGCATGAGTATGCGATCATCACTGCACTGGTTTACATGTGAGTGAGAGGAGCAGCATGAGTATGTGATCAGCACTGCACTGGTTTACATGTGAGTGAGAGGAGCAGCATGAGTATGTGATCAGCACTGCGCTGGTTTACATGTGAGCAAGAGGAGCAGCATGAGTATGTGATCAGCACTGCGCTGGTTTACATGTGAGCGAGAGGAGCAGCATGAGTATGTGATCAGCACTGTGCTGGTTTACATGTGAGCAAGAGGAGCAGCATGAGTATGTGATCAGCACTGCGCTGGTTTACATGTGAGCGAGAGGAGCAGCATGAGTATGTGTTCAGCACTGCGCTGGTTTACATGTGAGTGAGAGGAGCAGCATGAGTATGTGATCAGCACTGCTGCTCATTGCACTAATACATAAACTCCATAAAAGGTGTGTGAAGAGCCTCAGCCTACATGAAATTTATTGAATCTACAGGCATGTCTATTTTCCTGTGAGAGAAGGAGGAGCCTTGGTCAGACTTTTTTTCCTCATTTGACTGTGGTTTATCCTCTTTCTAATCCTCTACCCCAAGGTTTACTTCATTTGTGGGAATTATTCCTTTTGCATACATATATGTCAAAGTACTGTACTTCGTACAACACCAGTATATGCGATTTGACATTTGATTCTGTGTACTACTCAATGGGTGCCACATGGAAATGAGTGCCCTTTACAAACATACACCTAAACATAGTCCACCTGGGTTTCTGTTTATTGGAATAGATAATGTGAATGTACAGAGAACTCATCTTTCATTATGACTGATGGCTTTAAATAATAAAGAGCAATGTTAGATCATACATCTAGGTGCACTTTACACGCCTGGGTTGAATTAGTGTAAGTAATTGAAATAGAAATGTAAGGATTATGAAGGTAAACAAAGGTGGAATACTGGCCCTTATGAATAATAATGATTACAACCGTGAGATATAGAATATGCTTATTGCTATATCAAGTTATAGAGAAGTTTCCAGAGACACCATTAAGAAGAGTTTTTCCATTGCTGATCATACTTCATTTGATTTGTACAGTCCTGGTCAACTGGATGTGGACACCTATACCTATCTTCAAGTGGAATTTCCCAAAATGACACATTTTTTTGACACCATATATCCACAAGGATAGGAGCAGACGTCCTTTCAGGTTAATTGTGTCAGCAGCACTTTCAAAGACTGAGCCAATTTCAACTTTTTTAGACCATATCCTAAACTTGATAGTACAGAGTTCACAATATTATATAAGTGACTCCTGACATCCTCTGGAGTTGGAGCTTCTGAATGCCATTCGTGACTCTAATTTTCATTTTGCCTCATTAGATGTAGTCTCCCTGTATTTTACAGGAGGGTGGAGAAGAGTTTTTAGGGGAATATTTGACTGTTCATACCACTTTTGAGGTGGACAAGATTAACATGATTTGCTCCCTAATTGGTTCTTGACAATAAATATTTCAGTTTTCTTGACAAACTCTGCAAACAGAACTCGGGAGAAGCCATGGGGGCAAAGGTCAACCCTGTTTTTGCAAACATAGACACGGCTATGTGTGGAGAGAAATTTCTGATGAAACATCCTTTAGCAGAGGAAATTTAATTCCATAGGAAGTACATAGATGATCCCTTTTTCCCATGGAGTGGGTCTGTTGATGAATTTAAGTGCTTTGTAAAATACATCAACAAGTGCACCGATATTTTGCAGTTCACCATCAGTGGTTTTGTTGACACCTTGGAGTTCCTTGGCCTACGTATTTTGCATGATAATACATCTCATTCTTTTGTGAGTAAGGTCTTTCACAAAGAGACCTTTGTTAACCAGTACCATCATAAGGACAGTTTACACTCCTCCCACATGAAAAGAAGGGTGATTAAAAAACAAATGATCAGACTTAGTAGACTCAATATAGATGAGTTTACATTTCTGGAAGAGCTGACTAAGCTAAAGCCTTTTTTATTGACAGGGGATATAGTTCAGACTGTTTAGGTACCATCGAATGTGAGGTTTTGGTGATAAGGACATCCAAAGCCCATCCTATTTTGGACAAGAAACATTCTAAGATTTCTGCTAGTCAGGCCCCTGATGTTTGTTCTGATGTCTCTAATTAAAGAAAGGTTTTGCTTTTCCTATTCCAATCTGTAATGAGATGTGGTTGATCCGGAATATAATACAAGAGAACTGGACTGTCATTTTGGGAAACACAGACTTGTATAACATCTTGGGTGACAAGTCTAGGTTCACCTTTAAGAAAGCTGTCAATTTTAAATCTATAACAACAACCAAGTACTGAGCAGAAGTGAAAGTGAGAGTATATCAAAAAAATGACAGTCCCAGTTATAAAATCAACGTAGTTAATGCAGATAAGGTTAAACGGATAAGCGCTTTCACTGTATCAGCTTCATCAGATCCATGGTCAAACCCCCTCACAAACAATATATATAGAAAAAACATGAAAATAATCAACCTATCAAAGAAATCAATTCAACTCAGGTCTCTACTTAAAGCCATAATATTTAAATCTATGTTTGAAAGTAATATTTGTTCTGATGTTATACCTACAAGAAAGATTACCTTTGGAAAATTAACAATTCATCCTCTGTATTTTTTCAACACTGTATCATAGTGGTTTGGGCAAAGGGAAGGTTCAGCTGCATTTCAGAGAATGTAATTTATGTAGCTGTTTGAGGTTTCTGCAATGCATTTTATATCAGCAAGACTGTCGGATGTTTGAATGGAGGGATTTATGAGCATGTTTTGTCTATTAGGAAAAATGACCATAAAATGCATTAGCCAAACATGTTACTTTTTGTATGGATGTTAAGAACTTTTTTCTTTTATGTAATTGACTCAGTTGATGCAGGCTGCTTTTCTGGAGTCTATAACGTTCATTTAGAATGTAAGGAAAGCAATTGGCAGACTAGATGGAAGCCAGATAGAGCCCCAGATCTTAACAAAACAATCAACATTAAATGCGTTTTGCAAGCTTTAAAAGGATTTAACGTAATTTGGAAGTTAATTTGGTTATATATGTTTTTAACAAATTGTAGTTGCTTTTTAGTATTATCACTTTAAATTTTCTAGGAAATTTTTTTGTGTTTGTGTCACCTTTTATTTTATTTTATTTTTCATTGGCTATATGGATCACACACTTTATTTGCGGTCTTTTTAATTTCTTGTGGTGGATCTAGATTTTATATTTTCTGATTAAGTTCTGTTCTGATTAAAGTAGAACAAATGTGCTTAATTTTGTGTCCAGAGCCTTGCCTTGACATTGATGTGTTTCCAGTTCAGAATTTTCTAGTTTGGTTTATTTTGGAACGCTGCTACAATCTACTACTGAATAGGTGCCACATGGAAATAAGTGCCCTTTACAAACATACACTTAAACATAGTCCACATAGGTTTCTATTTACTGGAATAAATAATGTGGATGTAGATAGAACTCATCCTTTAGTATGGCTGATGGCTTTAAATAAAAAAGAGCAATATTAAGTCATATATGTAGGTGCACTTTACACTCCTGGCTAAATCAATGTATGTAGAATATTTTTATTTACTTACTAATTTATATACATATATGTATCTATATATATATATATATATATATATATATATATATATATATATATATATATATATATATATATACATATATATATATATTTATATACATATATGTATCTATATATATATATATATATATATACACACACACACACACACACACACACACACACACACACACACACACACACACACACATATATATATATATATATATATATATATATATATATATATATATATATATATTATTTCTCTGTAAGTAAGGCCTAACCAGAGAATAAGGCTGAGAATGGTCTTCCAGGGTGGGCATGATATAAGCCGTACTCCAAAAATAAGCCCCAGTTAAGATCATCAACAACACACAATGGACGTGTTGAATTATAAAATAATAATATTATTGACACCTCTTGACTGAGGTTATCATACTCTGCTCGCCATTTTCGGACCATTCGGACACCCAACTTCTTCTCTTTGCAGAAAGTCATAAGATTCATTCCCTGGGAGTCCTGCATGAATCTTACTGTAACCCTAATCCTCACTCACACACTTGATGGTTGAGATCCTTGGCCCATAAACAGTGGCAAGTGTACTTTGATTGGTCAAAGTACAGACAACACACATAGAACCTGCGTGCTTGATAACGAATGGGTGTGGTTGTGTCTTCTTAACCATTGCCATTTTTTGTTGCCACTCTTGTCTCATAAATTTTCAATTAACCACCCCCCAGACAAGATGAGTGCAAAAAGAAAGGGCTATGCTGTCGAGTACAAGAAAGAAATCGTGGAGGACTCCCAGGGAAAGAATCTGATGGCTTTCTGCAAAGCAAAGAAGTTGGATCTCTGAATGGTCTGAAAATGGTGAGCAGCGTACAATAAACTCAGTCAACAGGCCAACGAGGGAAATGCTAAGAAGTGCAAGTATGGATCAGGTCGACAATCATTATTTCCTGAGCTGGAAGACATCGTCTGTGAATGGATTGCTAACAGGAGAGCAAAGGCTTTGGTTGTAAGCAGGGCTGATATTCAAGCATTTGCCCTTGCAATGCACCACAGTTAGAAATATCCCCAGAAGAATTCAAAGCATCACAACACTGGCTGTATGGCTTCCTTCAGCGATATGAACTGTCTCTAAGATCGACAACACTGTTCAAGCTGGAAGATACTAAAGTTATTAAACGTGCACTTGCATTCAACTCCTTTGCTGATGGCATCGACTTTTCTAAATACCAACTCTCCAGCATGATTGCTATGGATGAAACTGCAGTGTTTATGGGCCAAGGATCTCAAACAACAATTGATCAGAGGGGTAGCTCATCAATCTACATTCCCTCCACTGGTTATGAAAGTGCACGTGTTACCTGTATTTTGACAATTCATCTAGATGGAAAGAAAACCCCACCTCTAATCATTAATAAGGGCAGGAAAGATAAGATTGAATGTGTTTCAGGCATTTACATTCTTGAAACCAAAAAAGCCTGGTGCACACAAGCAGATATAAGGAAGTGGGTTGATGTAATGCTGCCACTTGTTTTGTGAGGTGGTGAAAGAGGTCTGCTAGTCTGGGATTCAGCCAGCACTCACTTAGCTAAAGACAAGAAGAACTTCCTTGCACAGAAAAGAATAGATCAAATAATGATTCCCACAGGAATGACTGCCTATCTCCAGACTCTTGATATTGTAATAAACAAGCTATTGAAGGACCATTTGTGCATGAAACTCAATGACTACATTGAAAATAGAATGGAGAGAAATCAGCGTGGAAACTTTGTGAAGCCTAGCCTGCAAGAGGTCGTGACTTGGGTGAAGAATTCAAGGGATAAAGTCACTGACAGCTGTGTTGCTAATGCACTATGGGCAGGCTACATGGACAAGTGGTGCTCATTTAAGGAGAGCTCTATTGCTAGGCATGACAGATTGGGGCCAAAGATTCTACAGGAAATGTACTCGCAAGAAACTCAGGCCAGAATTTGGGGGTTGGAGACTTATGACAATGTTCCAGAAGAAGATGACATGACTGTATTTAAATAATTTTTCCGTTATCGGGGCAACAGAATGGATTGTTTCTGCTTTCAGCTGCCAGCAAGCTCTTGTCAATTTTTTGACTTTATTGTATTAAGGTAACATTTCATTGTCAAGGGGTAATTACAAAGTAAGGCCACTAGTTCTCAGATTTCATTTTTATGACTTTCCATCATTCTTCTCTTATGGTTTGAGTAAGGAATAAGGAAAGCATCACCACTCAAAAAGTGGCAGCTGTTCACCTGTTTTATTCCCCTCCTCCAATACACATGTATTGAGATTTTTCTGCACTTTCTGTTAAGCATGAAATAATGCACTGTGAAAGCCAAGGTGTAGATATTCTGAAGTTGAAATGTTTGTTGCACTGTTTATGTAGAATTCTCATACAGTTGTTAACTCGTTACCTAGACCTGTTGCCCAATAATGGAAAAATACCAAATAAATGTTGATTTGTGTACATAAATAAATGTCGATTTTTTGTACATGAATATATTAATAAATGTAGATCGTTGTATGGGGGGTATATAAGGCATCCCCTGATAATAAGCCCTAATGCGTATTTCAGTGGGGGAAAAAGTATAAGACCCGGTCTTATTTTTGGGGAAATACGGTATATATATATATATATATATATATATATATATATATATATATATATATATATATGTATGTATATACCATATGTCATACTATATCCTTGTAACCTATAGGTCCCCCTTCCTGGCCCAGGAAATCAATACTACCTATGTCAATGTACTAGAGTCCCATTTAACACAATATGATATTCATGGGGGTTCTCAACTGCCCCTGTTTAGACTGGGAATCCTACACCACTTCTAATGTACAAGCCTAACTATTCCTAAGTTTCATTAATACCAACATCTTGGAACAGTTGTTCCTTTCTCCTAACAGAGGTATACATATTCTTGATTTTGCACTTACAAACATGGGGGGAGGGATATTCCTCACTCAATATAATGTCCTCACTCACTTGTCAGATCTGACCATAATGGAGTTTTGCTTGAAATGAAACTTAAATCCAGGGACCCAGTGAATCCAAAAACCTTTAGAAGCTATTCCAAGGCTAACCTCTCTCTACTAACTAGCACCTTGCTTAAATTCCAAGCACCCCCAAACCCAGTAAACACCATAGCATATGTTGAGCTGTTTACAAAATCCCTGTACAGTCATACTGATAGCTGTATAGAGCGAGCTGTGCCCACTTGTATTAAGAATCAGACAAATCACCTTGATGGATTCACATCCTCAACTGGTTATACAACAACAGAAAAAAAAAAATTTGGCTAAGCATCAGGGAACAAAGCCCAACATACTAAAAGCCCACTGACCAATCTAAACAGGCAACTACGAGGATAATTAATACTTCATCGATAATGGTGATGAAAAAATAGCTTCTTAGGCAAAGGACAACCACAAAGCATTCAACAGCTGTGTTCATAGCTACGAGGGAAATACGCAACAATGCCCTGAAATTTTTTATATGGCATCAGCCATACTGAACCAGAGCCCATTGTCAATGTTTTGGCTGACAGGTTCATCTCAAATCCCCCCCCCACTTCCCCTGAGATAGTCAAAAGATAATGCTACATACCAAAATCCCTCCAACCATTACTAGGGAACAGGTCATCGAGGCATTTACCAAGGCCAAAAACACTGCATTGATGGGCTCCAATAGTATCCTGGGATGCTTACTAAATAGCATAAAACATGATCTCTCTGGTCCAGTTGAATAACTTTTCAACTGCAGCCTCAATTAGATTTTGCGCCCAAGGAATGAGAGATGGCTACAGTCATTCCCCTGCACAAAGGAAGTCCAACCACCAATCAAGGTAACTACAGGCTCATAAGTCTGACCAGTCTCATCTGTAAGACAATAGAATGAATCATCATGGACATCATGATAAACATGATATAGGTAACTTGCAAAAACTGGATCCATCACAGTTTGGCATTGTTAAAGGAAGTCATGCCTATTAAATCTGGTGGACTTCTTTGAGAGGGTCAACAAAGCAATAGATGAGTGCAAGACTGTGCACACAGCTTACCTCAACCTAGCCAAGGCTTTTGATACAATACCCCACTCAGGAATTTTAGACAAGCTCACTAAAATAGGTATAAATCTGCTTATCACACACTGGATAGACAACTGACTCACTGATAGCCTCACCTATTATGACCTCCTGGATCCTATCTCCACCAAGAGGTCAGCCCCTAGCACAGTCCCCCAGGGTACAGTACTGGGACCATTCCTTTTTGTTGACATCTATATCTCTGAAGTGGAACTGAAGCTTTATGGCTGACTAAATTTGCAGATAATTGCAACCTGGGCATTTTTATCGACATACTTGCAGACACTAGCATTCTTCAAGAAGGCCTATCTTTGACTGACAGATGATACCAAAGTCATGGCCTTAAACTCAGTGCTAAGAAATGCATAACTGTACCCTTTGGGAAGTCAACCATCTCAGCTAATTACCATGTTGATGATATGTTTCAAAGAGTCAACCCCGTCGTCAGGGGTCTGGGTATGCACTACATAGTAGCCTTACCTTCAACCAGTACTTGGCCGCATTTGTGAGGAAATCATATGTTGCACAGCTTATAAGTAAGTACATGGCATCAAGAACAGAGAGGTCATTATCTCACTGTACTCTGCCCTTACAGACCAAGCATAGAGTACAATGCTCCTTTGTTGTGTACCTGATCAAACATATGCAGCAACTAGAGCAACCTCAGAGGTTCCTTACTAAAAAAAATAGAAGGCGTAACAAATCTGCCTTACACAGAGTGCCTTAAAGCCCTTTCCCTCTACTCAGTCTCCTATAGATTGCTGAGGGGTGATCTATGCCTGGCTTACAAGCCATCTGCAAACTCCACACTCATGAATCTCCTGTATATTTGTAAGTCCAATAGTACAAGAGATACAAGGTCTAGGGACCTGGATTTTGTTTGTAAATTAAACAGAACATACTGGAGAGACAGATATGTGTCCCAGAGACTGTTTCCTTTATAGAACAGGCTTCCCATCCATGTAAATCTGAGTTCATTTATAACCCAATTTAAGCACAACCTAGACCAGTTGACAGGGAATAGGAAATTTACACCGGGCCTGGCACCTGTGTCCCTTATGAACAGAAGTAGCTTATAAAATTCTGCCCCTCAATGCCCTATTTGGATACATGATACCATTATTCCTTTAGGAAAACTTGGCTAGTTTTAGAAAGGCCTCTAGGTCATTAGCTTAGTAACACTCTATGAAACTATAAATTTATGTAAGCACATTATCAAAGAAAACTGTATTAAAAAATTTGACCGCACAAGGTCGATTATAATTGATTTAGAAAAATGAAGATGTAAGATGTGTGTCCTCTTTCCTTACATTGTTACCACTGCTATGTTGGTCATGTAGTATGTTTTTTTGAGTACTGGACAAAATAAAAAATCATATGTGTTGAGGGAGGTTCAAAAAATTATGTAAAGGGGTAAGTCAAATATGAAACAGAGACAAGCCTCCAAAAATAGGGACATCACAAATTGTGCATGACAGTAAGAGCATTTCTCCAAGATATGGACAGTTGAGAGGTCTAGTCAGGAGTATTCACTTTTCTCTGTGTTTGTGTGACTGTAGAGGTAGCGTATTTAAATTAGGAGGTGATGGGTGCAGAGTCCCCCACATCTGCAGTGCATTAATATAGGTTTACTGTCATAATTCTGAAATGCATTCTGTTGAATGATCACTTCCAAGTAAAATAGCAATGAAAATAAAAACATCATTCATGCAAATTAACAAAACTGGTAATGCTGATGCATCATCATTCGACATACTCTACATTACCCAGCGTACCCTGCTTACCAGCCATTTCCAACTAAAGTATTGCAAGGGGCAAGCCCCCCCTGTGCCCCCCAACCCCCTTGCTAATTATATATACAAACTCCCAGATCGCAGTACAGTAAGGAAATGGGTACATTTCCCCATCCCAACTGTACTGTGATCTCCAAGAAGAACGTCAACCTCACAACAATTAATGCACACTAGCATTCACTGTTGAGGAATCGACCATTTCAGGTTCCACCTTCCATGAACTGGAAAATAGGCTTTCAACTATCCCAGTTCTAGCGAATGCCATCTGAAATTTTGATAGTAAACCATTAATATATGTGACATTTTCAGTGAAATGACTTTCACTGTTTTTTAGTTTAGATCAAATGAGCTTCTAAAAAGGACCTTTTCCAGATTCAGCACAACTCAAGGGAAAACAAATGAAATTACCTTACATGAATGAGCATAACATAATCAATAAAAAGTACAGATAATGTTTACAAGCATTTCTAGCACTAAGGTAAAGTTACATTACACTTGTAATAAAGACAGAAAAGTAGAAGTCTTCTGCAGTATCACCATGATCAAAAACAACAAAATTAATAAGCCCACCAAGTTTTAGAGCTACAGCCAAACTAAAACACTTAATGAAAAGTTTATACTCTACAGACAAAATATTAATTTCTATATGAGCATAATTTCTATGAGGTTTCAGTGAATTAAATGCCTTCTCATTGTACCTTATAATGTTTCTTTAAATATGAATAACAGACTATTAACTTTCTAAAAGGACTTCACTAACCTTCGGACTGTGCATAGCATGAACTATTATTACAAATATCTTCTAGTAACAAATAAACATCTAATGTGGTCTCAAAAGTACCTGGAAAATTTCACAGGAGTCCATATACAGTAGGTGATTCCTTCTCTGAAAAAATAAAGTACTGACCACTAGTGTTCCTCAGTGATCAGCCTTAGAAGGTCCCATATAATTCTACATTTCATGCACAATGCACCTGCTGACCAGAAAAGCCTGAACACAAAGGATTTTGATCAGGTCACTAATCGTAACCTGATAATTATTTGTCTGAGACATGAATACCAAGAAATTCACCTCGAAAGCAAAGCTCGAAAGTTGAATCTTAGCATCCCTGTTGAGAACACAATTAAAGGTTATGATCAGAGAATTGATCATTATTCTTTGCAGTCATGGAGCTTTTAATGTTCCATGTACTACTAGTTACAGAAAAAAAACAAGACAGTGTAACACAGTCTGTTAGGTTTATACTGACCGTGCTATTACTGTCAACTGTCCAGATTTTGCAGGATGTATAGAGTGTTGCCTTGTGTTTAGTCTGTGCCCCATAAAAGCCATGTTTTTTGGACACATTTCTGAGGGCTGAGTTCACAAAATAATGACATATTTCAGAAAATGCAGGCAAACACACACCCTGTTACTCTAGCTACTTGTTATGTTTATAACAGGAAGTCAGGGACACATTACTGGTATGGAGGGCAAACAGAAACTAATCTTTTTTTTTTATTCTTGCCCTGATTTTGCTAGTCAGTACTGACAGATTTTACTGCCTAGTATGAGATCCAACCTTAGCAAGTTAAACAAGGGGTGCTTAACATTTGTTAAGGTCGGGTCTAATTATAATAGCACTTAATTGATTTGTCTTTTTCAGGATAATGGAGCATCATCAACTTTATATGTATATGTACCAGGTGTGTATGCATGCAACAGTATGTGATGGACACTGTTGTCAGACAGTGTGACTTTGCATACATACCCCTTTTCACAGACAGGTAGCCTTCAGGCATGTCACCTCAGTGTTGTGTAGTACCACAGGCTCATACATACAGAACTAGTTACTGCAGTATTGTCAGCAGTTCCCTTACAAGCGTAGCCATTACATTAACTGCAACAAATTCACCTGTCAATACCTGTTGGCTCTGCCATTTATTTCCCATACACTCAACCCTGATGCAGTTGATGAGGGCATGCATGATACTGTGTATGGCAGGTTTGTGGTATATATTCCTCAGTTCACCGGGTGTAACATGGGGACAAAATGGTATATCCTTTGCATACACACAGAAAGGACTGACACAGGGGACGTGCATACAGTAACACAAACACAGTTGGCAATAGACAGATTAGTAAACCTACATTTCCACTTTGATGTACTGTAGTACTGCATACACATGACATGCCCGACATAGATTATATGCATGGGACATAACACACTACCTCTTACAACACATAATGTTCTGAATGCCCTCATGGATGGTGGGATAACCCACCAGAAATTGCATGTAAAGTCATGTACTGCTCCTACAAACCTGGACAAGTGATAGTATAGCAGACTTTGTATCAGAATGATGTTTCAGTCAGGTATGATACCTGCTGCTGGCTTGTGTGTCACTACACTCACTGTGGCTGATTTGGCAACAATATCACCTACATGGGCATTGTTAAGGGACACATACCACATATAGGTTGCAAACATCTGAATATTCCATAGCCATCTGTACAGAGGACTGGTATGGCCTGCACAATTTTTAACATGCTGCATGTGAGGCAGATACTATTACCATGGTATGTAAAGTAATGCTATCAGGAGGTGGTAAATAGTCATGGATGGTACACACATCAAAATGGTATCAGTCAAGCAGGATATCATCTTCACTCAATCACACACACCCAGTTGCCAGTATTGAGATTTGAACCTCTATCTATCTAGTTCTTACTACTATAATGTTAAGCAGCTATCAGACATGCCACGAAGCTTACTTAATTTCACCTAGTCCCAAGCTACTTCTAAGGTGAATGACATCAGCAGGCCTAGTAAAGTATGGTGATGGGAAGTTTACAGGGTGGGACACAACTCAAAATGGCATAACTCACACAGTATATGATTCTCACAGAAACACACTTGCCAGTATTGAAATTAGAACCCCTACCTATTTAATTATTTCTACTATAGTGTTACACAATTATCAGATGCGCCACAGAGCTTATATGATTTCACCTTGTCCCAAGGTGCTTCTAAGGTGAATGACATCAGCAGGCCTAGTAAAGTAGGGTGATGAGAAGTTTACAGGGTGGTACACAACTCAAAATGGTATAACTCACACAGTTATATGATTCTCACCCAAACAGTTGCCAGTATTGAGATTAGAACCCCTACCTATCTAGTTATTTCTACTATAGTGTTACACATTTATCAGATGTACCATGGAGCTTACATGATTACTTATAAGGTGAATGACATCAGCAGGAATAGTAAAGTAGGGTGATGGGAAGTTTACAGGGTGGTACACAACTCCAAATTGTATAACCCACACAGTATATGATTCTCACACAAACACACACACACAAACAGGTGCTAGTGTTGAGATTAGAACCCCTACCTATCTAGTTATTTATACTATAGTGTTACACAGTTAACAGACATGCCACAGAGCTTACATGATTTCATTTAGTCCCAAGGTACTTTTAATGTGAATGACATCAGCAAGCCTAGTATAGTAGGGTGCTGGGAAGTTTACAAGGTGGTACACAACTCAAAATGGTATAACCCACACAGTATATGATTCACACACACACACACACACACACACACACACACACACACACACACACACACACACACACACACACACACACACACACACACACACACACACACACACACACACACACACACACACACACACACACACACACACACACACACACTTATTTGTATTGAGATTAGAACCCCTGCCTATCTAATTATTTTTATTATAATGTTATGCAGTTATTGCATGCACCACAGAGTTTACTGGGCTGACGACTGGCCAAAGGTGATGATTAATGCACAGCTGAGGTAAACTATTACAGGTGTCAGAAAGTCTGCCTTCAGTTTTTCCTTTTGATCTTGCTAGTTCTTTCTCTCTTGCACTTCAAATAGCCTAATAGCTTTGCACTTCAACAGGTTTTTGTATCAATTATTCTAGCACACCCGGGAGCCATCAGCAGTAGTCGTTCCTCATGGAATTATCTCCAGTACTTAGTAGTTATAACCACCCCTCCTGGCATGATTAAAGTGCAGTTGGCTGTGGTTTTGCCCATTAACCTGGTGCACTTGAGAATTCTGAAGCACTGTTGCAACTGCCTCATGTACACAGACAACCCTCTCCTCTAAACTCCCAACACTCAGACTTGTGAGAGATACCCCTATATCACCAAATTGGAAGATATGCACTCTCCAGTGAAGACTGGAGTAACTGGTTAAGATGAGAAGGGTCAACACCTGCACCATACCACGTGGAATACATACCCCTCCAGTACACCCACTATCACAGCTCTGACATACAAACAAAAAACACACACCCACCTTCACAGATGCACTCAACAGACATTTACCCAAACAGCAGAGACCACCAAGACAGACACCCACTCAACCACAACAACAGAAACCACAGGACACATATATCACCTACACAGTGTGCCCCTCAACCTAAGCCCTTAAGCCTAACCACCTTGCCCAATGCAGTAATCATAGGTGACTCAATAGTGAGGCATGCAGATGTCCCACTCACTAGGTTGAACATGGAGAAGGTAACAGTCAGCTGTCTATCAGGTGCCAGAAGCCAACACATAACACACCCAGTCAGGTCACTCCACAGCAACTACAAGTATCACTTTCTCATTGTCCATGAATTGTGTGTGTGAATGACCTGAGACACACCTTCCTGGACTACATGAAAAGAGACATGGTGGAGCTCTCAGATTATGTGGGCAGGCAGGTATGATAGTAGCCCTGAGCAGTATACTACTGTCCCCCAGACTGATACCGCAGTATAAACAAAAAATGGTTGACTTCAACAATTCGCTTAAGTGTCTGGTGTCATTTTCAGGGGATCCAGTATCTGCCTGCTTGGGATGACATGATTGACAGACTGAGATGCCTTCCCAGAGATGGCCTGCATCTGTCACCCCTACTGGCTAAGTATTTTGCCATCCCTATAGTGCCTTTTTAGGAGGTGTTCCATATCAAATTACCACCATAACAGCTATACATAAATGCAATCTCTGGGTCATGCTAATCAACACTACACATCTAAATCTCGAGATGCAGTCACTCGAAGCACTCCTCAAAATGGAGAACATTGTCATTTGTGCTGTAACACAGACCTAGTTTACAGCAGCAGACAGCACCCCTGCACTACCAGACTATAAGTCATTCCACACCTGTCAGCCCCAAAGCATGGACCACAGCTCCAAAGGTGGTGGTGTCTTTATATTCATAAAGGATATGCATACCTCCAGACTAGCATCCCAGCATAATGCATCTGAGATACTTCAGGTACAACTGACATTGGGTAATAGTGCAATCCAGGTCATAGCCTGCTATAGGCCCCCATCCATGTCCCTAGATTCTCAGTTCACATTCCTCAACACCCTAGAATCTATCAGGGTCCAACCCAACACCTTTATACTGGAAGACTTCAACTACCCCTCCATCAAGCACCAATACACTGGCCCAATGCTTCCTGGAATTCATCAGTTCCAATGCCCTAGACCAGCTCATTCTGACCCCCAGTAGAGGAAGCAGCATCCTTGACCTGTGATGATCACTAACAGATAGGACCATTGCTTGAAAACAGTAGTCAATTTCTACCTGGTCAGATCCAACCATAAAGTAATCACCATAGTAATCCACATCTCGTCCACACCCCCAGCAAAGGTAACCACCTTGAAAAACTTATCCAAAGCTGACTTTGGACTCTTAAAAACAGAGGTGGCTAACTTCACAGCACCCATGCCAATGGAAAATACCTGCATGATTGTCAAATCATACACAAATGCACTGTAAAAACATGTACATTAATGCATGGAAGTAGCCATACCCAACAAAACCATGACACTCTCCTTCAAACACTGGAGGCCAATCTGTTGGTCCCCTGCCATTAATAACCTGTACAACAGAAGGAAGAAACTGTTGCAGAAAAAGGTGGAGTCCCGAGAGTGATAAAACTCCCTTATTAAGCCTCAACAACGATTTGAGATCCCTCATGAAATCATCTAAAACCAGCTATGATGGCAGAATTGCAGCAGACACTGACAATCACAAAGCCTTTGATAGTTATATCAAGAACATCCACGGCAATACCCAGAAGTGCTCTGAGTTACTGCGCAATGCTATCTCCTATACTTAGCCAACATATATTGCCAACATTCTTACCAAGACATTACATGCCAGCTTTACCCCTCTCACCCCCCATAGGGGAACATTCATAATACCTGAAGAATGCCAGGCACCCAGGATTAGTGCGGCCCAGGTTAAACCTGCATTGTCCATGGGTAGGAATACAGCTTCCATGGGACCCAAAAGTATCCCTGGCTGTGTTCTACATGAACTACAAAGATACCTGGTACCACATCTGTGTGCCCTGTTCAGTCACAGCCTCATCTCAGGCTTTTTCCTTCCCAAATGGCACACTGCTACAGTCATCCCTCTCCATAAAGGGGTAGCGACTACAGACTATGGAAATTATCAGCCCATTAACCTGATGAGTCTGATATGTACAGCTATGGAGCGCATCATCAGGGACCTGATCAACAAACATATAGGTAATCTCTTAACTCTAGGACCCATGCAGTTTGGCTTTGTGAAAGGGAGATCATGCCTGTTCAACCTGTTTGACTTCTTTGAGTCAGTAACCAGGGCTGTGTATGACAGTAAGGCACTGCATACAGCCTACATCAATCTGGCCAATGCTCTTGATGCCATTCCTCAGTCAGAAATTATTGATGAACCCATTAAACTAGGCATCAACCCCTATATCACTAGGGGGGGATTGCAAATTGGCTCGCAGATAGAACACACAGTGTGAAAGTAGTGAGCTCCAAGTCAGACTGTCAACCAGTCACAAGTGGAGTCCCACAGGGATCACTCCTGGGTTCTCTTCTGTTCAACATCTACTTCTCAGGAGTCCAGGCCAATACAAAGGACCTCTGGCTGACCAAATTCACAGACGACTGCAAGCTGGGAGCCATCATTAACTCCCCAAGTGATGCAGACATCCTACAGAAAGGCCTCACTGAGACCACTGACTGGTGTGGAAACCATGGCCTGAAGCTTAACACCATAAAATGCATCATCAGCCCCTTAGGTAAAAACTCAGTTCCCAATAAGTACCACAATAATGGGAGCCCACTGAACACTGTAGGCATTATAAGAGATTTGGGGACACAGGTTGACAGCAACCTCTCCTTTAGCCACCACATTGCCACTGTGGTCAGGAAATCCTTCTATGTGGCACATCTCAGTCATACCTCTCAATTGTACAGATTTCCACAGAACATCAAGATTTTTGGCTCATATTTTTGGCCTGTTCCTCTATTTTCCTGGCAAATCACTGGGATGATCTCAGGATTGTAGTCACTAAATAATGACATACATTTGAGTTTCAGACTTCAAATCCCCCGGAAAATGTATATTAAAAGAAATGCTGTTACTCTAACAACTTTCTAAGTTTATAAGAGCAATATTCAAAATATGTCCCTATTTGTACCCCCGTTTTGTCAAGCTTTATACATATTTTTTTGTGTTAAGAGGTTGAGGGGTATGCATTTCATTGCCAGGGTTTTGCATTCAGGAAGAAAGAGGTCATCATCTCTGTTTACTCTTCACCTCATTAGGCCAATCATCAAGTATAATGGCCAATTTGGTATGTACCTCACTAGACACCTGCATCAGGTGGAGAGGCCACAGAAGTACCTCACAAAGAGGATCCTAGGCATTAAACACATGTCCTACACAGACAGACTCAAAGGACTCCAGCTATTCTCTGTCTCATATCACCTACTTAGAGGCAATCTCTGCTTGACCTGCAAAGACATTTCGAACCCAGCTCTTTTAGAAATGCTACATTTAAAGACATCCCAATCCCTCTGCACCACACACTGCAGGGGCCTCAACCTCATTAATACAATCAACACAATATGCTGTAGGGAGAGGTTCCTCATCCAGAGACTGCACATTCCCTGGAATAGACTTCACATACATGTCAAGCAAAGCACCTAAATGACCCTTATACAGAGAAATCTTGATGAATGGATGGGTAATAGAAAGTTCACCCCAGGGATCACTCCAGTGGCTCTACTTGATGGAGGAACTGGGAACTAACATTGGGTGGCACACACACACAAACACACACACACACACACACACACACACACACACACACACACACACACACACACACACACACACACACATACATACACACACACACACACACACACACACACACACATACTCATTTGCCAGATCTGAGATTAGAACCCATGTCTAGCTAGTGATTTCTACTATATTGTTATGCAGTTATCACATGCACTACAGAGCATATAGGAGTGATCAGTGTCCAATGGTACTTCTAAGGTGATTGAAAGCAGCAGATCTTGTGAAGTAGGGCAATGTGAAGTGTACTGAGTGTGAAGAGTCTCCTGATACTTAGACCTCCGAATGCACACACAGACACAGAGACACACACACACACACACACACACACACACACACACACACACACACACACACACACACACACACACACACACACACACACACACACACGCACACATACAGGCAGGTGATGTGATATTATAAACACAACCTCAGTATCGTTACCCAATGGGGCTCACCTTTTATGCTGGCACGTGCAACTGTTTACAACTGGTATGCCACTGTCCACAGCAGGACATTACTGTATGCCATTCAGGGTATCCATGTGTGTGACTCACTCTGTCTGTATCCCCCTGTGTCTCTCTCTCTATCGCTGTCTGTCTCTGAGTTCCACACATCTATGTTAAGCATGTGTGTGTATATGATTGACATATGTTATCTTTTGCCCATATATATCTGTGTGTATCTCACACAACAGATGCAGATATATCACATATGGACCACCTACAGCTAGCCAAAGGTAATCCTGTCTGATGTGTGTGTGTGGGGGGGCAGTTGAGGTGTGCATAGCTGTCTGTATGCACAGACATATATACACAATACAGTCATATATCCTGATGTGGGTTCCAAACTGTCTTGTGATTCTCCAAGTGTAGGAGCATGCCCAGTGTGACCTTCTATAGTAAGGGTGAGACTCCATTCCAGAGATAAGTGTACTCCAGTCCAGGGCTTTGGGTGCTACAGTCATACCTCTCAGGACTACACAGGACTTTCCTCAGGGTACTTGTTTTGTTTAGCAGACATTTTCTGACAAATCTGTAGTCTGAAACTGCAATGTATTGTGTCATTATCTAGTGCAACACATCCTCAGATCATCATAGTGCTTTACCAGAGAAATACTAGTTGTATGATGCATAGACCTATATTATGATGGCAGCTATGTAAATTCTTGCCCAACAAGGCCATTTGTGAGGTGTGGATAAAGCCAGTTTAGTAATGACATGGCTGTATAAACAGTCCATCAACCTGGTGATATAATAATTGGGGATCTCCTGCTTGTGTGTTATCTTTCTAACCCGAGATGTCATATCCTTGTGTGAGCATACCTCTCACCTGTACACGTTTTGGCAGGTTGTCCAGGTGTTTGGCTAGTGTTTTCATCCTTTCTACATAAACCTGTGTTTGTATGGCAAGTTAGTTAGATATAATTGGAGAGTGATGTTAAAAAATAATGACAGACATTACTGTTTCAGGCTACATAACCTTCAGACAATTCTCGCTACTGCAAACCCCTCACCCTACCAACTTTCTCAGTATGTAAGGGTGATATTTACAGCACATGCCTATCATTGTGACTTTGTTCTACTTTTATTTCTATCCTTGTCCAGACATCTTGCTGTCAGAGGTTGAGAATTATGGGTGTGGGTACAGAATGCATTCTACTGTACAGGTATGTCCATTATATGTAAAAGCTAACATAAGACAAAAGGATTATTGAGAATAACCACTGGGAACATTACCAATAAGCGTTTATATTCACCAAAGCCTTGGCACCTCAGCTACACATCCCTCAAGATATTACTTATATGTGTAGTACATTCCACATAGCACTGTAACTTCCAGTTATATCAGTGACAGAGGAGTGGTTGTCACTGACATGCATAACAGTTGCCACTGCAGTTATCTGTACATGACCCTGCCAAAGGCAGCACTGTACCTAGGGCACTACAAAATGACTGCCATGAGAACATGCTGGCCAGAGCCTGACAATATTAACCACACATAAACATAGCTCATTGACCCCTGCATATTGTGGACAGGCAACATGTTTTCATGTGTATTGGTACAGCCCTGCCAATGTGTGCTATGCTGCTGTTTCCCTGCAAACATACATGTTACTGGATTTGTGTGGGTATATGGGGGGCACAACAGTCAACTGTACACATTTGCACAGACTGTGCTGATATTTGATTTACATTTTGGTTCCATTTACCATACAATTGTGCCCTGTCTTGGATCTAGAGGCATATCAGTAAAAAGGCCAGTTCAGATTGTACTGGCATACATTTGATTTTCAGACTTCTTACCCTTCAGAGCCTTACTGCAAATGCATGTCCTGCTGTGCTATCACTGTGTGAGTCTGTAGGGGGGTAATTCAACATTGCCACCATTTGTGTGCCTTTAACAGACATCTGTCTGTGGTTTTCTACAGCTGACTTGGTGTGCGGGTGTGAGGGGTGGGTATGACCCCCACATTGACATCCATGCCTGTGACCTATGACACCCACAAATAGTTGTCCCCACACATATACTGCAGTGGGATTTGCCACCTTGGGTACTACTGAAAAATGTGTGGAGGCCAGTTTTGGCCAGACATTTCCTGGTGTCCCACATAGCTGTCAGTTGTGTGCTGCTATCCTAGTAGGCCATCCCATTCCCTTGCATGCATGTAGCATTACCATTGATATGCTAGCAAAACATACTAATCCATTCATTTATTGTTAAGAAGACTGACTTACCTTGTGCTTGCGGCAGTTATGAGGATGGTGCTTGGGGACACATATGTTGGATGTACACAGTACACTCCCTGTACATGGTAAGCTACAGATAATGTGATGTATGTGTCATCCATTTTACTGTGTGTGTGAGTCAGAGAGAGGTGTCAGTCTCTGGGGTCCCTACAGTGTCAGTGTGTGTGCTATGCATTTCCTCTTTGCCAAGGCCTGAGCATACTAGGCATGACTCCATCTGCCTAAAGGAGCAGGCTCAGGGGCCTCATTGGGGACCTTGGCAATGGTGGGGTGCTGTGTGGCCCTTCCCTGTGCTGTTCCTGCTGCAGCTGTTTCTGAAGGATCATATTGTGTAGCATGGCACATACTATGAACATGTGTGCATATGTGACTGGACAGTACTGCAAGGCTCCACCAGATATGTCAAGGCAGCAGAACCATGATATGAGCATCCCAAACACATGCTCTACAATGATCCTGGTTTGTGCATGTGCCTCATTATGACGTTCTTATGTGGGTGGGTGTGCATTTCTGATGGGTGTCATCATCCACAGCTCCAGTGCATAGCCAGCATCCCCCACCAGATGGCCATACAGGATGTCCCCCCTGGCAAATGCCTGGCACACCTGTGATGAATACCAGATGTGGGAGATGTGATAGCTTCCAGGGCTGCCAGCATACACATTCATGATAATGCCCTGGGCATTGCACATGACCTGACAGTTGATGGAGAAGAATCCCTTGTAGTTTATGTAGACTCTACCCTGTTCACAGCATGATGTTTGATGTGGATGTGCATGCAGTCAATGGCATCATGTACCTCCGGGTATTCTACTACATGGTAGAAGAGACGCATATTGCTGGTCCTCTCCTCATGGCTGTTGGGGAAGTAAATGTGCTCACCAGCATGTGGCAGCATGGCATCCAGGAAATTGTGGAGTACCCTGGATCCAGATGCTTGTGAGACCCCCATGATGTCCCCAGTAGGTCTTTGGAAAGTACCTGTAGCTAAAATTCTTAGGGCTACACATACCTTGGTATCCACTGGGATGGGTTCCCCTCTGTTGATTCTAGCTCTGAGTCAAGGCCAGCACAGCTCAGTGATTTTCTGAAGTATGTCTCTGCCCACCCTGTAGCACTCTACTATCTCCAGATCATGTAACCTCTGGTAAGTTACCCTGGATCTGAACACTTTTCTCCTCCTTGGTCTGTGGCAGTTGTTAGCATTATCCTCCTCTCCGCCTTCAGCCTCTAGCACATACTGATGGATCAAAGAGATGGCAGCCCCTAACATTTTCCCAGTTAAAATTCCCCCTCATGTGTACACCAATGGTGCAGAGTTTGTGGAAAATAAACAGACTATAAGGTGTTTCCATACTTTATACTGTTGTGCTGCAGATGGTGCCTGTATGACTGACTGACTATGATGCATTCTGCCAGCTATGTTATTTGTACCTGATTGCTTTAATTCTGCTATTTTCCACTTCCCATTTCCTCCCCTTTTAAGCCCCAAGGTGCACCACACAACTCGGTGCCCAAATGTGAATAGTCCTGCCATTTCCGTTTTATTTGTTTTGCTTTGTTTTAGATTGGGTGCGCACTGCACAAACTTGTTTAGCTAATGTAAACAGTAAGAAATGGCCCTCCCCTGGGCACAAACATGCTCCTCAGTTCATTGAATAAGACAATACAGCCTCAGACATGCACCCTTGCTTAGCTGTGCTTAGCTAAGCTTATCTCTGCACCTTAGGACTCCATTGTGCTTACAACATGTCTTGCACACCCCCTTTTCATGTCTATTGCTCCTCCTAGTTACACCATCATGCTAGAGCACCTACACGGTTAGGTGCAGTTTGGGACTTAGAATATTTTTGTGATTCAGTAAATTTCACCTCATTTGCATACCCCACTGGCTTAGTCCATAGTTACTGCACTTACACAGAGCCTTTCCCCTTGACAGCCACTGTTCCCTGGTATTGTTTTCATTTTGCATGCCATAGACTATAATGGCAAAATGCAGATTTCCCTTAAAATTTACTTTTCAGCTTTTTTTTTTTATTTTATTTTCTGCCTGATCCCATTTGCACATTGCTGCCCTATGCTTAAATGACCGAGATCACCAAAAAAAAAAAGTTTGATTTTAAAAAAACAAACAGTTTTCCATGCCAATGGCCATATATTTGGCCATTGGTATGCCTAACTGCTGTAATACATGCTTTTTTGAGAGCTGTCATGCCTCCATTTTGTTATTTGCAGAAATGTATTTGGTTAGTAACTGAATACATTTCTGCAAATAATACTGTTCCTACATGGATACCTGGCTGCTTGGTGAATCGCTAATTCACCTCATTTGCATGTTTTTCACCAGCAAATAAGGTAATTAGCATTCTGCAGCTGTAGCCATGCAGGAATAGTGTAAGCACGCTTGTGCACGTCGGATCGGCTGTTTGCTGGATCACTCTGCATTTATTTTCTGTGCAGGAACGGCTACACTTTTCCTGCATGGAAAAAAATGGCTTGATGAATAATGGAGAACATCTCTGAAATGATGAAAGTGCTATCAAAGGACCTGTCCCTGAAACATTTTAATGTATTTATCACACAGCCCCTACAAAAGAAAAGGAAAATTACCTATTTTGCTAACAAAACATCTTTGAAATGCTAAACGTGCTATCAAAGAACCTGTCTCTGAAATATGTGTACATATTTATCACACAGCATTCCATTTCCATCTATTGTCAATCATGCATACCTCTGAAATGGCTCTACAATATTCCTACACCATCAGTACACTTCTAATTAATGCATATAGATAAAAGTGTAAAAGCCTTTGTTTCACATTATTCTTAAATACATTCCAGCATATGCAATATGTAGATGTCAAAATAGGAACATACCTACTGAAGCTCAATACTTCTCTGTACAGAAATATCCTGAATGAAAGCATTTTTGCAGCCCAGACATATACAACACTTCTCACCATCAGTTTGGCAAGCTACACATTTGCCTTTTTATAATGGTGTAGATTATTAATGGATTGCATCTGCCTTTGTCTGTCTTGTATAGTGCTAATTGCAGTATGAGCAGCGGAATTGCATGCTAATCAACCAATCCAACACTGGAAATATTCAACAAGCTATAAAGCATCTGTGTAGACACCATGCTGTTTTTTCCTGCAGATATCAAAACATTTAGAGTACAGGCATGTAAAGTCTACACAGACTGAATATTAGAGGCTGATGCTGCTTTAATCCATTTTTATGAGTTAGAGACTGAAGCCAGTGCTGATACTGGTACCAATAGGCTTAGACTGGGAAGGAGAAGAGTTTTCAGGCAACACTTAACTTATCACAACCTACATAACGTGGAAATTGCAGAGCACTACAGGGTGGACAGGGACACACTACTAGGACTCTGCAACCTCTGATGCCCTCAACTCAAAGCCAGAGCCAACAGAGAGGAAGCCATTCTAGTGGAAACTAAGTTATGTGTAGCCCTTAGAATCTTAGCTACGGGTATCTTTCAGAGACCAACAGGGGACATGCTGGGGGGTTTCACAGGCATCAGCATTCAGGATCCTTCACAAATTCCTGAATGCTATGCTCCAATATGCCAGTGAACACATATATCTTCCTTGTAGCTCTGAGGAGAGGGCTAGAAATATGCAGCAGTTCTATGGGGTAGCACGCTACCCTGAAGTACTGGGTGCCATATATTGCACTCATATAGAAACTAAAACACCACATGGGGAGCAGGGTATGGTCTGCATTGACAGAAAGGGCTACCCCTCTATCAACTGCTAAGTCATGTATAATGCCAATATGCACATTTTAAGGTCAATGATATAGAATGGTTTATACACTGCATGTGTCAATATGTGCACATGTAAAGGAGTACTTGCTGCAACCTGTAGTATAGTGTGCATCTGTCATGAACTGCTCGTCTTAAAAGTAATATGATAGCTGTTAGAGAGTGGTAATCTTAAGAGTAAAGGTTAAAATAATAGAGTCAAATAATTGTACTAATGCACTGTATGTTACATATGAAGGTACTAGTCATATCTATTTTTTCCTCTTATCTCTTTTCTTTTTTTAATTTTACTTTATTAGGTAGCATCAAAATGTGTCCATGTCATCCACATCACAAATAGCTCCACAGCACAGCAGAGATGGGTAGGCCTGCCCCACAGGATCCAACAGCCCCCACTCCACTGACCTCAGCACCACTGCCCAGTATGTCTGGGAGCCAACCTGGCAGCAGCACCTCTGCTGCCCCTGCACTACCTGTCCCCTCAGATAGTTTTGCCCCAGAGGATAGGCCAGCAGTTCCCTCCAGGAGCAGTGTCAATGATGGTGAATTTATCAACCACACAGAAGTGCCAGGGATGGTGCATAGGGTTATGGACTGCATTACTGGTGCACTCCTAAACCAGATGGAGGGGCTGCTCTCCTTCATTTTTCATAGGACTAGTAGGTGGAGAAGGAGATGTCAAGGGCTGCAGCCAGTGTTCAAGTGAACTGACAGTGATGATAGTCCTGTGGCTATGAACTAGATTCTCACTGTCAACCAGCATGATTTCCATGGGTCCTGGATGTCCCCATCCTCACCCCATTCATGGTGTCAACTGACCTCTTGTGGCCATCACCATCCCTGTGTCTTATCTTGTTTGTGTTGTCTGTCTGCAATTTCTTTCTCACCTCCCAACTTACCAGACCCAAACATACCGACATCCCTTTGCCAAAATTCCTCTCTCTCTCTTGCTCCAAAAAAAAAAGAAAAATAAATGGGCACATGTCCCACAAAAAAAAATTGACACACTTGATTTGGTCCAATCGGCTATACAACATGATTTCTTTATGGTCACCCCATCTCTGGAAATGACAGTCCAAATGCAGCTAATATTCTGCATATATTATCAGTTTTTACTCTTGAAGAAATGGATAGCTATGGTTCTTTCCTACCTCCCTCCTGCACATTCCTGCATTGCTTTCCATTTGTTCTTCCCCCTTCTTGCTCCCCATTTGACCACTGTCTTATCTTCCCCATTTCTTTTTAATGCATTATTGCATTATTGCACAATGTTGCACATCACGCACCAATGGTAATATGAAACTACTTGAAAGTGTTAGATTCAATTGTATTCAAGCCCAGTACCATGAGGCCCTAAAAAGGAATGTATTACTGCATTAATTAACTGCATTAACACATGCCACCACAGAGTCACTTAAGTATCAGGTGTATTCCAGAGACTCAATACTAACTGTTAGATTTTAGAATCCCAAATTCACCACTGTCCTATCTTACCTATTTATTTTCTTTAATGCATTATTATGTGATGGTACACATCATGCACAAATGTACACTAACAGTAAAGCAAAAGTAGTTAAAGTATGATACAGCTGTATAAAAACCCAGTACCATCTGGCCCCAAAAAGGAATGTATTACTGCATTAACACCTGCTTTCACAGAGTCAGTTAAGTAGCAGTTGTATTCCACAGACTCTATACTAATTGTCATACTTTAGTAATGTTGCCACTGGAATAGGTACATGACATTCCCTTATGTACTAGTCATTCTTAAGGTCTCCCTTTTGCCCATTGCGCAGCACCACACAAACAAGATAAGCATAGCCAAACCTTCCATTCATTCCTCTTCCCGTGATTGCACTAAGTGCCTCACTGCACAAACACTGGCCAAAAAATAATAAAATAATAATAATAATAATAATAATAATAATAATAATAATAATTAACTGACAGAGAAAACACAACTTGCACACAAATGCTGAGGAGGTTGGATATTAATAAAACAGAACTTGTGAGTTGTGCGCTGCTTACTTGCATTTCCAGCCATGACAGACGTACATGTAACACTTTGAGTCTAACCTGACACACCCACCTGATGTAAGCATTCACAATTTCCATTCATTGAACGCAAACAGTGAGGGAGTTCCTGCGCTATGTTTACATCCCTACACTGATCCAAATTTTTGGGATTCAGCAATTCTAATAAGTTCCGTCCTCATTTGCATCTTCACAGTGCTGACAGCCCTGAGTCTACACCAGAAGGTAACAGTGTAGCTAGGGAAACTGAATGGGAGACAAATTGTTTTATGTGTTGAACCCAGAGGAGTATTGATTTTTAGATGATATGCCTGCATTCCATCAGCTACATATTGCATATGCTGACATGTAACTATGAATAGTCTAATTATTTTTATATCTATTTTGATTAGCATACACATTTACACTTTTATTTGTCTACATTACGTATAAGTATACTGTTCATTTGGAGGTGGAAGAGCAAAGCTGCATTTGAGTTATTGCACAAAAAAGTATTTATGTTGCTATTCCTACTCTCCTTTTGTTTCATCCGGCCTACTATCACACGTTCAGATCAGTTCTGTACAAATTTCACACATTTTACTTTTTATTCTGTTGATGCAGACTACTTTGCATGGCGATATTCCAAAAGTTTTCAAATTCATGGGGAGTACCAGCATGGAGTCTACATGGTTGCTTTACAGCTTGTTGAAAAGCCCCAACATGTTGACTTGGTTGATTAGCATGGAATTCAGCTGCTTATGAGCAATTAGCATGCCATGATGTTTACTTTGTTTGTGAGGGGGGGTGCATGCTACTACATGGCGCTTACTGAATTCAAAAGTTTCAGCGCCCATGTGCAGTTCACACAGTGACACACATACGGTGGAAAACCACCATGTTAGGCTTTATTAAATCCCACTGTTTACCTTTTTTAAGCAGGATAATTCTTATAATTACCATAGTTGGTAACTTGGTCCTTTTTTCTTTCTTGCTCTGCTCTAATAAAAAATACTGTATACTTTATAGTTTTAAGTTTAGTTTTTCTCCTATAGATTTTCTCTTGCTAACATGTCTGAAAAACTGATGGGTTTTAAAAAATGCTCTTCTTGTGGGCATAAGAGCCCCAACTCAGATGCCCACAAGGAGTGCATTTATTGCCTTGGACCTGGCCATTTAAATATGGCCTGTAAATTGTGCTTTACTTTCAATCCCAGAGTGCTGGCTGACAGTAGTAACAAATTAATATTGAAAGATTTGTTTCCTGCTACATATACTTTATGGGGCCCAAACACCTTTAAAAAGTAGTAAATCAGTTTTTTAGAGTGCAACAAAAGTTCTCCTCAAGGCCCCAAGGTCTTCATCAGGTCTTATGGAAAAATTAAGAAAAATCATGGATCGTACATCTTTAGATCCAAACATACCTCTCAACCTCTTAGTTTAAAACATCTGGACAAAGCTGACAGAATCGGGGGACAAAGGCCCAAAAATATGGATACATTTTAAATATTGCTCTTATAAATGTAGAAAGTTGCTAAAATAACAAGATTTGTCTTGTACTGCATTTTTCTGAAGGATATGAAATCTGAAACACAAATGTATATCATTATTTAGTGACCTCAATCCTTAGATCATCTCAGTGATTTTCCAGAAAATCACAAATTTTATGAGGAATAGACCAAGAATATAAGGCAAAAGTCTGGACAGTTGTGAGGTATGGATGCAAAGTCCCTCAGCCTACCCTCAGGACTGAAAACAAGCTCAGATCAGAAGGTTTTGGCTCCAATAGTTATCTCTCCTTCACCAATGACATCCACACTGGATCATAAGTCCTCAGATCTGAAGCCCAGTACATCTTTTGGGAGACATACTTCTGAACATATACTCAAGCCTATTTCACCCTTCTTACCTGCCCAATGGTTTTAGATTCTGAAAAAACATCTTTAGGTCCCCTTCTGCAGTGTCTTCTAGGTCCTCCAGAAGTTTAACAGAAGCACATGTGGATAGGATGATGCGAAAATTTCTCAGAGCTGAGATCCAGATGGAGGTCATGCCAGCTCTGCCCCCTGCTTGATCCATGAGTGTACATTCAAAGTCCATTTTATCTCCTTCTCCAATCTGACCTGTGGTTTTGGAACCCCAGAAGCTGAGGTCCCTGAGAGGCTTGGCAACAGCTCTGAGGAAAGTTTCTTCCTCTACCCTGACTATTGCCCTGACTGGTTCTGTTTCATTACCCTTGAATCATAATGGGTCTCAGAGCCAAAGTGTCTGTGTTAGATCCAAGGGAGTGGACTCGGCTTCAGTTTTGTCAGATCCATCCCTTCTCCTCAGAGCTTCAGCCCTACACAGTTTAGAACTGATTGTCCCCTCAAGACCAGGATCCAGAGGTGGCTGTGATATACTTTCCTCAGAAGCTTTGGCTTTGAGGGAGTTGGATGGGGCTTCTCCCAGTCCCTTGGCCTTCAAGTATGTGGAAAGGGCTTTTCCTTTCCAGTGAGAACCATGCTGTCATGTTTCAGATCCTATCACTTTTCTCTCATCATTTCCAAGCTCTGAGTCAGACCTTTTCCACAGGGACAGCCAGTTCCATTTAGTCTCCAGCTGGCTCCAGTAGAGGAACTAACCCTCTCTTCTAATACTTCAGTAGAACATCCCACAGAAGAGGTGCACCAGAAGAGGACATGTAAGAAGATACACATAGACTCCCCCATGAAGTCTTCATGGGAGACACTAATTTTGATGAAGGAAAGAGAACCCCAAGATCACCACCAGATGACATCTCCTTTGGTGATATTCTAGACATCTTGAGGCAGAAAGGTTGTTGGTAGTCCAAAACTCCCACTCCCAAAGAATTGGTGTTCTTGGAGGTTTTTGGCTCTGGTCTGTCTAAGTCTTGGGTAACCCCTCCCTGTGGATGCACTTATTGATCTATTTTCCTGCTGGGCATGGAAGGAGATGGATACTGTCAAGCATCCTGACAAGTTTTTGCCCCCCTGCATACAGACCTCACTGGAGCAAAGGAGTCCCAACAGATGCTATGGTGATGGTGGCAACCAATAAGAAAGAGCTAACAGAACAGAGATCTTTTGTCCATCCCCCTAACAGGGAGTCCAGAGCACTGCACAGATTTGGAAAGCAAGTGTTCACCTCAGCTACCTTTGCCCTGAGGTTGCGTAATTATCTGCCGCACTTTATTAGGGCTCAAAGAGATTTGACTAAAGAACTATTAAATACTGCCTCAGAGTCCATGTCTGCTGAGGATTTCAAAAGGACTTCCTCTCAACTGGTCACTCTTTTGCCTATTTCAAATGCTTTGATGAGGTTAATTTCTCACACAGCTGAAGGGACCTCATGAGCGGCTGTTTCAGACATCGTCACAAGGAGACATGCCTGAGTGTGACTATGCAACTTTGTGGATCCCTTTAAGACATCCTTTGTTAATGCACCATGTTATGGCACTTCCTTGTTTGGACCATCAGTAAAAGATACATTTATTCACTGGGAAGAAGAAGGAAAGACCTTGTCTGCAGTGGTGATCAAGTTTTCTATGCTTCAATGGGATTTCTCTAGGAACCAGAGAGGTGGTAAAAATGTGGTTCTGTAAATTCAAGGATTCATGTGGGGACAATTGCTCCAGAGGCAGAGGATCAATAATAGTAGACATCACCCTAGAGGCAGAAGATGCCTGCAGAACAAGAGTTTTAAAGATTCATTTTTAGAAAGTCCTATCAGTGCTCCTGAAGTGCTGCCTAACTGTCTGATTCTGGAGGCAGTCGGGGTCAGTTCTATTTGCACCTAGATGCCTGGACAAACATAACAAGAGAGTTATGGGTGCTAGGAATAATATCCAGAGGTTATTACATACCATTTTTCCATCTTCCTCATTGTCAATGGAAAAAACTTCCCAACATTCCACACAGTCAAAGAAGGCCACAGCACAAAAATATAAAAGCTGCCAGAAAAAGAGTCATCCAGAATTTCCCACATGACCAGATAGAATTTAGAACTTATTCATGCTTCTTTTTAGTGCCAAAGAAACAGGGGGCCTCAGACCCATTTTGGATCTAAGCAGATTGAACCAGTATGTAAAGAAAGCAAAGTTCTGAATGGTCATGATTCAGTCCATCCTGCCTTTTCTGCACAAGGACAATTAGATGGGCTCTGTAGATGTTCACGATGCATACTATCATGTCAAAATAGACAGATGATCCAGGAGACATCTTTACTTTTGGCTGAGAGTCAGTCATAACCAATTCAATGCACTGCCCTTTGGACACACCACAGCTCCTAGGGTGTTTACCAAATGCATGGCAGTAGTTGTAGCTCACTTGAGACTGAAGGAATTCCAGGTGTTTTCATATCTAGATGACTGGCTCCTAACCACTCCATCCAAGAATCAACTTTAACATGCCAGGAACTATTGCTCCAGATCTGTGACACTTTGGGCATTATAACAAATCTTGAGAAATGAAACCTTGCACCAGTTCAGAGCCTGGAATTCATCAGGACAGTTTCAAATACAACACAGCATCTCTACCTCTCCACCACATTACTTTTATCAGAAACCAGGTTCAGGCTATCCTTTCCCTTTCATCTCCTCCAGCATGGTTAATGCTTCAAGCACTTGGGTCAATGTCAGCTGCCATAATACTTCTCCCTCTTGCATGCTTCTTTATGCAGGTTCTCCAATGCACTCTAAGCTGTACAGGGGTCCGTTCTATATCAACCCTTGTCATTTCAAGTTAAACTAACCCCAATTTGCAAGCAACACATTTGCTGGTGATTATAATCAGATGATCTTTTTCTGGGCAGACCCATTGCTCTACCGAACCCAGTAACCACAGTGACCAAGGACGCTTCTCAACTGGGGTGGGGGGGGGGGTTCTTGGGAAGAATTGTCCAAGGCATGTGGTTCCCCCAAAAGACAAAGTTGCATATCAGTGTCCTAAAAATGATAGCAGTCCTTTTAGCATTGCAGGCATTTCAAGATGCTCTTCCTTTGGGGACTATTGCAATTCAGACTGACAACATGTCTGTAGTCTGGTACATCAACATGCAAGGAGGAACTTTACCTTACCCCCGTTGGAGAGAGGCCATGAGAGTTTGGGAATGGGTGATCTCATTAAACTGCTTTCTAATTGTGATGCATATCCTGGGGAAAACCAATATGCCTGTGGACAAACTAAGCAGAACCATTCTGATGCATCATGAGTGGTCTCTCAATCAGTTGATAATGAATATGATCTTCAGGCATTAGGTCAACCTTGCTGAGACTTACTTGCCACCCTTTTTAACAAAAGTGCAGCAACCACTTCGCTATGATCACCCCTCAGGGGAAGTCATCAAGAGATGATCTTCTTCAGGCTTTGCCCTTGGGACTCCTTTATGCTTATCCTCCTCTTCCCTGATTCCAAATTTTTTGCAGAAAGCAAGTGGGTTGAAGAGCTCAGTTACCCTCACTGGCCCCTTCTGGCCTCGGCAAGTTTAGTTCCCCTTTCTACAGTCTCATCTTTGTTGCCCTCCATGGATACTGGAGCCTACTCAGGATTTCCTCTTTAATCCGTCAGAGATTCAGCACCCCAATATTCAGGCCCTCAAGCTGACTGCATGGTTTCTCCACTTCCAGTAATAGTTGGACAGTCCAGGCTGTCTTCCTCAGTTCATGACATTATTTTGGCTTCTCAAAAATATGTTACCAAAAAGGAGACATCAGATAGTGAGATTGATCCGTTTTCAGCACCACTTTCTACTATTATTTTTGCTGAGATGATCACATTATTTAAAGTGCCATAAACAATATATTCAAAGTAGAAACAGTATACAATACAATACCACTAAATAAATTGTAGATCGGTAGGAGTAGTATACATCTTAGGCTGCTCATGTGTAGATATATGGTACATAGGACAAACTAAAAGGATGGTTCAAATTCGCATCCTGGAACATTTAAGAGATAGTAAAAATCATAATGAAGTTAGCCCTGTGGCCAAACATTTTCTTGATAAACATGGTGGTTGCCCGAATAGTCTAAGATTTTGCATTTTGGGCAAGCCATTCTGTTTTGAAAGTGGGGGAATTTATATTCAAAAATTACTTGAATTAGAAACTAAAATGATTTTGAAGTATAATACCCTGAAGCCTTATGGATTGAATTTGGAGTTAAGCATTTAGCATATTGAATTATTATTATTATTATTATTATTATATTATAATATTATTATTAATGTTATAGATGGAGTTTATATGTATATCCATTTAGTTATTTATTTAGTGGTATTGTATTGTATACTGTTTCTACTTTGAATATATTGTTTATGGCACTTTAAATAATGGGATCATCTCAGCATTTGATTAATTAATTAATTAACATCAGAAGCCTGTGTTAATTAGTATCACTTTATGTGTGTATATATACCTTTGATAGCACACACTTTTTATGATCCTTTGAAGGCAAAAGGCCGAGGTACCAGATCGTTAATAAAGAACACTGGTAAATTGCTTGGAATGTGTTTGTGAACTGTTGCTTTTTTCAAGTGTTTGTGGATAACAAATCTTTTTCCTTGACTTCCTCTAGATTGTGTAAAGCTTTTGAAAGGGATTTTTTTTTCTGAGACCTCTGATAAGGGATCCCTTATCACCTTGGGATCATACTGTGGTACATCAAGGTTTAACACAAAAATCCTTTGAACTGTCAGACAAATTGTATCTAACATTTTTGTCTTGAAGGGTGGTTTTCTTGGTACCTATAACTTCAGCAAAAATATCTTAACTCCAGGATCTTTCGGCAAGACACCCCTACATTGTTTTTCATAAGGATAGGGTTTCCCTGCAGATAAACCCTTCATTTTTACCTAACGTGCCTTAGGAAAATAACATCAACCAATCCATTCACTTACCAGTTTTCTTTCCTGATTTTTCCAATAAAGGAGAGTACATGCTATACCTCCTTGACGTGTACAGACAATTACATTTTCACCTTCATAGGATGAAACAGTTTAGAAAGTCAGACCAGCTGTTTGTACCCTTCTCTCTAAACTGCCTAGGTCAACCACTTTCTAAAGTTACACTGCCAAATGGATTATTGACAGCATCTCATGGATTTATGCTCAAAGAGATATGACATTACCAAAATCTCCCCAACTCATTCAACTAGATCTATGGCTGCTTCATCTGCCTTTGGTTCTAGAACGTCTATTGATGGTATTTGAGCAGCAGCAACATAGTCCAAGTCTCGTACCTTCATTTACATTACAAATTGGACATCATATCTAGAAATGGAGTCTCTTTTGGTTTGACAGTACTCCAGAATATCCTTCCATGAGGACCACCCAAGGTCAATATAGCTGGAGACTCTGTCCCATAAGTGAGAAAGAATGAAAAGGACAACATCAGATTTATAAATTATGTACTTACCTTAATGAGGCATCTGTGTTGTCCATTTTCCTTTTTCCTCAACTCCCCTCCCATCCACCCCCTTCCATTTTTCTTCTTGAAGTACCTATTGGACTGTGTTTGGAACATACAGTTCCAGGTTTTAGCCCTATTTTTTCTATCTGGCTAAATCTGTTTCTATTCTGCTATTGGTGAAGAAAGCAGCAAACTCAGCCTGAGGCAACATGGCTGGAGTGGAGCATTATGTGCAGATGGAGGAGCTCAAGAGTTGGATCCGAAGTCTGGTAAATGCAACCAAGTAGGATCTGAGGATCGGATTCAGGACCCCTAAGGGAGGAAGAATGAAAACAGACAACACAGATGCCTAGTTATGGCAAGTACATAACGTATAACTTCCTACAAATCACTCTAAATAACATGCCTTGCTTCATACTACTATATTAACCAATTCAACGTCAGTGGTAGCTCTCAAAAGTGCTGTTAGCTATTTACAGAAGCAGCCATCTGAATACTGGCTACTCCAATTTTTAAGTTAATAACTGTAGTAACTGCCTAACCAAGTAGCAGAGCTTAAAGTTATTTACCATCACTATTGCTCCACAGATCTCAAACCTTGGCTTCCTGTACATTAAGAAGGTCTCCAGTTGCCTTAGTAATGACATATCATGCATTTTTACAAATTTCTGAAACCCTGTCCTTTAGAAATACTTCTACTTTTACACCATTTAAATTGTAGCTTCTAGACTATGCTAGAGCTATACCTAATTACATATGCTTTGCAACAGGGTCATTTGAATTGCAGCATACATTTCTGAACTACAGACTCTGCAAAACATTTTACTACATAATCAGTAATAAGGAAGTGATTATTTAAATGTTGATTGGTTACACTGAACTAAGGAAGTTAACAGTTCATATCTTTAACATATTCACACAGTGATTGGATGTAATATAATAAGGAAGTGAATGTTTTAATGTTGGCTTGTTGAACATAGACCACATGACCTTTTGGAATGATTTTTAAATCAGATGGTTGTTAAATTTTGTATGTTCTGAAGAAGTTCTCTCTTGATTAAATAGAATTAAAGTGCTAAACTACAATTTGTTTCCAAGTGGTTTCCTTCCTCTAGTTCATAGAATTGTCATTTTTAAAGTTTTGTGTTTGGAATTCTACGCTGTTTAGTTTGTTTCATTGGTTCATTTTACACAGCTGACCAGTATGCTTGGACAGTCATTTCTATAGGATGCTAATATGTATTTCTCCACTTATCCTGTCCCTGAGGATTTGGTGGATTGAACTCAAAAACTACAGTGGCCATTTCCAACTTATGCTCCCTTCTGGACAGTATTAAGACAAGGAATGCAGCAGGTGGATGCACACTGGTTCCATTTTCATCAACTCAAACAAATGATGTACCAAGGAGTTTGGTGTCTGACAACATTGATACAAGAAACAACAGGAAGAATCTCATAGAAGATACTGAAAATTTGTTTGATTTTATTTTTAAAAATGCTGATAATCTGTTTCAAAATTATGACTTGAGAGCCACTCTCCAGGATTCAAGAAAGTTTGTGCAGGCTCCGTGAAGACCCTACATGGAATGTACCCATGTACATGGCCACGGTTCTTCCTTGGCAGGGTGCCATACATATTAATTATGGCCCATCTGCTGAGGGAGATCACAGTAATATGAATGTTGAATCCTTGTAAGCAACAGTGTAGAGGCTGTCCTGTACTTGTGGACTGTCCAGAAAAATTTTGGACAGTTGGTAAGCACAGCACAATAACTTTCAGTTTGTTAGCCTGGATCGAAAGGTGAACAACAGATTTTACTACAAGAAATTGCAATTTAATCTTTTTTTTTTAATGTTTAGGTGCTTGTTTGTGTGGTGCAGCATGTTGTGCAGCTATGGTTAGGTTTGCTCACATATACAGTAGATATCTGCTACACATCTAAAAATAGAAACCTGATGTATTTAATTGTAATTATTTTTTTTTTCATGTGCTTGTTTGTGCAATACAGCATGTTGCTTAGCAATGCTGAGCTGCACTCATATATATATATATATATATATATATATATATATATATATATATATATATATATATATATATATATATATATATATACAGCAGACGTTCACCAGAATTTAAACTGGATGTATTCAATTGTTGTAGTCCTGTGGTGCTTAGCAACATGCAAAGCCATGCAATGAAGAGCTGCGCTACACTTACAGGCACCCTTGTAGTATATGTGAAGATAAACAAGTTCCCTTTACTATCCCAGTGGCTAGATAAGTAGAGTCATGACCTGTAGTGTAGGAGGTCCCAGGGTTTGTGTCCTGAGCACTCATACTTTTTATATTTATTGCTGTGAAAATGTGTCAAGTAACTGAAGCATTGATTTAATTTAAAATTTAAAAATGTCACATTTGGAACAACTGCACGATTCTAAACAGCACTTACAGGGTCAATGGTCTCTTTCCATTTGTGGATTGCTAAGCTTCATTTACACATGATCTGTGTGAGTTTGCACGATGCTAAGTGACACAGTGCTTGTTTGAAAGTTACAGCATGATGTGCAAGGGCAGGAACGCAGCCTATTTAAAGGCCAATTGGTGGGAATTTCACATCATTATCTGGAGTCTTCACTTGGCTGTGGAGAAACCTGGTGCTGTTGGTGAAGGAGTGTGCTTTAGTGTGCAGAAGTGGAGAGTGCAGGATTCCAGAGTTTTTGTTGGATTCCTGATTAAGTATTATGAACCCTGGTTGCTGCAGGGTGACTACCAGTGCTTCGAGTGTAAGTCTGAGGCCTGGGATCATTTGGCCAGGGAAATTACCAGTTCAAATGGTATCCCCCACACTAGTGAGCAGTGTTGTCACCACTATAATGACCTGAGGCATAGGAAGAGAGAAACCTTGAACACTGGGTCCAAGAGGCTAGGGCTGGGCAAACCCCACAGATATGTATGCATGTTTGCCAGTAATTTAGAAATATACAGCCCGAATCTATGCAAAACTGGTATGAATAATAGTTTGCTTCTCTTACTACAGCTGTAGAATAGAGGGCTCGCAATGTTCAATCCCATGCAGAGCACCTGGCCAGGATGAAGCAACCATGTGGTATGTAGGAAAACATCAAAGTAATAATTTAATGCATAACATAATTATACAATAAATTAATTACAGAGTTTGCAGTCTTAACAGTCAGGTGTGACATACCTGGGGCATCTTGTATCTTTATTAATGTATCACTGCCTACCTGAAATGGTAAAGCAAGTTAAAGCAAGTAAGCATGCAGTACTGTGTAGTATAGCTTCCAAACTCAGTTAATTTTGGGGTCTACCCAGACTAAGAGTCACAGTTCTGATCTGCTCATTGCCTGAAATATGCTGTAGGTTGCACTCAATAAATGAACAGGATATATAAGTTAATAGAAGTCCTACACAGCTATCCATAACACACACCACAGCAGAGCTGAATTAAATTAATTAAAAGATTAAAAAAGGTGATTGTTTTTTTGTTTACAAAATTCAAAATAAATATTCTATCACTCACTATTCACTCTGTATGTGTGTTCTAATCTGACACCACAGTGTGTGTTACATGTAACTGAATAAAGAATGCCTATGCCTAGAAGTTAAGCCTGTGTTGTATTGTAAATGATATTTTGTATAATGTATAACATTTGTAGGTTTAGTGAACAGGGTACCTGGTTAAGCAGAAGCAGAAGTTAGCAGATAGCTATCCTAAATGCCAAATGCCAGATTTTAAAAAATATTGTCAATTAAATTTAAAAGGAGATAGTGCTCTGATAAGTAGTGGTCATTATTCCTGTATTCACTGCATGTGTGCTCTAATCAGACACCACACGACTATTACATATCAACTAATAAACAATGCACCAACATACAAAAATGTAGTGCAATACCCAGTATGTGTCAAGCTTCACTTCTGATAATTTTCCCTGAAATATGCTGTAGCTAGCAGCTGTAATGAACAGAGTATACATGTAGTTTCAGTCATCATACATCCAGCCATGCATGACAACATGTGGATTGGATTGGGCATTACATTATAATTGGTTCAGTAATGGGAGATGGTGCTTTGATTCCAGTAAATTTTTTCATATTCATTTCAAATATGCATGTCATTGGTGTATGACACCACACACAGCACACAGCCACACACATGTATGTATGTGTGTGTGTGTGTGTAAATAAAAGTCTTAAGGACAATAAAAGCTTAGATGGGCTAGATAATTGGCTATAGCTAACTATATTCTACTACCATTATTTGTATTCTATTGCATTGGGTTCTAATCCCATGCTTTTGAAGTGAGAAATGACCACATGCCTAGTGTACAAATGACCAACTGTTTTGTATGTCCTCATTGCAGAATGTAATGACTCATGCCCCATATGTATGGCCATGATGATTAGGCAGTATGATATTTGATTAATAATACATGATATTACTTGATATTATTAGCCAACTATTACTATTATCTTATGACCACACTACTATGAAAATGTGTAATGTAGTGTAATGTTCCCATTGAATGTGCCTTTGTGCCATGCCTATGATGATGAACAGCATTTTATGTTATATGTACAGCAGTATAGAATCTTACATATATAGATCACTGTAGTAGTATTACAGTCACTGTACTCACAACTAAATGTTACCACCTATTCTTTATGTTAATTTAGTTGTCTGTTTTATTATATATTTTTTAAATTTACTTGTTATTTTCTTTTAATGTTACCTTATTATTTTTTTAAATTATTAATTATGTTTATTATTATGATTTGATATTAATATATTATTTTGTACTTTTCCTTATTATTATTTATATCTTTTGTTCATATTATATATTTGTTTTTCTTGTTTTGATTCATTATTATGTTCTTCTGTTAATAATTACATTTGTTTGGTTATCTTTATTTTTTAACTTTTCTTATATGTTAGCTGGTTCTGCATGTATTATGTTATGTTTGTTTGTGATTATGTGCTGGGGCTTTGTGGTTCTAGGTGACCCCAGCTACTCCTGGACACAGTCCTGCATCTGGTAGCTCCTGCCACCAGTGGGGCTCAGCACCACACAGTCTGGGTGGAAGTGTCACCTCTGGGAGTGGGTCTGTGAGTGTATGCTCTGAGGGGTGTGTGGGCTGTGTGTGAGCATGGTGTGTGGTGCCTCTCAGAGCACCTCTCGGTGAGAGAGGTGACCAGATGGTAGTGAGAGCTGCTGTGAACAGTGTGTGTGAGCTCCAAACACAGAACCATCATGGTACACTCACAGGGTTCCAACCAGGCAGTGATGTCATGGTGACCCCTTAAGCACCACAACACACCACAGGAGCACACTTGGGACTGGGTTTCCCCTTGAAGTTGCACAACACTGTTCACCACTACTCACCATCCATGGGACTTCCCACCACACTCTTGTTTCTATGCAAAAGCTTCCACAACACTCTCTCCAACAAACACAAACCTCTCTGCTGTCTTCCCTCCATGCGCCAACTCTCCACCTTCAAAAATCACCTCCTGTCCCAAACACACAAGTGTCCCACCACATTCTTGTTTATACATACTTTGTCTGTCCACACACTTACTTTTGTCAAAAAAATTGACAATGCACTTATTTTGTCTTTTTCCATAAACCTCTCCTGTGACAGTGCAATTTTGTCAAAAAAATCTGTTAAGCACTTATTTGCTTGCTGTAGTCTGGATCTTTGGACTCAAACCTCTTCTCTCTGGTGCTGTACCTGTGCCCAGTTGCTGCTGTACAGCTTGCTGCTTGTCTGTGTTTCACCTGCTGTACTTCTCTCCTCTTTCATTTCTTTAAAGATTTTTTTGCCTTTTGATGCATTCTGCCATTTCACCACTGTCCTATCTCTCCATTTTGCTACATTTTTAAGATTTTTTGTATGATGCTGCACATGCGCACACCAACACCATTTAAGCTAAATAACGCTACACCCATACACACACCTAATATAGCATGCATCAACCCACAAAGTACATCAACCCACATTAACACAACCCCAAAACATAACACCTGCACACACCTGCATTAAAACAAATAGCAATACCTCATTTCATCATCACATTCACAACAAAACAAAAAAAAATACTAAAATCAATAGAAACATGGGACATAAACAGAGCAATAACTGCTCATATATATCACTATAATGAAATATAGATAATAGTAATATAAAAAATATAACTCACTAACTGAACTGTGCAATTATATATCATATATATACATATAACTACACACAAAATATAGGAATATATAGTGGGGGTGTCTAACTGTGCATAATATGTGTATATAAGGTCTCATACACTAATATAGGAGTATAATGAATGTAAACATAACATGGAAAACATGATGTATGTAATACATTGAGTAAAAAAAAATACACTAGTAAAGACTAGTATGGTAATGTAATAGTACAGTAATGCTTTATTTAAATCAATATTTGGAAAATGTCATAGTGGAAAATGTTGAAGTATAGTCATTTTAAAAAAATATTGAAAAAACATCATTTTCTTGGCACTATCTTATCAATTATTTATCCACTCAAAGCATTTCAGATGGAATGTCTGCTGTTCAATGATGGAAGTCAAAGGCCTGCAGATAGGAACACAACTGACATATTCCTATAGCAACACTATAATGTGCATAAAGTGTGAGGCATACCTCCCAACCATCCCAAATTACTAGGTTTTTACAGAGTTTTGGGGTCCCAATGAAGGGGTGCCATGATTCCCGAGTGGCACCTCTTCATTTCTGATTTTTTAAGCTATTTTTAGATTCCGTGCTTTCGGAGCTGATGTCATCATGTGCGCGATGACGTCAGCTCCTTCAGCCTGTCAGAATTAAGCTCAGATGCGCTTGTTGCCTGTTTGAATACTCGCGCTCATCTGTTTGAGTTGCTTGTTTGAATACTCAGTTCGTCCGTCCGGGCACTCGGGCAGATTTTAATGCTGTTGCTTTCATTTTAATGGAGTTGCCTGTAAATGCTTCATTTTAATGCCATGCCGTGAAGTGAATACTTGCAATTATCTGCATCTGCTGTGCTGACTACTCCATGCATCGGACTGCCATGCCATTTAGCTGCAGGTGCAGGGTGATTAGAATTGCTGAGAGGTTCTGCAGATTCTTTCTCTTGAGTGTGTGCGCTCACATGCTATTTATGTTTGTTTTCGTTTGATTAGGAGCAAGTGTAGTTTACTAACAATGAATTTTTAGAAGTCGTGATTATGTTATGACAGTTATGTACATTACATTTAATTTGCAATGTCAAAGCACTCTTAAAATCTTTGGTGCTGATTACATTTGTGTTTTTTATTTCTTAGTCAAGTAGCATATTCCCCATCCAGTTTTGTAAGTATCGGTAAACAGAATAGTTCTTACTTTATTCAGTCTGCTTAAAATATTTTTTTTCCTACATAAATCAGCCATTTTCCTTGTACAGCAGTGTTCAGTTATGCTTTCCTGCTATTTTATAGACTGGGTTATGACAGATTAATGGCAAACACCCGGCCATGTTGCCAGACATTTGTTTGAATAATCATCAGGAAGGACTGACTTAACAATAAAATGTTAATGTTCTGAAGTACTTCTGAGTGAGTGACCCTTGAGAATGCCACGAAATGTATATTGTTAGCAACCTTTATATAGTGGAAATGTCATACAAGATTTAAGGCTTTTAGAAAAGTCAAACCAGTCACTAAGTGCTGAATAGTTAGTACGATGTTGTTTCATATTTTTTTCAAACCATACGATATGATAGATACTCCAAAAGTATTAGTGTTCTGCAGTTACAACTTCATTTGATCTCATTTTTTACTTCTGTTTCGAAGATTATATATATATATATATATATATATATATATATATATATATATATATATATATATATATATATATATATATATATACTATGTTTTCATGAGGCATACAATGCATCAGGATGGAAAATTGTCAACATTATGTCTGGTTTCGATGTTACACATCACTGGTGATGTGGCAGTGATAAAATTAGCATGCTAGTCCTACTAAAGTATAGGAGTCTGTAACATTTATGCAGTAGGAATGAAACCAGGTTTTCATTCTGACATCTGCTCCCACAGTATAAATTATGCAACAGTTGTTTGTTAAAATGAATACATTTTAGTTAAATACTTGCTGGAACCATGGTGGTAGGCTAGCAGCAGCAGTAAATAACTAAATTACTACCCTGTAATATGATTTGTTTTGTTTCTACTGCAGTAATTATGTCATTCGGTATTATTACCACCAGAAGAATTCTATATTTACCATCTGCCCCACCTTTGCCCTGCAGAGTAGCAGAGGGCTTGGAACATGTACTGATTGTTATCATGGAGATGTTCTGAATAGGGCAGTTTTGTCATTATTGGTGCATGCATTTTGCTTCATTGCCTACTGGAAAAATCTTCAAACAATACATTTAAAATGCAATTGTGTGTGGAAGTAGACTGTTACATTGGAAATGTCCTGAATAGGGCAATTTTGTCATTGGTTCATGCATTTTTGTTTCATTGCCTACTGGAGAAATGTTTAAAATGCACTCTAACTTAAGTCTAACAAGTGTGATGTATTATACAAGGAATATAATTTAATAAAGTCAGGAAAGTATATCAAAGAACACATGTATGTTTCTTGTTTGTCTGTTTATTTTAACTGTGGAGCTTTTCTCCCCGGGTCTCCGCTGAAAATGGACCTACATCCAGTCGGACACTCCTGGTCAACAAATTTAAATAAATAAAATAAATAAATAAATAAATTGTTTTGTGTGCAAGGGGCCTCTGATTTGAAAACAGCTGAAAGGTAATCTTTATCCACCACTGGCCAAATGCATTTTCTTTGAATGTGGTGTGAGTTGGGTTTTAATGCTGTTTCAATGAATGTGAGTTTCAAGGGCAGAGAAGTTGTAATGCCAAGTCAATTTTCAGTGTTAGACAGTATTGCTTTGTTTAGCAGGTATCTATTAATGTTTGTGGATTGTGCTATAAAATGTAAAAAACTAAAATCCAAACATTCATTGTAGAAGTAAAGCAGTATGCACACATAATTTACTGTTTGTTTTTAATGGGGTGAAATAGCTAGGTAACGGGACATTGGAATGGCTGCAGGGGGACTCTGGTGCTATATTTTGGTTCTGTTCTTCATTTTGCATTTCAAAGTTGGTATCCTACAATTCCACTGGTGTGGGTGGGGTTTAATTATATATGCAAATTTTATGTTAATCAGCTTACAGATTTGTACCTATTTTTCAATGGCCTTGTCCAGATTTTTGATGTTTCCAGGTTGAGAGGTTTGGTGTCAGGTCATGCACTAATATGCATTCACAGAGGATTTTAAGTTAGGTAATATAAAGGAGGACCAGTAATATCAGACTGCAGCACAAAATCATTTGCTACTGATATTACAGATAAGCACAGCTACACAACTAACATACACATATGGAGGTCATGCTAGCAACAAGGACTGCCAGAACACATGCTTCAGAAGACTACCATGACATAACACATGGCTTGGTAGCTGTCCAAATGGTTGATATATCTTTAAATGTACCCCGTACCTTGTAAAAGGAAACAACAAAGATGCTGCCTTTTACTCTATTAATGATACCTTTGGCTAACATACTTACCTTAAACACATACCTCAATTTCCTGTGGGATGGCTTCCCCCAGTCAGGCTCTGGTTGTTCACTAAAGCTACCATTGGTCACACCATTACTCATAAGTGTTATTGTCTTCCACATTCTGCAGCCACTGTCACTATGCTTATCACATTCAGCAGCAGCAGCAGCTACAGCCTGTAGCACACACATGAACATGTGAGAAATTCCTAGCAAACCTTGCAACACAGGACAGCTTCCAGGCTTCCATCACATCATATGTCGTGAATGTGGGTGTCACCATTTCCACCGAAGAGGGGCATCCAGGTATGTTTAATTGAATCAGCATCTGAATACTGTAGCATTTAGCATGTCAGAGTGCACACAGTTTTACGTGGGTGTCAGGTGTTTTATGGGGTGGGGGGAACTAGGTTACCTGCAGTTTTAAGCTCATGCAGTGATTGTGACTCACATACCTGTTAACATAGCGGCTACTGTAAACGGGGGATATTTGGACATAGTACCAGTGTTATACTGTAACATGTGGTGCTGTTTACATTACCTCTCCCTCAAATGTTTTTCAGGACCCTCAAGAATAGTAAGAGCGGTGCCCCTGCCACTTGTAAGCACAAAACATTTTTGTCACAGATGTAGATTTACTTCAAGGTATTAGCTAAAGTGTCAGTCCAGGCCTGCAGGCTGGATTGATCTACTGTCTGCATGATTAACAAATGCAGAGATATGTTCGGACTGTACACACTTTAAGCTCATTCCTAGGCCTCATAGGTGTGACCACAGTGATGAATTTCACAGTATTGGCAGGACTTTTCAGATGGCCATACCTGTGAACTGTACAGAGTTCTGCAGAATGTCAGCAGTCTACATAAGTTATGTATTGGTCATGACAGTCCAGTATAAAGAGCTGTTAGTTTGAAAATTTACCAATCTGGGTTAGAAATTAATGACTTCATGTCCTACTATCTTAGATTGTGGGTTGTACAAGTCTGTAACAGTGACAGCAGTGTATACAGCTTAACATATATTGAAACCCAAGACTGCAGAGCATAGCAGTGTAGGTATTAAAGTGCTAATTTCCCCTTTATATCACAGCTGACCTGGGAGGTTGGTCTTTGTCCCCTTCACAACCTGAAGTTAATGTCTCTACAGACTCTGGTGGGGATGATGGTTGCCAAAGTGAGGCACAGCAGGAGGTTGCAAGGGCTGAATCTGTCACAGAGGTTTACATCCCTCATCTGCCCACATTATCACTGTACACAGTCAGTATGCCTACACATACCCAGTCCCCTGAGGCCACAGATATTGGACAGTCAGAGGGTGGGGACATTGAACAAGGAAGAGTGGCTACTGTGGCTGCAGTGGGTTAGACACTGGCCATAGCCAAACAGTTGGTGAGGTTCCACACATGCAGATTGATGGGGGTGCTCATAGTTGGCCTGCTGTTCCTCCACCACCTGTTACAGGTGTCTCATCATGTATTACTTGGCGTATGTTTAGGGCCATCATGGAGACACAGACACATTTCCATAGGACCTCCAGATGAATCCCCAGGGTTATGGATGCAGCACAGTCTGATATCCTTGACTGCTTCCATCCCATTGCTGATACCCTGGATTGGTTGACTGATGCAGTGGAACGACATTGGTCAAAGACATAATGCACACTATCTTTCTTGGAATGCACATTGTCTGTGATGGAACATCTGGTTGAAGTTGAGCATTGGACTTGTGGACGTAAGTCAGCAACTTCATCTACTGAGACTCCATGTGGCCATGCACAATCACGCTCCCATAGTGGCAGTACATCCAGTGCTCCAGAGGGGAGTGTGCTGTCCACACCAAGATGTGGCAGGCCATGGGCTTGTGGTCCTGATTGGTCCTGTGGAAAACATGGTCAAAGCAGACAGCAGTCACCCTCAGGTTGTAGTCTAGCTTCTGACCATGGGCATGGAGGTGCCAGCGCAACTACTGGCAGAGCCAGTTCTTATGCTCAGAGGAAGAGATGGTAAACTGTCAGCTCTACCATGCACTGCTCAAAGTTGTCCAACATACATTTTCATAGGGCTAGCACTGAGCTTGGCTGTGTTCACGCAGACAGTCACACACCACTGTCACACTCAGGTCACTTACAGACACACATGTCACATTTACATGGTCCACCTTTCCTGCTATCCTTTCTACCTCACATACACATTTGCCAACCTATTAGGTCAGCCTAGGCCTCCTGCACCTCCATACAACACCCTGTGCAAGTGATGATACCTGTGCCACATCCCTGCCATCATTCTCATTGATGCAGGGAAATGAAGCTACATATCTGATGCACAGGATGACTATCTAAATTAATATGCATTTGTTTCATACGTTGTTGCCTTTGACATGCTACTTGTACTGGTCAGTCACATAGTTTGAATGTTTTCATTTGTAATGGGTAAACCAAACTATGTTGTGTACGTTATGTTGGATGCTCTTGTACTGACTATGTAGTCACACAATGAAAGGTGTCTTATGGCACTGTTTATGTTTCACTTTCAGGATTGTGTAGGGCACACCCATGGGTTAACGTCTACAATAAACCCATCAACATCACAGCACTGGATGGACTGACAGCACAGAAGAAAAACATCTTTACAAAGGTAAAACAGTATAGGAGCATGGCTCCATGGGTTCATATGTGTATAATAGGCTAACAAAAACAAGGGCCTCTTTCATCCTAGCCATGCATCCCTAAACTCTGACAAGGTCTGATACCCTTGATAAGTGTAAGCAGGGTTTTGGGAGCTGACATATTGACAAGCCGGGTCATGCAAGATGAACCCTCCACAGTTTCCTTGTGTCCATTAGAGATATTTGTCCTGATGCAGTTATAATTGTCATGTTCCCCATTCTGTCATGTAACTTGCACATAGGTTCATAGGTTCATAGGTTGGTACTAGGCTACTGGCCCTGGGACCTATACAAGCCTAGCCATAACAATTCCCTGGCTATTTCTTCCCACAGTATTTACTTCCCTGGACCCCTGTCTAGCAGGGAGACTGACGTGATCCCCGGGGTGAATTTCCTATCTCCCATACAATCATCAAGGTTCCTTTTGAAGAGGGCCAAAGAGGTGCTCTGCTTGACATGTATGGGCAGTCCATTCCAGAGTCTAAAGAGTCTCTGTGTCAGGAACATATCCCTCCAGGATGTTTTGTTCATTGTGATGACAAGGCTTAGATCCCTGGAGCATGTGTCTCTGAGGGATTGGGATTTCTTTAAGTGTAGCATGTCCAACAACTCTGGGTTTGACATGGCCTTGACATGGTTTGACATGATTCACATTATGGCAGAACTGTTTATACTTCAGTCAAGGTGTAGGTGTGTAGGAGAGGTAATTCTCATGCTAGTCCTTTCTTGGATATGCAGGAAGTACACAGTGGGGTGTGACACCTGTCTAGCAGGGCGACTGACGTGATCCCCGGAGTGAATTTTCTTTCTCCCATCCAATCATCAAGGTTCCTTTTGAAGAACGCCAAAGAGGCGCTCTGCTTGACATGTATGGGCAGTCTATTCCAGAGTCTGAGGAGTCTCTGGGAACTATCGCCCTATTAGCCTGATGAGCCTGGCTCGCAAGGCCATGGAATGTATCATCATGGAATTCATAAACAAAGACATTGATAACCTCCAAACTCTAGACCCCACCCAGTTTGGGTTTGTAAAAGGCAGATCTTGCCTCCTGAACCTGGTCAACTTCTTTGAGGCAGTCACCAAAGCCATAGATGAGGGTAAGGTGGTTCACAAAGCCTATCTTGACCTCGCCAAGGCTTTCGACACCATCCCCCATTCTGGAATTATAGCTAAACTCAATAAACTATGTATAAATATCTATGTCACAAGATGGGTTGCCAACTGGCTCACTGACAGAACCCACACTGTAAAAGTTGCCGACTCCAAATCTGACTTCAAACCAGTGAAAAATGGAGTATCACAGGGTTCAGTCCTGGGACCTCTCCTGTTTGGTATCTACTTCTCTGAAGTACAGGTTAACACAGAAAGCCTCTGGCTAATGAAGTTCACAGATGACTGCAAACAAGGAGCTATAGTCGAGTCCCCAAATGATATGGACATCCTACAGAAGGGCCTCACTGAGAGAGATGCCTGGTGTCAGAGCCATGGCCTCAAGCTCAATGCCAAAAAGTGCATTGTTATCCCCTTTAGTAAAAACCCTGTACCCATGAACTAATACATAGACGGCAGTCTTCTTAACACCGAATGTGTGATAAGAGACCTCGGGACCCAGGTCGACAGTAGTCTCTCCTTTGATAATAACATTGCCACAGTAGTCAGGAAATCCTTCTACATGACACACCTCATCACAAAAGGGTTCTCATCCAGGAAAAAAGAGGTCATTGTTCCCCTCTACTCGACACCCATTAGACCCATTATAGAGTACAGCGCCCCTTTTAGAATGTACCTCACAAGACATCTGCAGCAGCTGGAAAGGCCACAGAAGTAACTCACAAAGAGAATTACTGACCTCAAACAGATGCCCTACACTGACCGTCTCAAAAAACTCCAGCTTTACTCTGTAGCATATCACCTACTCTGAGGTGATCTCTGCCTAACATATAAAGCTATGTCAAACCCAGAGCTGTTGGACATGCTACATCTAAAGAAATCCCAATCCCTCTGAGCTACATGCTCTAGGGACCTAAACCTTGTCGCCACAATAAACAGGACTTGTTGGAGGGATAGATTCCTGTCCCAGAGATTTCCCATACTCTGAAACAAGCTACCCATCTATGTCAAGCAAAGTTCCTCATTAACACTCTTAAAGAAAAATCTTGAGAAGATGAGAAATAGGAAATACACCCCAGGGATCACTTCTGTGGCTCTGCTCGACAGGGGCATAGGAAATTAACTTTCTTGGGTTGTCGTAAGCCAGGGAACTTTGTTGGCTAGGCTTACTTGGGCACTTGGGCTGATAGCCTAGTACCTACCTATGAACCTATAAACCTATACCTTTGTTTATAAGTTGTTCAACATAGAATGCATCCCCAAATATTACCAACCGATGACAGTCATAGGCTAGATCACAATCTATATGTCTGTAGGTCCCTGACTACTGGGTCAGCTGTTGGAAGTGTGCAGTCAATACATTAGTTATCAGGTCTGGATGACTTCCCAAGAGATAATATTGTCTGTTGCATTTACTGTTAGTCCATGGCTCTGACAGCAACTGAATGTTTGTGTCAGCCCATCCTGGATAACTGTTAAGTCAGTGTGGATTCAATGACAGCTCCTAATGTGCAATCTTCTGAAAATTTAGTCAGTCAAAGGCCAATGACAGTGGCCATGACTGTAGAGCCTTCAATGCCTAGAAGGAGCACATCCTACCCCACCCAAACAAACATCACTCATGCCTACATATGCAGATGCCTTTACCTGACACATAAGTAAACACCACACACCTCAGAAACCCAAACACGAGCTCACTATATATAATCATACCTCTGCAGAACACGGTATACATAATAGCTCACACAATATTCTCTCACTGGTCAAATACCTAAGGCAAAACACAAAATCAAACATATTACTCATAGGTGATTACATCATGAGACACATTGATGTGCCTCTCACCAGGCTACATAACGGAAAGGTCACAGGCAACTTTCTCTGAGGTGCCAGAATATTCTGTATCACACATGCACTCAAGCCTGTCAACATCTGTTACTGTTATGACTACGTCATAGTTCCTATTGTTGTGCATGACTTGAGACAGTACCTCTCTGGACTCTATGCAGGGACATGATTGGGCTCACATACTATGTGCCTCAGGCAGGTATGCCCTTGGCCTTGAACTGCATTTTACCATCAACTAGGATGTTGGCTCCACAGAAACAGAAAATGATTGATGTCAATAACTGCTGTAGTGTGTGATGTCAGTGTAAGGGGATCCACTATCTGTCAGCCTGCGATTACCTGCTCAACAGACCTCAATGCTTTGCCAAAGATGGTCTTCATCTGTCACCCTTGGGATTTTTGCTACTAGCCAAGGCTGTTGCAAACCCCATAGTGTGCCTTTTACATGGTTTCACAAGGAAAAACTTTCCAATTAGAAAACATCAACTACAAACAACATCACAGTTATGCTGCTAAATGCTAGGAATATCACCACTAAACTCCACTCAGTGGAAGCTGCTCCCACCTTGGAAGATGCCGACATCTGTGCAGTCACAGGCATCTATCAAGATACATCAAAAGAAGATGGTTTTGGTTGACTTTAAATACCCACCAACTGGGTAGATTACTCATACTCAAACTCACTTGTCTAGAGTTTAATGTAGATCCTCCACTGTGCTGTCCTCCCTGGTGAAATCTGACCATAAATTGGTCTCATTCAAAGTAAGTATCACACCTGACAACCCCCTTGCAGCATATAAAGTAATAAAGCTCAACAAAGCAGATTATAACCTACTATGGGATGGTATAAATAGCTTGACTGCACCACCCCCTCAGATGGAAAAGGCAACTATGCTGACCTCTACAACAATGCCTTATATAAGTATCTATTCAACTGCATTGACTCACGTATACCTCACAAAGGCAAAACAAGCTCCTCATGCCACAGCAAACCTGCCTGGTAGACAACTGCCATTAGCAGGCTTTACAATAAGAGGTAGACATTGGTGTCTCACATTAGAAGGGAGGGAGCCCCCCCCCAGAAATGGTGGCACTCCCTCCTCAGCTTAAAAAGCGAATAAGTGTTGTTGTGAAGTCCTGCAAAACAAGGTATGGGGCAAAATTAGCCTCGTCTACAAAGGACAACCACAAGGCATTATGTAGTTACATGTGTAACATAAAAGGAAAGGCCCACATTGTTACCAAACTCATACATGATGATACCACATATAATGAGCCTTTAGACATAGCTAACCTGTTGGCCGACAGGTTATTTGACAACTGCTCTCCCCTGTCCCCACCACACATACACCATGACATCCATACAACCTGCCTATACTTTGTATCTCTAAACAGCAGGTAATAAATGGCCTCTCTAAGATAAGAAACACAGCATCTATTGTACCTGCTAAAATCCCAGGCTGTGTCCTACATGGTATCTAACATGGATTACCAACACCATTGGAAACCCTTTGCAATCATAGTGTAACCACCAGCTGCATCCCAGCCGACTGGAAATCTGCCACTGTTATCCCCTTGTACAAAGGTGGTGCATCCACTGATATGGGAACTATAGATCTATTCGCCTGACTAGCCATATATGTAAGGCCATGGGGCAACTCATCATCGACCATGTCAACAAAGATATAGGCAACCTAAAAACACTTGCCTTTATACTTTTTGGATCTGTGATAAGGAGATCATGCCTGTTAAACCTGGTAGACATCTATGAGGCAGTCAACAATGACCTGAATGAGAGAACATCTGTGCATACAACCACCTGGACTTAGCCCAGTCAGTTGACCCTATCTCCCCTCAGGCATCATTGAGAAACCCACCCAGATAGCCATCAACAGTAATATCATTAGATGAGTCTGTAACTGGCTCACTGAAAGCATTCGTACAGTCAGAACAGGGGTATACACCTCCAATAGCAAAGCTGTAACCAGTGGTGTTCCATGGAGTTTAGTCCTGGATCCTCTAAGGTTTGCAATCCATTTATCCAATGTAAAACACAAAGTGAATCTCTGTGCCTGACAAGGTTTGCTGATACCTACAAACTGGGAGCAGTTACAGACTCTCCAAATTATGTCATCATCCTACAAGAGGGTAATGCGTGACCAAATGATTGTTAACACAGCCAAGGCATTAAACTCCATGCAAACATATTAATTATCATTCCTTTCAGTAACAGCAATGTCCCTGCTAAGTAGAACATCAATAGCAACAACTTAAGTACATATTCAGGGGTAAGAGACCTGGGCAAACAGACCTGGACACAAAGGTTTACACCTACCTTACCTTAGATCACCATGTCTCCACAGTGAGAAGAAGGGCATTATATCTTGTGCATGTCATAACTGAGGGCACTGTCAACTGAATATGAAGTAGTTGTAACTTCCATGTACTCTTCCCTCATCAAGTCAATATGTGAGTGCAATGGCCATTTTGTTATACATGTTTCCAAGCACCAGTGGCAGTTTCGGAGACCATAAAGGTTCCATACAAGGGAAATTCAAGTCTTCAGCATCTGTCTTATGGGGCTCATTTGGAATCACAGTAACTTTAGTCTGTGTCATACGGACTACTCAGAGGTGATCTCTGTCTTGCATATGAGGCAATCTGTGACCCTGCTTTATTGGCAATGCTGCATATCCGTATGTCAAATGGTACATTGATTACTTGCTGAAAGGACCTTAACCTGGTATGTAACATCAATAAAACATGCTGGAGGGACAGCTATGTCTACCAGGGTTTAACAAACCTTTGCAACAGACTCTCACTTAATGTCAAACAGCACATCTCATTGTCTCTCTTCAGATGCAGTCTGTACACTTGGATGGATGACCATAAGTTCATTATGAAAGTTCTTCCTACATCCCATTTAGATAGGGGAAAATGGGTTCTGATCATGTAAATAAAGGTAAGAACATTGCTGGGATTATAAGGGCCCTAGGGCCATTAGCATAAAAAGTCCAGTGATCCTATGATCCCATAGGCTGATGTAAGATGCTCTAACTGGCATCCATACACACCAACTTGGCTGCAGTGAGAAAGGTATCACCATTTAATTAATGTTTATAGAATACTACACAGCACACACACTACAAATTGCTACAATGAGATTATAACCCCTACCTATCTAGTCTTTCACAATACACAACACACCATCAACTGAAAGACCCAAAAGTGCATATTCATTGCAGTTTGAAAGTCAGTGAGGTGTTTACACTTGTTTTGGAGGATATGCACACACACACAAAAACAGTCTGGAATCAGATTAGAACCCCATACCTACCTAGTCCTACATACTACAGATCACAGTACATAACGCACATGCTGTGGCTTATGTCTGCTTTAAAAATAACTGCAGGTGAACTACTTGTAGAAGACACACACAAGGCCTGTGTTGAACAGCATGTGTGGTCTGCAGAGTGACATTGATTCTTAATGTTATCTACATCTAATAGACTAGCAATCAGACAACTGTTTTTTTATCCTGGCTATGTGGCAACAGTAGCCGTTTTGGCCATATGTGTCTGTTTGCATTTGGATGGGTAATATCAACACATGAGTACATTGCATTATACATTACACAACTTGTTCACTTGGTATATGTGTGGTGATATCCAACAGGCACAGGGGGCTGTAAGTAAGTGAATTATCTAGTGTTGAGCCCTTACTTTTGGTCCTTTGACCAGCATTATATATGTGTCATGGAGCAGCTTTAATCACCACAATCTGGGTATGTCAGGCAATGCAGACACCCACATGGGGGTACAGGTGGGCTTGCCCCTCTGCTAATAGTTCGAGTAAACTAATATGCTTTGTCTTTCATTTGCTTCTCTATGTACTTCTGCTGGAGTATAGTAAGTGTTAGTATCCTGTAGTTTTTTTTCAATATTATGTAATTCAATATTTTGAGTTTTCAGTATGTTGAACTTTCAAGATCTTGGACTCCGGTGTTTTGAATTTCAAGATTTAGAAGCGGCCCCATATATATATATATATCTATATATATATATATATATATATATATATATATATATATATATATATATATATATATATATACACACACACACATACATATTGGGTCTACCTCAACCCATCTAAATTACTTTTCATTTTTCCCTTTTTTCCAAAAGTTAATTTATTTGAAAATGCACTTTTGTGAAAAAACGGATCAGTGAAAATGGACCAAGGTTGTTCTTTTAGAAAATGGCACAGTAAAGGTAAGTGAGTATTCAAGAACACAATGGGACAAACCAACAATTTGGCTAGGAAAAGTACCTACAACCCCCCTTTAAATACAACTTTAAAAGTTTTTGAAGATCTGGTAGAAATTGAGATAAGGAAGCTGAACAACAGACCAACAGCTGTGACTAATTTTTTGGAAAGTGACAGAAGAGTGGTTGAAATGTTGAAAAATAGAGGTTGCAGAGTAATGAAACTTGACAAAGGCGGTGGGGTGCTACTAATGGATGCCATTGATTATGAGACTAGGATGTTGGAAATTTTAGATGATGAAAGCAAATACAGTATTGTTTCTAGAAATTAAGTTTCTATAGACTATTCTAAGGTGAACTACTTTATTAATGATAATTTTTTTCAGGGTACCATGAACAGAAACTTATTACACTATTTAACAGTAACTAGGCTGAAGATCCCAGTAGTGTTTGGAATTCCAAAGACACATAAAAATGTTGAGAAGCCACCTTTTAGACCAATAGTGTCAGGAGCGGACTCCAAACTGGAACCCTTGGCTAAATATGTAGATACAATGTTGAAAAGTTATGTAACATCTTTAAAACATATTTCAAATGACTCCTGGGATTTTTTAAGTAAAGTCACTTATGATAAATATGAAGATGAAGTATGTATGGTGACTATTTATGTGATAGAACTATTCCCCAGCATCCCTTATTTTGAGGGGATGGAATGGTTTCAGGATCTTTTGATTGAAGTAAGTTATTTGACTAATGAACAGAGGAACTTGTTAACTGAATTCATGGAATTAATACTGAAAAATAATTTCATATGTTTTGCAGGGGAATATTATAAACAAGAGAAAGACATTGCTATGGGGACCCCATGTGCCCCCCTGTATGCAAACTTGGTTTTATATTATTGGGAGAGGAAGTTCATTTTTTAAACCCCTTGGAACAATTATATTTCCTTATACACCAGATTTTTAGACAGTTTTTGTCTTTTCTGGAAGGGGACGGAAACCCAGTTAAACCAATTTTTGGAATATATTGAGACTATAACTTCCTTTTTGAAATTTACTTGGCACACTTCACAAAATTCATTAATTATTTAGATGTGACCATATATAAGGCTAGGGAAGAGAAGAAATTCCATTCCAAGTTTTTCCGTAAGCCCACGCACTCAAACTCCTATTTACATTTTGAGAGTGATCACCCCTATAATCAAAAGAAGGGCATTATTAAGGGGCAATTAATTAGGGCGTCAAGGATGTGCAGTGAGGATCAAGTTTTCTTAGAGGAAATGAAAGTGATGAAGGGGTTCTTCTCAGAGAGAGGGTATCCCGAAAATGTGATTAATCAATTGATGAAAGAAGTGAACCAAGGGAGGAAAGGAAAATATGACCCAATTTGGAGAAAAATATTACTACAAAGTAATCATAATATGGAAAATAAAGAGCTGAATTATGAAATGGCATTCATAAACACACACACACACACACACACACACACACACACACACACTTTATTCCAGTGAAATTGAGAACATTATTAGAAAGTACTGGAAAGTGTTCGCATTTATATATACATACACACACACACACACACACACACACACACACACACACACACACACACACACACACACACATTTTATTCCAGTGAAATTGAGAACAATATTAGAAAGTACTGGAATTTTTTGGTTTTAAATAGTGAAACCAGCAAAATTATTCCATCAGTACCTACATTTATAAAAAAGAGAGATAGGAATTTAAAGGAAATGCTGGAAAACCATCATAGTGAAAAAAGTACAGTTAGACCCCACAAGAAAGGGGGAACATGCAAGTGTGTTTTGTCAACAATGTAGTAATATTTTAGAGCAGGAAAGTATCAGTATCCCATCCAGAAAGTTTAAAATGAAATTTAAGGAGCATTTTAATTGTAGCAGCAAAGGGGTTGTGTACATCAGCGTCTGTCAGACATGCCTTAGCTTTTATATAGGCAAGACAGAGAGACCATTGAAAAGAAGAATATATGAACACTTGCATGAGATCTCCCAGAAAAAGATACAAATGCTGTATTTAGACACAAGAAAGATTGTAAGAATGGTATTTTCAAGTTCTCTGTACTTGAACAAGTGAAACCAGATATATGGGGTAGACTTTGGGAAGCCCTTTTAGAATACAAAGAAGTATACCGGCAACTTAGGCTGAATTCAACTAAAAAAACTGGACCGAATGATCATGTTAGTATTAGCAGTGTCCTTAAATTAAGGGCAGCTAAACTTTAGAAATGGAAAGAGTATATGCATTTATTTTGTTTTCTACTGTTTTAAAAAAGGATTCATGACAGTATGTATTTTATTATGGCAGCTAGAATATTTGTATTCATCTTGGTTGCTGATGTTTTCACACAAGGGTTTACTACAGCATATATTTTACTAAAGCTTTAAATAATGCAGGGGAATGAATTTATTTAATTAATTATGCATGAGATGGTACTATTGGCTGACAATTTTTGAATTTGTTTAAAAGTGGCTGATTGATTTTATTCCATGTTCTGATGAAGCTTGGGATAGACCTAAGTGAAAGCGCTTAACTTCGTGTGGAATTGTTTGTGCTGTGGCATTTTAACAGTTTTTTCATATATCCTGGACTATTAAAAAAGGTTTGGAGCCTGAACTTTTTGTGGAATTGTTTGTGCTGTGAAATTTCAACAGTTATTTCATATATCCTGGACTATACAAAAGGTTTGGAGCCTGCTACAGTGTTTTTTGTTTCATAAGTGAGTATTCCCTTTTCCCACTGTATTGTGATCTTGGAGTTAGAATATATTAGCAGCGGTGGTGTGGGGGGCACAGCCCCCACATGGGGTGTGCAGGGGGGCTTGCCTCCCTGCATAAATGTGTTTACTGTTGTTTTTTTGTTTGCTTGTTTTTTCTGGGTTTCATTGGTTCATTTTTCACGAAAGTGCATTTTCGAATAAATGCACTTTCAGAAAAATGGGTATGCGAAAGTACATTTCAAAGAAATGTACTTTTGTTGAATCAACATAGATCCATATATATATATATATATATATATATATATATATATATATATTTCCATATATATTTCGAAGAAATGTACTTTTGTTGAAATTGGAATTAATGCTTGTTAGAATTCTTGAATAGCCAGTGATAAGTGGGGGTATCTGCACTTTTTTCTAATAATACAGCATTTAAATTGATTTATTTGTGTTGCATTGAATACTATCTAGCTGGAAGTTGTGGCTCTGTTTTCTCAGTAATGCTTGTTAGAATTCTTGAATAGCCAGTGATAAGTGGGGGCATCTGTACTTTTTTTCAAATAATACAGCATTTAAATTGATTTATTTGTTGCATTGAATACTATCTAGCTGGAAGTTGTGGCTCTGTTTTTTTCATTTACTTACCCACCTAGCCTCCCTGCTTTTGTTTTGGTGTTAATCTTGGTGGCTTTGAAACTGCATACCTCTCTTGTAAATTTACATTTGGATACTCTTCCTGGGCCCATCTCATTTGCTCACTCAAAAAAAAATTGCACTTTTTTAATCTGCTTTTACTGTATTTGTGTTTCTTCCTACTTTATTTTGCTTTTGCGTCATCTTAAAAGTACTCAATTGAATTTATTACTGCTTGGTGTAACTATCATTCTAAGCCTTTTGTTTTAAGCACTTGGGCTTCAGACCAGTTGTTTTACATTAAGAAGGTTTTTGGTCTGCACTGTTGTGGCAGGACAGGTAGCTTACATCCTTCTAAGTTGGGAACTGCTGACTGAAGGCTCAGTGTCTGTTATTCTAAAAGTGTATTAGTTCTGGTTTAAGCACTTGGGCTTTAGGCCAGTTCATTTACATTAAGAAGGTTCATGGTCTGCATTCTTGTGGGAGGAGAGGCTGGACTCTACCCTTTTGAGCTGGGAATTTCTGGTTAAAGGCTTATAGTGCCTGCACATTTTAACTGTGTTTTACTGAAATTGGTGCACCTTGTTTGCTGTAACATGGACTAGATCCAGGCCTGCTGAATCTAGCTTTGTCTGTATAACTTGAGCACTAATCCAGGCCTTATTTTTTGGAGAAGGTTCCCCTGCACCCCAGTGGCAGGAGTGTGCAGTTAGAACTTGTCTGATTGAAGACTACAGGAACAGGGCTCAGTTTTGAGATTTATTTATTGGTTAATTGGGTAATTTGTTTAAAAGCCTTTTCTGATTGCTTGTAGTAATCTAAAGCTGTTTTGAGTGTATTTTTTACTGTTTGTAGTCATTTAACGCTGTTTTAAGTGTACTTTTTACTGTTTTTGCCTTATCTTTTAAAAAAAAAAATTCCTTGTTTCCCACCTTTCTAAGCTAGTATAGTCCAGTTTTCAGGCAACTGCTGAATTCAGGGCTGTGTTACAATTTTCTGATTTGCCCATACTTACTTGGATAGAGGGAGGTTTCTCTGTTCACCTGTGAGAGAGGGAGCTTTGAGCAGCCATCTGACCCTGGAGGAGTGGTTCCAACCCAGAAGTTGGTAGTTTATAGGCCATTTTGGGCTAATTTCTATCTCTTTCATTTCCCTGCTGTAAAGACCGCGTTTGCACGGTTTTGCATGTCCAGGCAGCGCCAGTTAGCTAGGGCTAAATTTATCCCAGCTTCAGCAAGTCTCCTCTTCAGTTTTTCCCTTGAAACTAGTCTATCAACCTAAGCACTTAAAAAGCATCCTACAGTCCAGCACTTGCTCATACCTAGTAGCAAGCACTAATATACCCTGACACTTGATTGCCCAGCAGGGCAAGGCTCATTATTCACCCCTCAACAACCAAGCGACTAAGCAGCTCACCCTACTATTCAGGCATGACCAAAGGGCAATTTCAGGTATACTCTCCAGTCCAGCTGGTGAGCCTGGGTATCCTGAGGCAATGTTACAACTGCCTCATGTACACAGACAACCCTCTCCTCCTACCACAAAACATTAACATATGCGAGAGATACAATAATATAGCTAAATTGGAGGCTAAGCTCTCTCCACCCACGACTGGAACAGGCAGCCATGAGGAAAAGGTTAACACTTGCATCACATCTCCAGCCTCACATAGACATACTAAACCAGCACTGGCAAAAATACACATAAATACACAAAATCATACTCGGTGGCTCTAAATAAAAACCTGAAAAAGCATCACAGACCTCCAAAGCAGACACCCAAAAAACCTGCACCTCCCGTCACAAACCAGACAACACATAAAACACAAAATCAGTGTGCCGCACAATCACAGACCTTAAGGCAAAATAACATACCTAACACACTAGTAATAGGTGACTCTATAGTCAGGCACACTGACATCCCACTCACTAGGCTGGACAATGAGAAGGTTACTGTTAGCTGCCTGTCAGGAGCCAGAATCCGCCACATAACACAAGCACTCAGGTCACTCCAGAACAAGTACAAATATGACTCTGTCATTGTTCATGTTGGTGTAAATGACCTGAGACATACCTCCCTCAACTACATGAAGAGAGACATGGAAGAGCTCTCTGATCATGTAGCCCAGGTGGGTATGACACTGACCCTGAGTAGCATCCTGCCCTCACCAAGAATTATACCGCAGTATAAAGAAAAAAATGATCAATTTCAACAATTGACTAATCTTCTGGTGTCATTCAAAGGGGATCCTGTGTCTGTCAGCCTGGGATGACATGCTCAACAGGCCTCGTTGCTTCGCAAGAAATGGCTTGCACCTGTCACCCCTAGGCTTTTGAATACTGGCCAAGGCTCTTGCTGCCTCCATAGTGCCTGTTTTAGGCAAGGCTCAAAAGTCAAACCACCTCCGTAAACAGCACAAACAAAAAAATGAGGGTTATGCTACTCAACGCCAGGAGTTTAAATCTCAAAATGCACGTGCTCAAAGCACTCCACAGTATGGAGAACGTCGACATCTGTGCAGTAACTAAAACCTGGTTCAAGGCTCCACAGAGCACCCTAGCACTACTGGGCTACAACTCATACCACACATTTCGGCCACAGAACATGGACCAAAACCCAAAAGGAGGGGGTGTATCCATATTCATCAAGGATACCTACATCTCCAGGTTAGTGGTGCAGCATGATACCTCCGAGATCCTCCATGTGCAGCTAACATCAGGCAAATCTGCAATGCAAATTGTGGCCTGTTACAGATCACCCTCCATGACCCAGGACCACCATTCCACCTTTCTGGAGACACTGGAAAACATGAAGGTCCTTCTGAACACCCTGAAATTGGGCAATTTCAATTACCCTACCGTTAACTGGGAAAACTACTCAAGTACAAACTCCCACATCCAACGTTTCCTGGAATTTTTCAACTCAAATGCCCTGGATCAGCTGGTAAACTCCCCTACCAGAGGTGAAAACATATTGGACCTGGTCATCACCAACATGGGCGACAGGTGTTCCACACCAGAGGTCAACCCGTCACTGGTTAGATCAGACCATAAACTAATCACTCTGAATGCCCATACCACACCACCACCTCCAACCAAGGAAACCACAGTAAAAAACTTTTCTATAGAAAACTTCACCTTACTTAAGGCAGAGGTGGTAAGTTTCACAGCCCCCACGCTAAAGGATAACAGTGCCCAAGATGCAGGAATCTTTACAAATGCACTCTATGAGCACCTACAAGGATGCATGGATCATGCCAACCCTAGCAAAACCAAGACTCACTCCCCTAAGAGAAGGAATCCTGTCTGGTGGACCCCTGCCATAAACAGGCTATACAATAGAAGGTGGAAACTAGTTCAGAAAAAAAGCAAATCCCAAGAAGAAAAGACATCCTTGATCAGTATCAGTAAGAAACTAAGGTCCCTCATAAAATCCTCCAAGGCTAACTTCGACAGAAAAATATCAAAGGATTTGAAAGATAACCACAAAGCCTTCTTTAGCTATGTCAAGAATCTAAGTGGCAACTCACAGATATGCTCTGAGCTAGTGCAAAATAGCACAAAATATACTGAACCCACTGATATTGTCAACATCCTGGCAGATAGATTCAGTGCAAACTTCACCCCCAAAAGGGCCCACAACAATACTGGAAAAGTGTAGTGTCCCGAAAATCACAGACACACAGGTGAAAACAGCCCTTTCAAAAGTCAAAAGCGCAGCGTTGATGAGGCCAGATGATGTCCCAAGCTGTGTCTTGCACGAACTACAGAACGAACTAACCCCCCACCTAAACACATTGTTCAACCTCAGCCTCTCCACAGGCTACATGCCCATAGAATGGCGCACAGCAACAGTTATTCCGCTCCACAAAGGAGGGGCCACAACTGACCCTGGTAACTACCACCCCATAAGTCTGACTAGCCTGGTCTGCAAGGCTATGGAGCACATCATCATGGAACTCATTAACAAAGACATTGGGAACCTCCAAACACTTGACCTGACCCAGTTCGGCTTTGTTAAGGGCAGATCATGCCTACTAAACCTGGATATCTTCTTTGAGACAGTCACCAAGGCCATAGATGAGGGGAAGGTAGTTCACACAGCCTACCTTGACCTCGCCAAGGCTTTTGATACCATTCCTCCCTCGGGAATTATAGAAAAACTCACCAGCCTGAACATAAACCCCTACGGCACGAGATGGCTTGCCAAATGGCTTACAGACAGAACTCACACAGTAAGAATAGTGTGCTCCAGGTCCCACTCTAAACCAGTCACAAGTGGTGTCCCACAAGGCTTGGTCCTGGGACCCCTACTGTTTGGCATATACTTCTCAGAAGTACAGGCAAACACAGGAGGACTATGGCTAACCAAGTTCGCTGATGACTGCAAACTGGGAGCCATAATTGACACTCCGGCTAACATGGACATTCTCCAAAAGGGCCTTACTGAGATGGACACCTGGTGTCAAAGTCATGGTCTCAAGCTAAATGCCAAAAAATGCATAGTCATCCCGTTTGGAAAAAACAAAACAGCCATGAATTACCACATAGGTGGCAGCCCCCTTAATACAGAAGAGGTAATAAGAGATCTGGGGACCCAGGTAGATAGTAATCTCTCCTTTGACAAACATATTGCCAAAGTAGTTAGGAAATCCTTCTATGTAGCCCATCTAATTACTAAAGGGTTCACATCTAGAAATAAAGAGGTTATAGTGCCCCTCTACTCGTCACTCATCAGACCCATCATAGAGTACAATGCCCCATTTGGAATGTACCTCACAAGACATTTCCAACAGCTGGAAAGACCACAAAAGTACCTCACCAAGAGGATTACTGGTCTCAAACATATGTCCTATGCAGCCCGACTGGAAAAACTCCAGCTGTACTCAGTGGCATATCGCTTACTCAGAGGTGATCTCTGTCTGACTTACAAAGCCATGTCCAACTCAGAATTGATGGACATGCTCCACCTAAAGAAATCCAAGACACTGCAAGCCACTCACTCTAGTGAGCTAAACCTCGCCACAACAATAAATAGAACATTCTGGAGGGATAGATTCTTGTCACAGAGATTCCCCATGCTTTGGAACAGAATTCCTAACTACATTAGGCAGAGCCCCTCACTAACACTCTTCAAGAGAAACCTTGATGAGTGGATGGGTAACAGAAAATACACCCCTGAAATCACTTCATTGACTCTTCTTGACAGAGGCTCAGTTAATTAATCAATGGGGCAGCGAAAGCTGACACACTCTGACTAGACCTATAAATGCCCTCGGGCAGATAGCCTAGTACCTACCTATAAACCTATGAACCTATGAACATAGATCCATATATATATATATATATATATATATATATATATATATATATATATATATATATATATATATAGTTTACTATTGAAAACGCGAACGGCACTTGGGCGACAGTCGGATAGTCAAACGTATAAGGTCGTAAACAAGGATGGCAAAGACAAAATAATCAATCTAGGAACGGTTTTAACATGGGTCAAGGTAGGTGTTCAGTATTATTCCTACTACAAACATCTTCCCTACCTCGACCCATGTTAAAACCGTTCCTAGATTGATTATTATGTCTTCGACATCCGTGTTTATGACCTTATACTGACTATCCGACTGTCGCATTTTCAATAGTAAACCATATCTATATATATATATATATATATATATATATATATATATATATATATATATATGTGTGTGTGTGTGTGTGTGTGTGTGTTTGTGTGTGTGTGTGTGTGTGTGTGTGTGTGTGTGTGTGTGTGTGTGTGTGTGTGTAGATATAATACAAGGCATTGTGAAAGGAGCAACAGATTTGCACTCGAGTTAACTAAGTGTATGAGCATGCCCAGTGGGAGTTTTTGCTACTTGTAAACTGACTCCAGCCCACACCTAGCTGTACTCCACTCCAGGATTTTGTGTATTACACAATGTGACATCTGCACTGCTGAACATCACTCACATTGGCTAAGATTTTCTAAAGTTGTCTTCTATAATTAATATGTGACAGCAGTTAAAACAGTATAGCACAAACAATTTATTGATATCTCACATTCATAAATAGCAGATATTTCAAGATTAAAACCATGAATGCAATCACACAAGGTAATTGTCTTAACCCTTTAAGCCACAGAGGCAGCTTGACAGACAGTGAGTCATTCATTACACAATCACCTGCATAAATATGTACATTGGTTATTGCTACATTATCTAAAATATACAATGTATGATCAGTTTCTATAGTACTGTCCCAAGACTCAGTGAAAGGCTCATATACCATTGATGAGTTACTGCAGCAGTTACAAGGGAACACTATTGTGTAGGGGGTGGGGAAGCAATGCCACATGTTCTGGTGGGATACATGATAGTGTAACTATCATTTAACCCCACTGTCTAACATCTCCCTTCAATGCTGTACCAGTAATCTGTTGCAGTAATACTGCATGAATATTCAATGCATGAGGCCTAATGACTAGAAATGGAAATATGTTAGGGGAATGGGTATCTGTAGTCCCATGTGGCTGTCATTTCTGTCCAACTGTCCAACTAGCCCATTGTAGTTACTTGCATAATGTACCTGGTCCATGCATACATGACCTATCATAATAATTCAGTAGACTACTATATAGGTTATGGACTTACCCTACAAATGCAGCAGTTGACACAAGTGTAGTTCAGGACTGCCTCCATCTGATGCAAGCAGTACACTGTCAATGCTTGAATAGGTACAGGATGTGTGTGCTGCCTGGTATCAATAATATCTGTATATGAGTAATAGTAAAGTGTTAGTCCCTAGGTTGTCAGGGAATGTGCTATGCGTTGTCTCTTTGCTAAAGCCAGGGCATCCTGAGCATGCCTACATCTGCCTACAGGAAATCAACAGGGGGTTCATCCTCTGAGTCCTCCTGTGACTGTGGCTGTGGTAACCTAGGCATTGGTCAGGAGGGCTGTGTATCCCTTCCCTTTGCTGATCCTGCTGCAGCTGTTTCCATAAGATCAGACTGTGTAGCATAGCACATTATGTGAATATCTGTGCACATGTGGATGGAGTATACTGCAAGGCTCCTCTAGATATTCAAGGCACCTGAGCTGTGACTTCAGAAGCCCAAATACACCAAACTGTTCCTAGTTTGTGCATGTGCCTCATTATGGCATTCGTCCACAGGTGTGTCTGCATTTCTGATGGATGTCATTATCCACGGTTCCAGGACATAACCAGCATCCCCAATAAATGGCCCTGTCAGTGTCCACCCTGGGACAGCTGTGATGTGTGCCAAATATGGGAGTTGTGATAACTGCCAGGGTTGCCAGCACACACATTCAGGATAATTCCCAGAGGTTGAACATGACCTGGTAGTTGATGGAGTGGTACCCCTTGTGGTTAACATAGATTGTACCTTGCTCACCTGGTGGTGCCTTGATGTGTACATGAGTGCAATTTATGGCAACCAATACTTCAGGGTAGTGTGATACATGGTAGAAGTGTTGCATATTTCTGGCCCTCACCTCAAGGTAAGGGAAAAAGATATGTGCTCACTGGCATATGGAAGGATAGCATCATGGAATTGAAGTATCCTGGATACAGATGTATGTGACACCCCCATCATGTCCCAAGTTGGTCTTTGAAAAGTACCTGTAGCTAGTATCCTAAGGGCTACAAATACCTTTGTCTCAACTAGGATGAGTTCTCCTCTGTTAGTTCTGGTTCTGAGTTGAGGGAGGCAGAGCTGAGTGAGTTCTTGTAGTATGTCCCTGTCCATCCTGTAGCACTCTACAATCTCCAGCTCATGTAGCTCCTGGAAGGTTACTCTGTGCCTGAACACTCTTCTCCTTCGCAGCCTAGGCCTATTGTCAGCAGCAGCACTGACTTTAGAATTTAGCACATACAGGTGTAGCAGACCTACAGCAGGCCCTAGCATTGTCCCATTTAAAATTCCCAAGTCTCTACTCTAATGGCCCAGAGTATTGAGGGAAAACCAGAATGTAGGGTGTATGCATATTTTATACAGTTCTGCTTTAGGTCCACCATGTGGGATTGGCTAATTATGATGCAATTCACCTGACCAGGATATAATTAACATAATATAAAGGCCCTACTTTAGTGTATGTCATGCAGCAATACACCGTGGCACACAGCATAGCCTATACAAAAGTCAAAAATATTTATTGAAGATATGCAGTTATAATTCATTGCAGCCTATACCATCACTGTCACGTGGGTACTCTATCCATGTGAACATGCTAAGCTATGTAGCACACCATGCAAACACGCATGATGGGAACAAAATAATCCTAAAAATAATAAGTACAACCCCCTGATTTCATCCACATCTTCTGGGAATATTAACATCGTGTAGGAACCTACACAAAGTGGATATGCGGACATGGTAGCTCCTTTTATAAATTCAGGAAATCCACCTCATTTACATAAATATCCATGCTGGCAACCTATATACTTCATGGTTCATAGCTGTGTGAGCTCTGTTAAGCATGTTTGTGAACTGCAGCGCACAGTGCAAGCATGCCAAAATTATTAAAAAAAATTATTATTAATTTAACATATTCCCTTCCTTTTTCAGACATCCACAATGTACCTTTTGCACATATATGCATGTGATCTAACATTTTCTGGGGAATTATGTCAATATTTGTGGACATTTATATCCCCTTCTGTCCATGTAGACTACCGTATGAGGAAAAATTCCACTTATACTATGGCCACGGACACGGAGTCTGCTAGGATGCCTTTCAGCTTGTTGGGTCACTCCAGCTGGGACATTTGCATAAGATTCAATTTCTTATGAGGTAATTGGCATTCGACTGCATTTTCTCTATTTGTGCTTGCTTGCAAGCCACTAAGCAATTCTTACAGAATCTAAAATTGTTCATGCTCATGCATGCATCATAGCGCAATGCATACACCCAAATAATTTGTGTCATCTTTAGTGAATTCCCCCCCACTGTTAATAGTAATGTCTTTTGGCTTTTCCTGGTTAGGGGTTGCCACAGCAGAATGCCGGACCGCTTATGATTGGCAGTAGATTTTTATGGTGCTGAGGTGTCAGCCTGATGCCCAACCTTCAACGAAGGCACGCCCATTCATGCACGTACCTACCTACATGTCTTTAAACATCACTCAACCATGGGGAGGACATGCAGACTCCACAAAGAAGATGCTCCAGCTGAGAATCAAATCAGAGAACCTCTTGCTGTGAGGTGACTATGCTAACCGCTGCACCACCAGGGCCTCCGCTGCACCACCGTGGCCTTGTTAATACAGCTAATAAAATCCAAGAAAAGGCAAATGTTTTAGACCAGTCAGAAGCCTGTAAAAAAGGATACTTAACAATTAGAACACTTAGTAACTAAATACAAATCATTACAATATGAAATCCTTTATATTGATGAATATATACATTTAGAATGTGTTCCATTTGGATTGAGAGATTTCAAATTTCCAAATGGTGTTAGTGAGAATGAATGTTTGCACAAAGATTTAGTAAAAGTATTCAATAACACAGGCCTCAAATTATGAGACTTTTAGTCACTGATTACAAATGCAAACTTGAAGGGCTGGCAGAAAATATAAAAACATTAGAAAATAGAGTAAAACAGTTTCCCTATTTCAATCAGCATATTATTTTATACAAGGGCATTTTGGTAAAAGTAGAGAGAGTACAGCTACCATCATCAGTAAAAAAGAATTAAACTAAAAAAGGATTTTGATGCTTATTCTAAAGGAATAGCATATCCAAGTAACAGAGACTATTAACATTGTAATAAATCACAATTCTATTATTCCTTTGTTGACAAAGAAATCCCTAGTACCAGAGCTAACAATGTTGCAGTACCTGTCACTTCTACTAATAGTGATGCTGCACAGATACTTCCCCAGTACTCTCTCCTGCACCTTTATTTCTTCACCATTTGGTAAACAACAAGACACCAAAGTGGCACACAAGAACAAAGGCCCCGAACAGAGGGAAGAAAAATACAGCAAATGGAAGAAATGAAGACTACAGTCCCTGATAAGAATGTCATTTTGAACTTAAGTAATTTCTCCTTGGAAGATTCACACAAAATGGTCCTTAATAAAGCTTTCACCTTTATTCCTACACAGAAAATGAATGTTACTCAAACAATTGTGGATTTACATCTATATGTTCACAAACTCAATTTACAATACATTCTCAATAACATTTCAAGGTGTGATATCAGTAAGAACATTGTAAAGAAAAAAGTACATATAGTCCAACTTTATATAGTACCCTCCAAGTATTCCTTGATAAATGTGAAGAAGAATTCCATACAAAATTGAGTACAAAACCAAAGATGCATGATTTAATGAGAAATGAAAGGAAGGCTCTGAGAGAACCGTCCAAAAACAGAGACATTTGAATCATGTAGGCTAACAATGGCAACACCATGGTTGTCAGAAACAAAGAAGATTATGTAAAAGCTTGATTGGACCTTCTACAAGAGCAAGAATGCTATAAGAAGACTACCACTGACAAGATTATTAGAAGTTTCTCTAATATAAACAACACATTATTTTATTTGTTTTGCCAAGAAGTACTTAATGGAGAGACGTATGCCTTTTTAATAGTTGACTCAGCAAAAATGGCAAGGCTCTTTGGAATACAGAAGATTCACAAGAATATAAGAAATCCTCCATTTAGACCTGTGGTCACTGCTGACGGTTTTACGACTGAAACAATATCTTATTTTCTGGATCAGTTACTCAATCCAATAGTTCAAAAAACACAATACTACCTAAAGGATTCATGGCATCTTCTGGTTCTGCTCAAACACATCAAATTACTGAGTGGAGGTTTTGCCTTGGTAACTTTGGATGCAGTTTCATTACATACCAGCATAGAAGAACAAGCTGGACTTGAATTTGCTCAAAACTACTTTCACAAGTACATTGATTTCAAACATGTTTTTATCAACACCATTTGTACATTGTTAGAAGTAGTACTGGAAACCAATTTCTTTTCCTTTGCTGGGAAATTAAATAGGCAAAAAAAGTAGTGTGGCTATGCGGCTAGGGTAGCCCCAGTATTGCTGAACATTGTTATGGCCTGGTGGGAACAAGAGTATCTGAAAAGGCACCATTTGTTTTCCAAAGTAATTGTTTTACAAAAGATACATCAATGATTTGATTTTGTGTTTGTGTGTGTGTGTGTGTGTGTGTGTGTGTGTGTGTGTGTGTGGGGGGGTGGACAAAGAAAAATTTCAAGTCTTCCTTAACCATCTGAATACCAGTACTTCTTTTTTGAAATTCACTGTAGGGGGATATGGTATGTTCATCAACTACTTAGACATTCAACTTCAGTTTAACTCAGTTAAATAAGTAATAGAAAGCAAGATTTTTAGAAAAACTACATTTGCCGACAAATACCTTCATAACAAGAGTATGCACCCTTAGCATATAAAGAAAAATATTGTAAAAGGGCAACTCATATGTTTAAGAAGTCTAATTAGTAATGACATTGTTTAGGAACTGGATTCCAGTAATCTTAGATCTTTCTGGAACATGGATATGACAAATGACTGGATAGTACACATAGAAGAAGAAGTCTCATTGCTCCGGAAAGGGAAGGCTAAGCTTACCCTAAGCAAAACTGAGTTTGAAGCACCATTGGTAGAAACACAAACACACCCACAAATGAACAAACAGAAGTAACTGATTACAGAAAAACTTTTCCATTCCCAATAGTGTTTGACATGAAAAAAATCAAAGACATTATACAAGACAATTGGAAAATCATTATTGATAACCAAGAATGGTCAAAATTGTGGGTGACAGACCAATATAATATATAGAAAAATGAAGAATATTAAGTCCATTTTAGAAAGAAAGAGCAGGTGATTTTGCAGTTATTCATCCCACTGCACTTTCAAGTGCGAAGAGTTCAAGCAAAGCCGATTTATCATAAATTCTTCAGTAATAAATATCACTGCTCATAATTTTGTATTTTGGCCAAAAGAGAAATTCAACTGTGATTACCAAGGAATTGTTTATTGTGCCCAGTGTGAATCATGCAAAAGCTTTTACATAGGTAAGACAATCAGCAAATTTGCAAGGCATATTTATGAACACAATCTTGCCATCAAAAATAAAGATTAAACTAATGCCTTGGCAAGATATTCTAAGCTGTGTAATAATTTTAATAAATTTTGCTTTGGAGTAATTGAAGCTGTTAGTATGGAAATGTTTACAGGGGCCTACAAGACTCAGCCAGAATGTTATCAGTCATACTGGCAAATCAGTCTTGTTGCAGACAAACATCCCAGTTTGAATGATAACATAAATTTCAAATGTTTTTTTTTGTCTGCACAAAAACTGTAAACTTTACAAATGTAAAAGGTAATTTGAAAAATATATGAGAAGTACTTTGATTTAGCCAGTTTGTATTCTTTATACATGCATTGTACTATTGGTTGCTCTAACCAAGGAAGTGATTTTTTAAACCTTGATTGGTTACACTAAACTAAGGAAGTGAACAGTTCATATTTTTAACATATTCATACAGTGACTGGATGTGATACAATAAGAAAGTAAATGCTTTAATATTGGTTGGTTTCACACATATCACCTGACCTGTTGGAATGACTTTTAAACCAGATGGTTGTTAAATTTTTATTTTCTAAACAAGTTCCGTCTTGATTAAAAAGAATGAAAGTGCTAAACTACAGTTTGAGTCCCAGTGGTCTCCTTCCTCTGGTTCATAAATTGCCATTTTTAAAGTTTTGTGTTTGGAATTCTATGCCGTTTCGTTTGCTTCATTGGTTCATTTTACACAGCTGACCGGTATGCTTCGAGAGTCATTTCTACACAATGCTAATATGAATTTCTACACTTATTCTGCTCCCGAGGATTTGGTGGATTGAACTCAAAAACTACAGTGGACATTTCCAACTTATGCTCCCTTTTGGAGAGTTTTAAGACAAGGAATGCAGCAGGTGGCTGCACACTAGTTCTATCTTTCTCAATTCAGACAAATGATGTACTGAGGAGTTTGGTTTCTGACAACACTGGTACACGAAATAGCAGTGAGAATCTCATACAAGGTACTGAAAATTTGTTTGATTAAATTTTGAAAGATGTTGACAGGAAGTGAATATTTTAATGTGGTTGATTTAACACAGACCACATGACCTTTTGGAATGATCTGGTTGTTAGATTTTGTATGTTCTGAACAAGTTCTGTCTTGAATAAATAGAACAAAAGTGCTAAACTACAATTTGTGTCTGAGTGGTCTCCTTCTTCTGGTCCATAAAAGTGTTATTTTTAAAGTTTTATGTTTTGAATTCCAAAACGTTTAGTTTGTTCTATCCAATAATCCAATACTGATCGATTTGCTGCACATCAGCAAGTCAAATGGCATTATAAATACTCAGTCTAGGAATCTAAACCTCTTCTGCCACATCAATAGAATGGTTTGGAGGGATAGTATATCTCACAGAGGATACAGCTACTCTGGAGCAGATTCCCCACCCATGTAAAACAAAGATCATCCCTGTCCATATTCAAGCACATCCTGACTCTATAGATGGAAAACATAAAATTTTCCCCAAGACTGCCTACTATGCTACTAATGGACAGAGGCAGCTCCTAAATGTTTTGTCCCATGTGTGGGTCCCTTCAAATTATCTACAGTATTATCCCAGTTATTTTATTATGGATAATCTATAATTATTGGCCATGGGATAGGCAAGGCCAATTTCTATCCAAATGGGATTGGCTAATTTGAGTACAAAAATAAAACTGGCTATGCCAAAAATGGCCCCCAAGGGCAGCTAGCTTAGTACTTAGCTATGAACCTGTGAACCTACAGATGGAGTTCTATAGTTAGATAATATATGGTACACAACTGTCTGATGGTTATCTGGATATGAAGACGCTCTAGTGCATCATACTGCTATACCAGCCTTGATGTGAGTCTCTTTTACATGAAGATCGAGGCACCTCATCCTTTTTTCACCTCCTGCACAGTAGCTGATCTAAATATGTGAAAGACGGTATAGTCCTGCACAAATGGTGTACTTTCCAGCCTTTTAAACCATGCCTCAATCTATACACAGGCATCTATATATTCCAGGATAAAGAGGGCTTGTAGGGTATGGAGTTTCTTGTTTTGAATCCTAGCATTGGTCAGTAACACCATCATATTTTTCTTTGCTTGTTTCATTATATTGGTAAGTTTATCATGTTAGCATAACCTAAAAAAGGCAATGTCCTTGCTAATTGCCGTAACCCTAGAGGGGATAGATGCAGGCCATCCCTGTCGAATCAGGGTGGTCTGTTGATCATATCCTCCCAGGCTGACACATATTAGACCCACTTCAAATAAAACCAAAAGCTAAGCCAATTATTAAATTCAATTGTTTTTGATCATACCATGGCATCATCATTGGAGAAGGTAGAATGCTGGAAAATGCTAAACTCATATTTGCCAGGGACACATAGTCTGGGAGGTATAGTTTTAAATATGTACTTAATTTCTTGGTTACTGCTCATTTATAGATCCGTACAGTAGCTGAAGAATACTTGTCTAGTGTTTATTTTAATTATTTACTTTCTTGGCATTGTTTATTTGTATAACATTGCTTGCTTTTAGCCAGGGCCGTGGCTGTAAAAGGTCTAGAGACCACTTTACTTCACCTATTTAACTAAGTATAAGTAAAGAAATTAACTCCTATATAATGTTATCTGCTACCTAAAAAAAGTCTCTAGCTGTGCTACATTAATCTTACAAAAGAAGAAAAATGTAAGAAAAAATAAATACCTGCCATGCCTCATAATTAACCAAGTTCGCACACGATCCATTTACAAAAGGGCCAGAGCTGTTTGTACATGATGTAAGATCATGTATTGTTTGTGCAACTGTGTAAATTGATTTATACACATTGTAGCTTTCTCTCAGATTATCCATATCAAACAAGGATGTAACAAAAGTTTCAAGTTCTTCTTTCCCTGAACATAGTTTAATACTAACCAGCCAAAGTACCACAAAATGACCAAACCATAAAACAAAAACAGGAACAGGAAACCAGGAAAAATGCTCCAAACACTCCAAAAAATAGCGTAATGAACCTTTTAATTACCGCTTTCGTCCAGAGACTTCTTCAGAATACACAACACTAAAATCACAAACATTATATACTTCACCAAATCAGTAATTAAACAATTAAATAATTAATCAATCAATTAACTAAAAACAAGTTAATATACAAGAAACATATTATTTAAAAAAAGATGAACCTAAAACATCCTTGTCAATACTTAATTTAGAATCTTTTAAAAAGCACTTAATGTTTATGGCTTCATTTAAGCCGGGGAATCTATCTGCTTTTAACTTGATCTGCCAAAGTGTTTCCCTTTGTTCAACATAGTTCCTAAAATCTCCCCCTCTAAGGTCCGATTTAACCACCTCAATAATGGTGAATAAAAATTTTTTAAAATTTTTACAAACCAGGGAATGTTTAAACAAGGCGCTATTTTCATCGTGAGTTTTGATGTTATATACATGCTCACGAATACGAACATTATGACACCTGGTGGTCATCCCTACGTAAAAGGCGGAGCAGGTACTGCACAGACCAATGTAAACGACCCCCTTGGTGCTACAAGTAACATATCCAGGAACTGTAAAAGTCTGGTCAATACTGTCAATAACAATAACTGGTCCTTTGGCTATATATCTACACATGTTACAATTATTACAGGTAAACATACCTTTCACTAAAACCTTATTGCTATCCTGTTTAAATTTATTGTATTCAAGAGCTTTCTTGATGTTATAAGTGTTTCTAAACACAAAACTTGGTTTATCTCCTAAAACCTTGAAAATATCATAGTTACCTTCTATGATCTTTCAATTCTTTTCTAATATTTGTCTAATATGACCCCCATCAATACTCATATATAACGAACAAACCATGTTGTCATAACTTTTTGGTTTACCGAAATTATTACAAGATGAAAGGGTATAGCTGAAATCAAAATTATTCAACAAAGCTGGATAATGTGATGACCGCTTATCCAAAATTTCACTAAGAACGTCATTCAACAGTTGCAAAGGATACCCCCTTTGATAAAACATATTCCTGATAAATGCTAGTTCATCCATAAGGTCATTTTCATCTGATGTCATCCTACAAGCTCTAATGAACTGCCCCTTAGGAATGTTTCTAATAATATGTCTAGGGTGCGCACTTGAAAAATGGACATAACTATTTGTAAAGGTCTCCTTGCGATATATTTTACTATTGAATTTATTCTCTTTAAAATCCCACCACAAGGAGATGTCCAAAAAATTAATAAACAAGCCTGAACATCCCAAGGTAAATTTTAGAAAACAGTCCAACTTGTTAATTTCCATAAGAAATTGATCAACTGTGATTTTATTTCCCTCAATAATAAAAATTAAATCATCTACAAACCTGTAATATAATAAAATGTGAAATTTAGATTTCAATAAACTCAAAAAAGTTACTTCCCACCAAGTCATGACAAGGTTTGCATAAGAAGGTGCAGCTGGGGACCCCATAGCTACACCTCTCTTTTGCCGGTAATATTTATCTTTGAATAAAAAATAGTTGTTTTGCAACAAGATGTCAATGAATCTACAAATGGTCGAAATTTGCCCAGCATCATGTTGCCTGTTATTACACAATATGCTACGTATAGCATCAACCCCTTCTTCATGGGGGATGCATGTAAATAAAGACACAACATCTACCGTAAAAATAATATGTTTGTCTGGATCAAAAACCTTGGTGGATGCAAAATGATTCAAATTTGTAAGAAAATGCCAGGAATCTTTAAGAAAAGATTCTTGTTTAGAAACTAAAGGACCTAATGTGGCATCAATAACAAGGGAAATTCCTTCTGTTACAGAATGTGGAGAGGACACAATCGGTCGAAATGGGGGATCATTAATATTTTTATGTGTTTTCGGAATACCGAAAAGTATTCCAATTCTAGGATTTTCAATAACACAGAATTCATACACTTCCAAATCGATTTCATTTGACATTAATGCCTCATATAAAAATGAGTGGATTAATCTTTGTTTCTTCTTAATGTCAAAAAGTGTAGTGACCTCATATTCTTCTTTGTTTTCCAACATTTGTAACATTTTCAAATAATATATGTCCTGTTTCATGATAACAATGTTCCCACCCTTATCACTTCTCATAAATCTAACAGTTTTATTTTTCTGACATAACTCCTTGAAAGCATTTCTCTCATTGTAACTTAAATTGTGTTCATGTCTACCATTTTTAATTAAAGTTGCCTCTAATTCCTTAAGGCATGCCTCTTCGAAAACTTTTATAGTATTAACTAATGGGGGATTATAACTTGATGGTTTTTTAAGTGCTTTACCATTTGTAGGAATGTCATGTAAAATATAACATAAATTCATTCTTCTTACAAATTTTTTAATGTCTATAACAGTCCTACCAAGATCAGCTTTGTTGGTAGGAACAAAATTTAAACCCAACCATAAGACATTCAACTCATTAGATGTAAATGCAATGTCCGTTAAATTAATAATGTCAAAATTGTCCGTTTGCAGTGTTAATTCTCGTCCCCTGAAGAGTTTGAACTCAAAAATGTCCGACTCCTTGTGAACACTGTTTTCTTCACCGTAGATCCTTTCTTCCCTAAAAAAATATTATTATTGGTTGATGCAGCTGGGACACCATTAGCAATTATGGGCCCACTATCATTGTCCTTTGCTTTATTTAATTCAGCACCTAAGGCGTTGCTATCAGGACTGATAGTATTACCTGTTTGTTCGGAAACACCAATGTCAACGGAAACAGAATTGCAACTAATACCTGATCCGTTGCCAACATTCAGAACCTGAAAAAATGTTTTCCCGTTGAAATTGGAGCCAATTGAATGTTCTTTACTGCTGACAACGGAACTGTAGTTCCGTCTGTTAGAAACATGAAATGGTGTAGCCTTGCCATTGTAATCTCTGTTCCCTGAGACAAAGTGAATATACGCTGAGTTGGTTTGATAAGCGGAAATATCCCGCTGCAATTTAGCTTGCTTTCTGTTAGTAATTTCAATTGAATGTCTTTCAACTTCTTCAAATACAGTTTTAAAAAAATCACAATTATTTTTGTTAGCATTTGCTATTTCATTTTCAAGTTGGTCGATCTCCTCCTTTAAACACGACAATTTGACAGAATTATGGTCAATGAGTAGTTTAAGGAAAGACATACCTGCTTCATTAAAAAATGAAACGAGAGTTCCAAACATAGCGTCGCCAACCTGAACGCCGTTGGGGCATTTGAAAAACCTTAGCCCCTTCGGCATGATTTTTAGTTCGATACAATGTTCAAAATAGCAGTTCTCCACTGTTAGCGAACGAAACCTTTTCAACAATTTTGTTAATACTTCACGTTTCTTATTGATTTCCTCTTCACGATGGAAATGTTTAGTGGAAAATTTAGCAAAGGGATTATTCAATGGTTTCAATAAGGATTTAACACCGGAATCATTGACTCGGTGTTGAAGTAAAAATCCGTCGTCATCCGTTGTCCTCGGATCAGTAGACCTACTCTTGGGTTCCACCTCAATGACGGTGTCGAGTTCCTTAAAGGAATCACACGGGCTGGAGGCATTCGCCGCTTGTGCAGATGTAGAAGTAGCTTTAGCTACTAAAAATTTTTAGGATTTTTGAATGTCAACCAATGTAGAAATTAGCAAGTTATTCACATCTTTGTTAGAGTCACTGTCAGAAACAGAATATGTACTCATGTTTAACAGTTGTTCATCGATTTCCTCTTCCATGAGTGGTAAAACGTAACCAAACAGCCAAAGTACCACAAAATGACCAAACCATAAAACAAAAGCAGGAACAGGAAACCAAAAAAATGCTCCAAATGATCCAAGAAATAGCGTAATGAACCTTTTAATTACCGCTTTCGTCCAGAGACTTCTTCAGAATACACAACACTAAAATCACAAACATTATATACTTCACCAAATCAGTAATTAAACAATTAAATAATTAATCAATCAATTAACTAAAAACAAGTTAATATACAAGAAACATATTATTTAAAAAAAGATGAACCTAAAACATCCTTGTCAATACTTAATTTAGAATCTTTTAAAAAGCACTTAATGTTTATGGCTTCATTTAAGCCGGGGAATCTATCTGCTTTTAACTTGATCTGCCAAAGTGTTTCCCTTTGTTCAACATAGTTCCTAAAATCTCCCCCTCTAAGGTCCGATTTAACCACCTCAATAATGGTGAATAAAAATTTTTTAAAGTTTTTACAAACCAGGGAATGTTTAAACAAGGCGCTATTTTCATCGTGAGTTTTGATGTTATATACATGCTCATGAATACAAACATTAAGACACCTGGTGGTCATCCCTATGTAAAAGGCGGAGCAGGTACTGCACAGACCAATGTAAACGACCCCCTTGGTGCTACAAGTAACATATCCAGGAACTGTAAAAGTCTGGTCAATACTGTCAATAACAATAACTGGTCCTTTGGCTATATATCTACACATGTTACAATTATTACAGGTAAACATACCTTTCACTAAAACCTTATTGCTATCCTATAATTATTGGCCATGGGATAGGCAAGGCCAATTTCTATCCAAATAGGATTGGCTAATTTGAGTACAAAAATAAAACTGGTTATGCCAAAAATGGCCCCCAAGGGCAGCTAGCTTAGTACTTAGCTATGAACCTGTGAACCTACAGATGGAGTTCTATAGTTAGATAATATATGGTACACAACTGTCTGATGGTTATCTGGATATGAAGACGCTCTAGTGCATCATACTGCTATACCAGCCTTGATGTGAGTCTCTTTTACATGAAGATCGAGGCACCTCATCCTTTTTTCACCTCCTGCACAGTAGCTGATCTAAACATGTGAAATACAGTATAGTCCTGCACAAATGGTGTACTTTCCAGCCTTTTAAACCATGCCTCAATCTATACACAGGCATCTATATCTTCCAGGATAAAGAAGGCTTGTAGGGTATGGAGTTTCTTGTTTTGAATCCTAGCATTGGTCAGTAACACCATCATATTTTTCTTTGCTTGTTTCATTATATTGGTAAGTTTATCATGTTAGCATCACCTAAAAAAGGCAATGTCCTTCCTAATTGCTGTAACCCTAGAGGGGATAGATGCAGGCCATCCCTGTCAAATCAGTGTGGTCTGTTGATCATATCCTCCCAGGCTGACACATATTAGACCCACTTCAAATAAAACCAAAAGCTAAGCCAATTATTAAATTCAATTGTTTTTGATCATACCATGGCATCATCATTGGAGAAGGTAGAATGCTGGAAAATGCTAAACTCATACCTGCCAGGGACACATAGTCTGGGAGGTATAGTTTTAAATATGTACTTAGTTTCTTGGTTACTGCTCATTTATAGATCCATACAGTAGCTGAAGAATACTTGTCTAGTGTTTATTTTAATTATTTACTTTCTTGGCATTGTTTATTTGTATAACATTGCTTGCTTTTAGCCAGGGCCATGGCTGTAAAAGGTCTAGAGACCACTTTACTTCACCTATTTAACTAAGTATAAGTAAAGAAATTAACTCCTATATAATGTTATCTGCTACCTAAAAAAAAGTCTCTAGCTGTGCTACATTAATCTTACAAAAGAAGAAAAATGTAAGAAAAAATAAATACCTGCCATGCCTCATAATTAACCAAGTTCGCACATGATCCATTTACAAAAGGGCCAGAGCTGTTTGTACATGATGTAAGATCATGTATTGTTTGTGCAACTGTGTAAATTGATTTATACACATTGTAGCTTTCTCTCAGATTATCCATATCAAACAAGGATGTAACAAAAGTTTCAAGTTCTTCTTTCCCTGAACATAGTTTAATACTAACTTCACTTTTATTGGTTGCCATGGCAGAATCCTCTTCAGGGAGAAGAAATCTACATCCAAAGAGAGCTTCCCAAAACAATCTGTCATAAATATCTTTTGCTGTCATAGATGGACGGATTTTAGATAGATGTTCTTTAAAGCCAGGCATCACACCACGTGAAACTGTAAGTCCCACTGTGCCATGCAGCATGGGTGCAAAACTTTTTTTGTTAAGGGCAAGAGAGGTTGCCCACCCCTCACTTGCAACCCATGCTTTTCCTGTAATGTAATTCTTTGAAAGTTCTTCAATGATTGGATTCATAGTAGAGTCAGTGGCAAAGATTACAATTGCATTTGTTAATGTCCACTTAATTACATTCACCAGGTAGGTGATCTTTGACTTTGAATAAATTCCTGGGATGATTTCTAGAAATGCCACACAGGCTCCATGTTTCCCCAGAGTTTCTCTCAGGACTTGACTGCCCATCTCCCCATATTCATTGTCTGAAGCCAAAATCCCAACCCATGACCACCCAAAGTACAGCACCATCTGTGCAAGGCCTGCTGACTGCAAAGCATCACTGGGCATCGTTCGCAGAAAAGAAGGAAACTGGACTTTGTTACTCAGAGTGGACACCGATGCTGCATAGCTGATCTAAGTATAGAAAAATATGAAAAGAAAATATGTTACAATCTACATTTAATACTACTTCTTCCTTTATAAATCTTTAAAGATAAAAGTATTCTCCAGTGTCTGCTGAGCTGAACTATTACATTGGAACATGTGATTCCTGAATTTTATTCGGCTTTGTTAATTGTGCAAGAACAGAAATTGTACATAGAAAAAACATACAGAGATATCTTTCAGAAAAGGTGACTCAAGTCTGAAATTCTGAAAAGTTCAAGTATCCATATGATATACAAGGTGCAACTGGGCAGGATTAATTAACTCCTACACTACAATAAACACCATTCTGAGTGAATAGACAACACAAGCAGAAATCCCACCTTCTTCTCCTAATTTTAGCTGCTGATTTTCTTGCAACCTTATATCAAGGAGTTATCACGATGTATAGACTATTTAGTCTAATCTTTCTGAGCGAACAGACACCACAAAAATGTGGCAGGAATGTTCTTGAATACAGACAGTATACACTTAGTGTTGGAGTTCATGAATCCAATCATTGCTCAATCTTTAGAAAAACTGGTGTCAGAAAGCTTGTTTTAACTTATATTTGTATATGGTTTATATCAAAAAAATCCTTACTATGCATATTGCAATTTTATTTACTTATTTTTTTGTATTTGTACATGTCAGAAAAAACATGCTAATCCATAATTTCAAGAAGGATTTTTCAACTGGATGATTATTTTCAAGATGGTGTACTCAAGTGGTAATTAGCCATTAAGTGGTCCTGTGGCATAAAGGGATAAAGTACTTACAGTGTTCCAGATGATCCATGTTCAAATGGCAGCTTAAGTGATCGAGGGACTAGGCAGGGAAGGGTGGGGGTGAGTAGACAATGCCAGCTCACCCATCCTGGAGAGTAGGAGACAGCCTAGGCTCATCGCAGTACAGCATTAAGTGCTAGCTGTGCCCTATGCTGCAAGCAGTAGGCTGCTTATTTGGGAGGTTGTGCATGCATGGAAGCATGCATGTACACATGCATGAACCTGTTGAAGGCAACAATTGTGGAGCTGGCAAGACTGGAATGGGGTGGGAAGGCGTTCGGGTGCACATGATGTTGCACCAGAGCTCCCAGTCTCCTCGCTGGACCCAGATATGGGTCAGGCTGAGCCTTGACATAGCTAAAACCTGGTGAATAAGAAGAAAGGAGAGCAGAGGACAGGAGCTGGTAGCAGATGAAGGTCAGCTGCAGGGAGGGAGAGCAAAACTAACAAAAAAATGCCTTTAACTGTACCATATCACCATCATCCTGGTTTTGACTAAGAAGCTAAAGATTACAAACCTGTAGTAGTTTCTTTCCAGTAACACAAGTCTTTGCTTATTACTCTTTGTCTCATAATGGTTAGCCTGTGTTTTCTGTCTTGAAAGATACATTGTTGAAGTGCAGGTGCTTGAATTTTCGATGGAATTATTGGACTAACCATGCAAAATATATAGGCTCTAACCTTGACTAAATATTTTTTATATTTTTTTTAATTTTATATTTATTTATTATTTATTTAAGTATGTCTTTATTTATTTATTTATTTATTTATTTTGCGCCAGTAATTTGTTTAAATTTTATCAGTTTCTTTTTCAGATAAAAACTTATGGAATGATCCATTGTGTACACATAAACCTGTCTGACTGTCAATTTATATTTCAATATATTATAGTACTTATTTGTTTTATACTCCATGTACTACATGTTCCACTTGTTATAACATAGAACATATTGTAATTTATGATATTATTACTAACTTTGAAGCCATGCCTTACACAGGTCTTAAACAGTTTCTTCAACATACAAGTTTCAGAAAGAGAAAAAAATCTGAAACTTCAGTTAATCTTTATTATTTATCATTTGTTATCTAAGTTTATTGGTCAATGGACCCTTTTCAGCTATGACATGTATCACAAGGACAACAGTAAATGCAACATTTAGACAAATTTAATATAATCAGTCAGCCAACATAATGTTGGGAGGCGGGAGGGAACATGAGTACTAGGAAAAATCTCATGCAGACAGAGAGAACATGCAAACTTTGCACATACAATGATACAATGATCTCCATCTTGAAGGGTGAATATTTTCTATATATATATATATATATATATATATATACAGAAAAGGACGGCTACAGGTAAGTTATGTATAAAGTAAATATGACCACACTTGCCAAACTGTGGATCTGTAAGAAGATAAATTATTTCTGTTGTTCCATATATTATTTTGTGAATGAATATCAATGGTACTTTTCTAGCTTCATATCTCTTATTGCATGGAACAGTAAGGGTAAAGTAACGGCTGTGACAGCAGATGAATATAAGAAATAAAGTGATAAAAATGAATATGTATCATGGATAATACTTTAAGTTGAGGTAAAATAGCAAACAAGTATTTCACAGAATCTAGAAGACTGAAAATCCCTGCCGACTACACTGTCTTACATTGTCCTTTGTTAAAATATGGAAATTAAATTTGTGCCATATTTAACGTCATACAAAGAGATAACAGTGAGAGAAAACTTAATACATATTTGTTAATATCAGATCATGATAATGCATCAAGACTGGCATGAAGAATGTTCTCATTTATGTCTCTGATACATATTCCCTTTCCAAATGATTCTTGCTAGAGATGATGAACAAGGTGTCATGCAGGGGCTAAGAGAGCTTCTGTTTTGTGAAGGTGAATGCAACTCAGAATGGTAATACCTGCCCTAACCCTTGCTGCAGTACTTGAAATAATGCCAGTGTTAGAACTGCCCTAACTCACACCCATCCTTCCCTACTGGTCCATCAATTGCTTGAGTTAGTAATTGAATTCTGGTCGACTGGGCAATAGCTAGGGGCTGTACATGAAATGAAACACAATGTTCATCATGCCACACCTCCACGCATGTGATTACTAGATATACTCACCTTCCTTCCTGCTCCAGATATGTAGCAGCATCTTCACTTATTGCAGCCTTAACATTTCTCTACACTAGAGGATGAAAAAAATAAAAACTGTACCCTCTTCTTAAGAAAAGAGGGTTGGCATTGACCATTAATTTCCCCTCCCAAGTAATTCTCAAGAACATGAGTCAGTAATCAGTCACAGGCCAGTGGTGACACAATTGAGCACCCTACCACTGAGATGTGGCATGGAGCAGGAGGGGGTTAGGGGGGTTAGGGTACACCCCCCCAGTCTGTAACATCGTGTTGCAACAGAGTTCTTAGTTACGCCAAAATATTCAAAATTATCACCATAACAAAGCTATGGCTACTCTTATAAAATACATTCTCGGTTTCTAAAAAATTAGTTTTTTCCCCCTTGGGAAATCATTATTTTCTGGCCCGGTCAACAGGCTTCCACTTTCATGGTAGGTCTACTGGCTCATCCTTACCACCTCAGACTTACTTCTGATATTACTGGAGCTGTTTGTGAATCCTAAGAGCTTGTCCATCTTTCTTCCTTCCTGTTTTTTTTTTTTTTTGTTATAAATGCCCTGCCCACTCTCTGCCTTTCCAGCCATGCTCATTGGTTCCTCTGAGCTGCAATTGTGGGATTAAGTTGGAGGCAAAAACTACTGGGTCTTTTAATTTTTTATTTGATGAGTTTATCTTCATCCATGTTGTTTTTGTTGTGAAAGAAAAGTTTTATATTCAACTTCCTCACATACATTTTTACAAGAGTGAAGTACTCACTTCACAGAGACAGTATGCATCCAGTAAAAACTAAGCACAATGCAATAAAATCACAAGGCTACAGATTAGCATGCATTACCAAAGATTTGGCCCCTTTTCTCAAAAATATGAATGATCTTGAAAATTATTTCTTAACCAGAGACTATGAATCAAACATGTTACATGTGATCCTGGATCCCATCAGAGATTCTAAAACTAACAATGACCCTATGTAGAATAGACCTTTTGGTACAATTATGCAATGAGGCCACCCTAACCCAAAAGAAGAGAAAAGGAAGGACAGTTGCATTCTAACTTAGACCTGTGATTTCAATATAATTAAAGCCATTATTAAGAAAAAATGGGCCATCCTCATTGACAATCAGCAGCTTGAGGGGTTTTAGGAGAACAGTCAACCTTTGTATATAAAAAGAATAGACGCATACGTAGCTATGTGGAAAACAAAATTAAGGAACACCAGGGTGACATGAGCACTAAAATCTGTGGGTCGCCTAACTGCACTTTCTGTGAGTACTTGATGGAGTGCAACTTATTTGAGTGTCCCTATCTTTAAAAGATGGTGAAATCTTCAGCAGATGGTAACTGTAATACTGAAAAAGTTGTATATAGGGCCAAGTGTAATGACTGCCCTGCATTTTATGTGGGTAAGAATATGAATAAACTGAAAAGGAGGATTTCAAGGCATCTTTATGATATCAGACATAAATGCCAGAGGAACGGCTTATCCAAACACTTATTAGAACACCCCAGACATTCTGGTTTTAAATTTATCATTCTGGACTGTGTGGAGATGGATGCACTTGAAAGGGATGTCAATGGTGTTTTGGATTAAAAAGAAATATGCTAGCAGCTGATATTAAATACTTTTACAAAACCAGGACTTAACTACTATTGCTCTATTAAGAGTGTGTTGAATTTACGTAAGCTGCCACACAATCTATAAAGGTTTTTTTACGGAATTTGTGAGGAAACTAAAGGTATTACACATACTAAAAATTATATGTAGAATGTGTGTGTGTGTATATATATATATATATATATATATATATATATATATATATATATATATATATATATATATATATATATATATATATATATATATATATGTTTTCTGTATTTTTGTGTGTTTTTGCTACTGGTTTTCATCGCATAAACATTTTTATGGGCTGTAAACATGAAAACTGTTATGGCAGGTGCTTTTTTTCTTCTTCTCTCAACTGCAAAGCACTGACATTTTAATGACTTAGTTTTTGTGCACACTAATATATATATGGATGGATGTTCATTAGATATCATTACAAATATATATATATATATATATATATATATATATATATATATATATATATAGTGCTCTAATTATATAATCCATGGGATTTAATAAAATCTGTGCAGGCACTGTGTAAAGCCTACATTGAATGTATCTGTGTACATGGCCACAGTTCCCCCTCGGCCGTGCATAATGTATATTAATGATGGTGTGCTGCCCTGGGAGAGCTTAGGAACAGGGGCATTGAATCAATGTAGGGAAAAGTGTAGCAGCTACCCATGGTTGTAGATGCCTGGGTAGATGTTATGTACAGGGTGAGGCTCCCTGTAATGTATGTACAGGATGGTGCAGTGGTACAGCAATAGCATTGTCGCCTCATAGCAAGAGATTCTCTGGTTCGATTCTCAGCTGGGGTGCCTTCTGTGTCGGGTCTCTATGTCCTCCCTGCATTCATGTGGGTTTCCTCCGGGTGCTCTGATTTCCTCCCACATTAACAAAACATGCATCTGGAGCATTTCTTCCCATGGCCTGTGCTGATAACTGGCTTCATTCCAAGTCGGACTTTCCCAGTTAGCAAATGATAAATAAAAATAAAATATGTAAAATAATTTTTATTCATAGTATTTGTATATATTTATTGTTTGTTTCTGCACGTTTGCTCAGCAAGGTGCAGAGCACAGCAATGCCAAGCTGTGCTTAGATATATTCATTTGACACCTGCCAGACATCTAAAAATAGAAACCGGATATAATTATCATAATTCAGTTGTCTATTTTTGTCTGTTTTTATTTTATTGCTTATTTTTAATTGCCATTTGTGTGGCACGGCATAGAGCACCACAGAGCCAAGTAGCACTTATATGTATATAGCAGACACCTGCCAGACATCTAACAATAGAAACCAGATGTAATTAATTATTTATTTTTATGTCTGTTTAAGTGTGTTTGCACAGCATGCCGCAGTGCTCAGCAATGCTTACAGGCATCTAGTAGTATATGTGAAGGTATACATTTTCATAATATCCAAGTAGCTAAATGGGTAGAGTTGTGGCCTAATGTGTAGTAGGTTCTGGGGTCATGTCTCTAGCAGTCATAACATGTTTGTACATTAACGCACCTTTTAATTTAATCTGAATAAAAAATGGTAATTTTCACAAAACTGCATGGTGCTAAGCAGTCATTAAACATGCTAAGCACTGCTTAAACATGCTAATGGCTACCAATGTTTGTGTGGTGCTAAGCTATGCTAAAACCATGGTTATATGAGTTTTCACTTAGCTCTGCTTAGCTGGTTTGCTCACTGCTAAGCAACATTGTGCTTTTTTGAATTTTGTTCACTGACGTGTAGGGGTAAGAAAACCTATATTAAGCACAGTAGGTGGGAATTCTGCATCAGTTATTGGAGTTCAGTTGACTACTGATATGGTAGGAGGTGCTGGAGAAGGTGCACACTTTTGGGCACAGAGACGGGGCATTTAGGAGTCCAAGGTCCGGTTGTTGGGCTCCTGGTTAAAAAACATAAACTCAGGCCATTGCAGACCAAGACAGAAGCCTGGGATCGGTTGGCCAGGAAACTCACCAGTGCCACTGGTATCCCCCATACAGGTGACCAATGTTGTCACCATTATGACAACCTGAAAAGGAGAAAGAGGGGAACTTTGGACACCTGAGTCCAAGAGGCATAGGTTCATAGGTTCATAGATTGGTACTAAGCTAACTGCCCTTGTGAGCCATTTTAAGCAAACCCTGCATCTTGTGTTTGTAAGGCAAATACCTTAACCATTAGGCCACCCTCCCACCCCTGGGATGAGATGGAAATGACCCACAAATATGAAAGTCTGTTGTCCACTGTCTTCCAAAAAGCAATCTGAATGTCTGCATAATTCGTATGCATAATGGCATACTTCTCTCCCAACAGCTGCAGCTGAAAGGGCTTGCAATGTTGAGTCCTATGGTGGGCACCTGGCCAGGTTGTGCCATGAGTGTGGTGAGTATGGATTTATAATGCTAACTGTACTGCAATAAGCAAGAAAGAGTAAAGTAGTTATTGCAATAAAGTATACAAAAGTACAACTGTAGTGCAATAAATGGGAAAGTAGGACTGTAGTGCAATAAATGGGAAATTGGAGCTTTAGTACAATTAATGAACAATAACAAGTGTATTGCAATAAACAATAACTAATACCAGTAAAAGTAAGCAAAATGGTATACAGCAAGATTGTGTTGTCATATCTATTGCAGTAGAGCTGTATGCACTGCTTGTGTATGGTAAGTTTGCTGCAGTCAAGTGTAACACTGTAATAGCTGTAGAATGCAAAACTAATGACCGGAAACTGCATAGCTTAATTCATTGTGTGGACAAAGGCTGTCTCCAGGACAGTATTGGTCACATATAGTACTTTCTGTTCCTCCTACTTCAGGTAATAAAGATATATGGGTGAGGTAGCCCACTCTATGGGCAGATATTGTGTGTTGATGTCACAGAAATATAACAGCAATACAAATAAAGTGTGAAATAGCATTGTTGATTCCCAAACAAAGCTGTTGTAATGTATGCAGTACGGTTGTATTCCATGCAAGTGTGTTAAACTGTTATTACAGTCAATAATAACACTGTGATAGTTCTAGAATGTCCTGTGACATGCATTTTGTTCAACTCATAGTATAATTCAAGATTGTCTTCAGGCCATTATCAGTCACATAATGCTCTCATTTTCTCCCACCCCAGGATCAAAAGGTATATGGGTGAGGTAGCCCATGTTATGAACAGATATTTTGTGTGGAATTCACAGATATTTCAGAGCAATACCAATATATTGATAAGCAGCATTGATGATGTATAAATAAATGCATTTTAATATGTGCAGTATGGTTGTATTCCATGCATCTATGTTATACTGCCACTGCAATCAATTATTAAACTGTAATAGTTAAAGAATGCACTATGAATGTCCTATAAAATGTATTGTTCAACCCAGAGTATGGTACAAGGTTGTTTCCAGGCCATCATCAGTCACATATACCATCCTTTCCACACACCCCAGGAACAAAAGATATATGGTTGAGGTAGCCCATGTTATGGGCAGATATAGTGTGTGGACTTCACAGATATCCCACAGCAATACCAAGAAAATATGAAGCAGCATTGCTGATTGATAAATAAAGCTGTCTAACTATGTCCAGTATGGCTGTACTCCTTGCATATCTGTCATCACAGTATTTGCAAATGTCCCCTGCAGTCACAGCTATTGGGTTCTATTCCTGTGCCTGCCATCTAAGGCATGACTGCTGTCTAGGTTATGTGCTATACACAAACATGCTTCAAGTGCCACAATTTCTTCTATTGTAATTACTACTGTGTAATCTATCTGTCACAGGATTACCACACAAACGATTACCTGGAATGCAATGAATTACCAAATCCGCTTACAGAACACCTTGGTAGTTATATCAGTCCACATTGTGTGAAACTGTTCTGTGTAGTTGTGTACCTGCATTTGTTATTGCTTGACCCATACTGTCCCATGCAAACAGCTTGAGAGGTATGTATATGATACATCAGCATACACGCCTGTAGAGTATATATATAACAAACCAAGCTAAAACTGTTTCACTATAGATGGAATCAGGATGCAATAAATCAATGAAGAATGTGAATAAAATATATATATTTCGTCTTTAATAGAATTAGTTGAGCGCTTTCATCTAAACATATCTAGATTTCATCAGAACAAACAGCTGCCCTTTGGCTAACAATTTATAAGAATCATACTTAATTAATAAATTGAAAGTGCTAGTGCAAAATAAACGAACCATACTTTAAAACTTTTTTTAAAAACCTCTACTGTTAAAAACACATAATACACAACTCGTAAATAACATTAAAAATCTCCTTGTAATATGCTAGGTGTCTGAAAAATGTAAATGCAACTCTCTGTATATATAATAAATATTTGAAATGTGTATAGTTGTGTGGTAATGATAAAAACAATTAAGTATATGTCCATTGCTTTAAGTGGAATTGTAGTAAACCATGTTGGAAATGTCATCCCTAACCAGGTGACCTAAAACCTAAGGTATTACCAATACTCTGTATTCCTTACATTCCCTCCCCTGGGGTTTGCTGAGACTATATCTAATATGGCAAAATAAAACAATTTGCATTTAGTACTTTCATACATATGTCTCCACAGGGCATTTTTCAAATCTCCTTTGTCTTAGGGTCCTATCTGTCTTTCCTACATATAAACAATGACAATTGCACACACAGCGGAGGTAGACTACATGGGTGGTCCCCTCAGTTTCTTTTAAAAACTGTATTCAGTACAAATGTACCTACACTGATTGCAGCAGCCACACATTGTGTGTTTCTATTTTTGACTTTATCTTGGTTGTTTGTATTTTTTTTTTTTCTAGTTCCCACTTTTAGTATTCCATTTCTGGATACAAATCGAGAGGGATATATATATTCCAATTCTCTCTTATAATTTTTTTTTTATTTGTAATCAGGTGCTGTGCTGCGCATGCTGCTGTCAGATAACCTCTTTTCTCTTTCTCCCTATGTAGGCTTCTAGTGTGTGTGTTGTGTGTGTTAAGGGGGCTTTTTTTTACATATACTACTTTTTTCCATTAACCTTTTAACACATACCACAACATCTTTCCCACTAACCTTCCCCTTTGTTTCCTTTGACATATCATATCACCTATAGTACTGTTCGTACTCGGATGTCATAGTCGTCCCCTTATACATATCCTCTTTATATATATATTTTTTATACATTGTCCCTTTTTCTTTTTTGGTGGGTGGGAAATGGGTATACTATATTCTAAGCCATTTTTAAGTCTCCTTCTTTTACTTTTTTCTTTTAATCTTTACTGATCCAAAAAAAATAAAAGTGTAAAATAACAAATAGGCTAATCAATTCAATTCCAATGTAAATTTCCATTTATTCCGTCAATTCGATTCCTTTCAATTTTTATCATTCCTTTCAAAAATTCCTCCAATTCCTATAAAATAAAAAAAAAATAACAAAATACAAGTTTTGAACTATTGTTCTTGATTTTGCTGAAGATGTGTTCTTCACTTAAATAAATTTCTAACCTAAGCAGTCCATCCTCTTAGGGATGCTTGAGAATACTTGTATAAAGGTTTAAGCCATCCATCCAGTACCTTCCCATAATTGTATGTTTTGGCCTTATTCCCTGAAATGATGGGTCTAAATGGGGGATCAATTACATTTTTATGAATTTTGGGAATACCCACCATAGTACTAGTAACTGGATGGTCCACTTTTAGGAACTCATATAAAAGATCTTCTAAGTATAAGTTGATTTTATTGTACCCTATATTTACTTCATTTTTTGAGGAAATATCAGTTTGTTCAGTTTGTTCAGTTTCAGAGAGTTGCATTTACATTTTTCAGACACCTAGCATATTACAAGGAGATTTTTTAATGTTATTAACAGTAGGTTAGCCAAAGGGTTTATTCACATTCTTCATTGATTTATTGCATCCTGATTCCATCTATAGTGAAACAGTGTAGAGTATATATTTCAGTGTTTTCAGGCCTATAATTTGCAATATCACTAATTGACTGTTTTTCTCTCTCTCTCTCCACCCCTTATCTTAATTTATTTATTATTGTTATTTATTATTATTATGTTTTAATATTAACATATTTTGTAAAAATAACTATATTTTGGTAAATGTGTTTTATTAATGTTATATATTATTATGCTTCAATATTAACATATCTTGTTAAATTAACCATGTTGTTGGTCTTATGGTTTACTTCTTACTGGCATGCTGTTAACATACTGACTGCTATGTTATTTAATGTTGTGTTTCACATAATATACATTGATATGTATTTGGATTAATAAAAATGATGTCCCATGTTCTTAATACTAACAATGGTTTGTTTATAACTAACCTTAACTTAGTCCTATACCTCATTTACCACAGCACATCAAGGTAGGCTAGTTCTGGCTGATCCTCCTACCTTGTCTCAACAGGCTGAGGCATTGGGTCCCAGCATATCTGGGACCCAGACTGGTGGTACCTCCTCCACTGCCCTGCACTACCTGCGGCGTCAAGTAGTACTGCCCACAGGATGAGGCCTGGCCCCTCTCTGGGAGCGGTGGTGGAGGGGAAGTAGTCACCCAAGATGAGCTGCTGGTCCTGGTGCACAGGATAGTGTTTTGTGGTTTTGACCACCAGCTGTGCCAGAATGAGGGCATGCTGGCCAACTCAGTGGGGCAGTGTCACCCCAGTGCCCAACCTTCACCGCTGCCACCATCAGGGCAGTGATGGAGCATTGTCAACAGTCCCATGGGTGGGGATGTGAGTCACTCTGCTGCCTTGTGGAAGCACATGGGACTTGGATTCCACAACACTCTCCCTATCCAAGGTGTTCACCCCCCCTCATGTGTCATATACCACCCTTGTCTGCTGTCTTTTCTTGTCTGTCTGCAAATGCATACTTACCTACACAACTTACCTTTCCCACACTTACCTATGTCCCTTCCCCAACATTTCACTTTCACCTTAAAAAAAAGGGCAACTGTCAAAAAAAAAAAGATATTGTCCCATGCATAGCTCTCCATTTCACACATGTCCACTGGACACACATAATTTGGCCCAATTAGCTTGACAACGCAGTTATGTTGTCCTCACCTCACTCTCTGGGGGTGGGAATTCATATTCATGCACAAATTCTGTCAAAGTGTACAGTTGTTGCTGTACAAGAAATGGAAAGCTATGGTTCTCTACTACACCCTTCCTGCACATGCCTACCTGCCTTCCACTATGTTTTTCCCCCTGCTTACACCCCATTCACCACTTTCATATCTCCCCCTTTTTCTTTATATGTTTTTAGCCTGGTGCTGCATGACGCACCGCATTGTGCAACTTCACTAAGCTCAGCTAAATAGAGCTATATTAACTTTATATGTATTTATAAAATTGTGAGACACGTACAAAATAATCACCTCCCTCATGTTTCAACCTCAGAACCATCACCCCTGTAGCCCACTGCATTAACCAACCATACCCCGCAACCTTTAATTAAAGCATGTGGTTTAAACAAAGGATATTAATTGCCAAATACAGTCATTAAACGTGTTTCATTGGAGCTGCATGCTTCACAGCGTTGTGCAAACTTGAATAAAAAGTAATAGGGAAAAGGCGAATGTACCTTGAACTCTGGTGTAATAGTTCACCAGCCGAAACCCAAAGACATCATAATGGATGTAACTGAGGCCTGTGATAGCAGGTAAATGTGGTCTTTTGTCAGCAACATGTAGAAAGGCACCTGCTAAAGCATTAATGGCAAAGTACATGTGCAACTGAGACCCTGGTTCAGAAATGCATCCATATAAAGCTATGCACATACTGATGGATGTAGAAAATGTTTGTTACAGCCTGTGTGTGTGTACATACATTTTGAAAATACACCTGCTGTAGCAGTGGCTCAGTAACTCAGACTGTTGGATGCCTTACATATAGTACATTTTGCCATAAAAAGTCCCAGGTTCAAATTCAGTGGTGTGTTGCATTTCAATTACATTTTTTTGTGAAGCCAGCAATCGATAAATGACTCATGCACTCTTTATCCACAAAGCATTGCAAATTAAATGACTGATTCTCAGTATTGGAAGTTACAGACCTGCAGGTAGAAACACACTGCACATATCCATATAGCAAAACTATATGTGGTCTAGTACTCTGTTATTGACACAGTTGCCTAACAAACTTACCTTAAACACATGCATTAACTGGAGTGTAAAGGGTACCTTCACTCCGCTGTGCCTCTACAACAAGGCTGACACAGCTGACACAGGTACTCCTACAGCTTGCTGTCCTCAAAAGTGTTCATACTCTCTGCCTATGTGTATTACTTGCAGCAGCAGCTGCAGCCTGTAGCACACACAGCTCTATGTAAAGGTTTCTGCTACAGACCTACCTTCTGCAATGATGTAGGCTCATCACCCCAGTAATGTCTATATAGTTAGAAGAGGTATGCTACTAATGGAGGAAGGTGAACTCCACTGGTGACTGGCATCATTGCAGCATAGGTCTCCCAATGTTATATTCGCAGAGTATGACTCTCAGACACTTGCCTATCCACCAGCTGACATAACACTCTGTACAAGACATACACAGTTTCCAGCATGGCCTGCTGACCTACTATTGTCATACACCTTGTCAGGCCATGGTTGGTGGAGTGAGGCATATGTCCGACATCCATTCCACAGTGTAACAGTCAGCGGGAGCCACCGTACACAGTCGGTAGGCATGATCTAGCCTTGAGCAAAAGTAGCAGTGTTTGGTCTAGTGTCAGTAGGTGTACAACAGTGTTAGTGCTCATATCCATGCTAACTCCTATTATGGCATTCCAGGTGACATGGTTCAGAGATCTGGGGAGTCTGCTTGGTACTACATGCTAGCTGTCCTCTGTGCAAGTAAGTACTGAAGTTATTTCCAGCATGTTGCAACAAGGGAGTCATGCAAGGTGTCTGTACAAAGCACACACATACACGTTAGGGAAATGTAATAAGTACACACTGTGTCACTTAGTCATGCTGTGGCTCACTTGCCCAATGGATGGTTCAGGTCCTTACCTACCATGCCCTGGAGCAGTGCTATGATATCCTCACATGGGGAAACCAATGTATTGCATCATGTGTTTAAAATTATGGGTGACCACTACAGCCCCACCCCCCGGTGTGAGGTCCTCTCTGGTGGAATCTGGCCACAGATCAGTCTCCTTAGAACAACCAGCACATACTCTCCTTGCAGACAATACAGACACACACACACACACACACACACATATATATATATATATATATATATATATATATATATATATATATATATATATATATATATATATATATATATATGAAGAAAGCCATTTATTACCTCCTGTGGGATGCTTGGCATAGCATGACTGCACCTCCCTCTTCAGATGGGAGAGGCCAGTATGCATAGCTGTACACTCAGCCATTATGTCAGCAGCATTACAACTGCATGAACTTGGCTGTATGGGACAGACAAGTCTCATTATGCCTCAGTAAACTTAACTGGTGGACACCTTCCATTATCAGGCTGTACAATACCAGGGGGACAGTGCTGTGTGACAGTTGGGGTGAGGTTGCTCCCTCCAAAATGGAGGCACTACCTCTTCATGTAAAAGAAGCACATAGTGTTGGACAGATGTCGTGTAGACATGGTAGATGACACAATTAGCCACCCACACAAAGCAGAACAACAAGGCACACTGTAGTTGTATGTGTGGCATCCAAGGACAGGCCCAGGCTTTAGCTGACCTCATACGTCAGGATGCCACATAAGGTGGGTCTGTATCCATACCTAACCTGCACTCCCACACTGTCTGCATCAACTACACTCCCTTGTCTCCAGCACATGTGACACATGGCATTCCCACATCCTGTCCCATAACTTCCATATTTACAAAGCAGTTCGTAACTGGCCTCTTAATAGAAGATACACAGCATCTATTGTACATGCTTAAATACCAGGCTGTATCAAACATGTGATCAGACAGGGATTACTAACACCATTGGACAACACATGCAATCATATTGACACCACTGGCTGCACACCAGCTGAATGGACAATGGCAAGTGTTACACCTTTGCACAGTGGTAGTGCATTCACTGTCCAACATAACTCTACACCTCTTTGTCTACATATCCATATCTGTATGAAGTAGGGGTAATCATCATGTAGCTGATCAGTACACATATGTATGATCTACACACAGTTGACTGTACGCAATTTGGATGTGTCACTGGGGGAGCATGACTGTTACACATGGTGGAAATGTCTGAGGCGGTCACCGAGGACCTGGATGAGGGTACATCAGAATGTACAACCCCAAGACTGAGGCAAGCTGTCTGAGTATATCCCCCACTCAGGCAACAAGTACAAAACATCCACTTAGGCATGCATGATACTGTCATTGTAGGGGTCACTAAGTGGCCCATTGATGGCAGACATATGCAGCATATGGACATCCATCTCCAATAGTTGATCTGTATGCAGCAGTGCTCGCCAGGGTGCAGTCCTGGGTCATCTACTGCTTGGAATCCATTTAAGCACAATATACACAACTACTGACTGACTGTGGCTAACAATGTTGGCAGATGCCTGCACATTGTGAGCACACATACAGTCTCTGTGGTTTGTCACTACCCTGCAAGAGGGCATTGCACAGACATGTCTGTTGACATACTAATGGCCAGAAACTCTGTCATCATCTCAACACCGAGCATATGCCTGTGTCCCTCCTGCATTGTGGCAGTATGTGCTGATCCTTTAACTACAGGTATAAAGATGTCTATGAGTGTGGGGGCTGCATGGCCAATATTCTGGTTAAGTTCAAATGTCCTATGGTTCCATAACATTATGTAAAATGCTTATACAGGCTCACACACAAACATGGTCATATTGACGCTAGCACCACTTCTAATCACTGCTTACAGGACATGTCAAGGCACACACGTAGTGCAAGTTGGATGTATGTAGATGAGAACACCTACCTATGTAATGGTACACACTACAGCTCACAGTACATGTCACACACAACACACATGATGTCTGCTAGGACTATCAGTGCAGCACATATTATGCTTGATGACATAAGCAGGCCTTATTTTGGTCAGTCTTTTGGGGGGCCACATCGCCTATTAGAACAAACACCCTACCTATTTCTCAGTTACAAAGGTTACCATATGTATGCCTTATAGACATACAAACACCAAATGGCCTGGAGTAAGATGAGAACCCCTACTTATCTAGTGTTATATACAATAGATCACTATACATATTGCACATGCCATGGCTTAAGTCTAATACTAGACTGTCAGCTGGTAGCCTTAAGGTGGATGACATCATCAGACCTTGTAGAAGAGGGCTAGTTGGATGCCAGCAGCAATTTACAGGACCAAAAAGTGCATAACCATTGCAGGTGGTTAGCCCATGATGGCATGTCTGTTATTTTGTGGGGGAATATACACACACACACACACACACACACACACACACACACACACACACACACACACCAAGTAGCCTGGAGTGAGAGTAGAACCACTACTTATCTAGCCATACATAATATAGAACACAACACTTATAATCTGCTCCACCGGTTAAGTCTGTCTTTTCAATGAGAGATGGTACTCTTAAGGTTGATGACATTAGCAGGCCTTGTAACTGAGGGCAGTCTGGAAGTTGCCAGCAACTTACAAGTCCAAAAAGTGCATGAGCAATGCAGGTTGATAGTCAATGAGGGATTCCCAGTTGTTTTGCAGGGGGATACACACATACACAAACACGCATACAGAGACAGAGATGTGCATCAAGTAGCCTGGAATAAAATTAAAACCCCTACCTATCTAGTCTAACAGACTATAGATCACAATACTTATCACACATGCCACAAGTTGAGTCTGTTGCATATGTGATTGCAGGCACAGTACTTGTGCAGTACACAAACTAAGCTTGCATTAAACAGCATCAGTGATCTGCAGAGTGATATTGCTTCATACTGTTACCTGCATCTAGTATCCTAGGAGTGAGATACCTGTTATTATCCTAGCTATATGTGTACGGTTACCAGTATGGCCATATGTGGCTGCTTGCAGTTAGATCTGCAAACCTGTGGGCAGGAACAATGTGCCCTGTCCATGTGTACATTGACATTATACATTACATCACCTACTCACCCGTGTCTGTCTATGTGGTAACATCCATCAGGCACACGTGTCTGTAGGTAAGTGGATTATGTACTGTTGCACCATTAATTTGGATCCTTTGGGAAACAGTATGGATGTGCGATAGTGCATACTTGCTCACCAGTATTAGGGTATGTAGGTCAATACAGACATCCACACATATATTTATGAATTAACAAGGATGTATACAAATGTAGCTGTGTGTGTGTATGATATGTATGTGTTATACAGATAGATGGGGAGAGTCTATGTATCCTTTTATTATATATCACTATATACATCAGTATATATGTGTTTGACACTGCATAGTGATAAATATACTATGTATGTGAGAGAGAGAGAGATAGTGACAGCTGGATACGTATACATATATGTCTGTATGTATAGACATATTTATACATAACGGGGCATTCTGATCATGGGGAAACAGAATTGCACTCATTTTCACTAAGTGCTTGGACATGCCCAGTGAGACTGTCAGTAGTTATACAATGACTCCAGACCACATCTACCTGTACTCCAGTCCAGGATTTTGTGTGTTACAGACTATACCTCTCAACTGTCCAGATTGTCACAGAATGTGCAGATGTTTGGCTTATATGCCCCTCCTAGCAAACATCTGGTGCAGCTGTGATGTGTGCCTGATACTGGGTTGTGATAACTGCCAGGGCTGCCAGAACACATTCATGATAATGCCCTGGGCATTACACATGTCCTGGCAGATGATGGAGTAGTAACCCTTGTGGTTGACGCAGATTCTACCTTTCTCAATGGGTGGTGCCTTGATGTGTACATGAGTGCAATCTATGGCACCCAGTACTTCAGGATAGTGTGCTACATGGTAGACGTGTTGCTTATTGCTGGTCCTTGCCTCATGGGTGAAAGGGAAATAAATGTGCTCACTGGCATGTAGTAGAATGGCAACCAGAAACTAGTGGAGTACCCTAGATGTAGATGCCTGTGAGACCCCCATCATGTCCACAGCTGGTCTTTGGAAAGTACCTGTTATTAGTATCCTAAGGGCTACACATACCTGGATGGGTTCCCCTCTGTTGACTCTGGGTCTGAGTTGAGGGTTGCAGAGCTCAGTGTGTTCCTGTAGTATGTCCATGTCCACCCTGTAGCACTCTATGATCTCAAGGCCATGTAACTCATGGAAGGTTACCCTGGGCCTGAGCACTCTTCTCCTTCTCTGCCAAGGCCTATTATCAGTAGCAGCAGCATCGTTGACTTCAGCATCTAGCACATACAGCTCTGCTAAGACCTGCTAAGCCTTAGTAAGCACAGCTTAAGCAATCCTATGCTTAGGCAGTGCTTGGCACTGCTTGGCTGTGCTTAGCTGGTTTGCACACTGCTAAGCGTGGCTAAGCACTGCCAAGCATTGCTAAGCATTGCCAGTTTAAGCACTGCCCAGCTGAGCTGCCCTGGTTTGTGTGGTGCTAAGTGACACACTGCATTTTTAAATATTGCCCAATGGCATTAAAGGGCAGGAATATAGGCTATATTAAGCACAATAGGTGGGAATACAGCAGAACCAGTTGGATTGGAGTTTGAACTGTGCAGTAACTATGACTGGCATTGCAAAGGGTGAGCATTTCCAGCCACAGTGGTAGGGCATTCTGGAGTCCAGGGTCATGGTTGGACTCCTGGTGAAAGACCATGATGACCAGCTGCTGCAGGGACAGTTCCAGGACTCGGAGTGCAAGTCGGAGGCCTGGGGATGGCTGGCATGCAATCTCACCAATGCTACATGTATCACATGCACAGGTGAGCAGGTCTGTCACCACTATAATGACTTGAAGCATCAGGAAGGGGATCTGTTGGCCACCTGGGTCCAAGATGCTCAGGCAGGGAATGCCCCACAAGTTTGTAAGTACTGTTGCCATTGTTATACCAAATACCTACACTGAATGTTTGATAGACAGGTATGCATAATGGTGTGCTTCTCTCCCTATAGCTGCAGAGGAGAGAGATTGCAACCTAGAGATGCATGCTGGGTGCTTAGCCAGGTTGTGCCATGAGTGTGGTGAGTATAGATTAATATGCAATATATAGTCAAATAAACAAGAAAGAGTAAAGCATTAACTGTCAATAGGTATATACAGTAAAGATATGTGTATTGCAATGAATGCGGATGTAGATCTGTACTGCAGTAATTGACTACTGACAACTATAGTGCAATAAGCAGGGGAAACTAAAGCACTAACCCTGATAAAGTAACTTAAATAAAATTTCTACTGCAATAATTGTGGCATTACAGATGTATTGCAAAACCTGCATTACATCAACTTTTGTGCACTAAAAACTTGAAACTATACCAGTAACTGCATGAAGGTACCCCTAATAAAGCTGGGTTGTGCAATATGCATATAATTAGGGTTGTTTTGCATGAAATAAATTATGACAACTGCTCTGAAATAAAAACATGAAAGAATACACTACCTGCCTCAACGTATAACTAATATTGTTATGCAATAACTATAGATTCAGAGCTATATTGCTAGAAATTAATTATGACACCTGTTCTGCAATAACATATGAAACAATAGCAATAATACCCAAGGTGTTCTGTGTATATCTGTTTTGACTTGTGTTAACAATTGCATTTCAGATATATGCATTCAGGCTCTGAGATACAGTGCTGCAGGCAAGTATAACAGTGTAATAGCTGTAGACTGCAAATATACTATCTGCAACTGCATTTGGTTGAGGTAGCAAAACCGATAATCTAATATGGTTTGCACATTTCACAGATATCTCCAGCCACTAACAATATATTGTGCATACCTGCATTCTATACAGTAATGTATAGTTTACCTATTATCTCTGTCATGCATGAATCTCATGCATGTGTGCTAAACTCTTAGTACAGTCTAGTATAAAACTGTAGTACTATTACCAGGACATATTTTGTTTCCAGGTGAGCTCTAGGCAAATATCAGTCAGGGAATAATCAGCAGTAACTCAGTAGCTCAGTTTGTTAAAGGCTCTGTATGAAACACATTTTGCCACAAACAGACCAGGGTTCAAATCCACTGCCATGTAATAATAAATATTATTGAATCAGTTACATATTGATAGAAAATGTTCTCTCCACAGGAAATACAGGTAAATTGGTGAGATAGCCCTTATTATGAGTAAATAATTTGTGTATTCAGATGTAACAGACTGTCAACATCATGGACCAGGAATGTGATAATACTTCATAAAATAAATGCAAGAAGTACAGTAATAATAAAGAAAATCAGATACAATGTGTAATCTTGGTATGGCTGTATGCCTAGAGTGTCTGTGAAAGTTTGCTGAAGTTCTATCCCCATGCCTGCCAAGCAAGGCATGATAGTCGTTTAATCTCTGTACTATTCACATACATGTCTCTCAAGTGTCACGCTGTCACGGAATGTAATTACTGTTGTTTAATCCCTCTGTCACAGATGCATCATTGACATGATTATGTCAATAGCAAAGTAAAGCTACATCAGTCCACAGTACACCTTGGTAGTTATATAGGTCCACCTGATGTGTCAGTGTTTTCTGTAGTTGTGTACCTGCAGGTGTTACTGCTTGGCCCATACTGTCCCATTCGGATAGCTTTAGAGGTATGTATGTGCTACAGCAGCTATAGGGCACTGTTATACAAAAAGGAAGGACAGATCTGTAGAATAGATAGCAGTACTGTTGTAAACTATATAGCCTATAGACTATAGTATTAATGGACTGTATTTTCTCTCTCCTCACCTCTTATTATCATCTAAATTTATTATTGTTATTCATTGGTTATGATTTACTATTAACATATTTATTTTTATAAACTTTATTTTGAGGCATGTATTTTATTATTGTTATGTGTTTCAATGGTTGCATATTAACACATCTTGTTGAATTACCTATCTTGTTGACCTTATGCCATAACTGTTACTGACATGCTGTTACTATACTGACTGTTATGTTATTTATTGTTATGTTCCATATAATATGCACTGAATTGTTACTGGGTTATTTCCAATGTTCTGGCATGCTGTTATAACTAAGAAAATGTTTTGTTCATACCTAACCTATACACATTGTTATACCTCTATCACCACAGCATAACAGGGTAGACAGGTTCCTGCTGATCCGCCTACCCTACCTCAGCCAGCTGAGGCACCAGGTACCTATGCATCTGGAACCCAGGCTAGTGGTGACCCCTTCACTGGCCTTGCACCACCTTCGGGTGGAACCACCTTAGGAGACAGGACCCATTCCCCCCTGGGTGTAGTGGTGCTGGGGTGGTAGTCACCCAAGATCAACTACTGCCAATGGTGGGCAGGATTGCACATAGCAGCCATAAAAAACTGAGGGTATGCCAGCCCAGCCAGCTAGATAGAATTTTGTAAGTAATTCTAAGTAATTCTAAGTCATTGTGAATATTAATATGAGCCACAGGCTTGTGTAACAAATGTAAGAAAACTGTGTTATGTTCTGAGCTTCCAAAAATGCAACCACAGTGCACCCTGTTGGAAGAAAGCTGATAAGTAAAGGATTTATAAGTAAAGGATTTTATGACTGTGTTTGATCTCAAACTAGGAGACAGGATGTATGCAGCTAGAAATTCTTTCTATTGTTCTAAGATAGAGATAAATGCAAGGTTTCACATGTAAAGTGCCTTTTATTGCTGTGACTTCCTGGCAGGTGCAGATCAAAAGAAATGTTAAATTGTGAGTTCTGTTAACCTGGGAACTTAAGCAGAAGTGACAAGAATGATGTAATCTGAAATGACTCAGAACCCAATGACTCCTGAACCTGATTGACTTCTTCAAATCAGTCTCCAGAACTATAGACTAGGGTAAGGCGGTCCACACAGCCTATCTTGACCTCGACAAGGCCTTCAACACCATCCCCCACTCTGGAATCATAGATAAACTTACTAAGCTGGGTATAAATCCCTACGTCACTCGATGGGCTGCCAACTGGCTTACTGACAGAACTCAGACTGTAAAAGTAGCCAACTCCAAATCCACCTCCAGACAAGTGACAATTGGAGTACCTCAGGGTTCAGTCCTGGGACCACTCTTGTTTGGCATCTACTTCTCTGAAGTACAGGCCAACACTAAGGGACTCTGGCTAACAATGTTTGCAGATGATGGCAAACTGGGAGCTATTATTGAATCTCCAAATGATGTGGAAATTCTACAAAAGGGCCTTACAAAAACAGATGCTTGGTGCCAGAGCCATGGGCTCAAGCTTAATGCCAATAAATGTATAGTTATCCCCTATGGGAAAAACCATGTACCCACGAATTACCACATAGGTGGCAGTACACTAAACACCAAAAGTGTGATGAGAGACTTAGCGACACAGGTGGACAGTGGTCTCACCTTCATTAACCACATCACCACAACAGTCAAGAAATCCTTCTATGGGCACACCTCATCACTAATGGCTTTTCATTCAGTAAAAAGGAGGTAATTGTCCCACTGCACTCATCCCCCATTAGACCCATTATAGAATACAATACCCCATTTGGTATGTACCTCACAAGACGTCTGCAACAGCTGGAAAGGCTGCATAAATACCTCACTAAAAGAATCACAGGCCTAAAGCAGATGCCCTATGCTGACCATCTAAAAAAAACTCCAGCTATACTCTGTGGCATATCATCTACTCAGAGGCGATCTCTGCTTAACATACAAGGCCATGTCAAACCCTGAGCTGTTTGACATGCTCCACTTAAAGAAATCTCAATCCCTCAGAGCCACACACTTCAGGGATCTAAACCTTGCCATCACAATAAACAAAACACGCTGGAAGGATAGGTTTCTGACCTAGAGACTCCCCATACTCTGGAATAGACTGCCCATACATGTCAAGCAGAGAGCCTCTTTGGCCCTCTTCAAAAGGAACCTTGACAATTGGATGGTTGATAGGAAATTCACCCCGAGGATAATGTCAGTCATTCTGCTTGACAGGGGTCCAGGGAAGTAAATATTGCGGGAAGAAATATCCAGGGAATTGTTATGGCTAGGCTTGTATAGGCTCTAGGGCCGATAGCCTAGTACCAACCTATGAACCTATGAATTCCCCACTCTATGTCCCAGGTAGGAGATCTCTGCCATACCCACCTGACATTTGCTGGGCTTAATGGTCAATCCTGCCCTCTGTAGTCTGCCCATCCCCTTCATGACATACTGATGGTGCTCTTGCCAGGAATGGCTGTGGATGGCAATATCATCTAGGTAAGCAAGGGCAAAATCTCCTGCTAGGATATGATCTACCAGCCTCTGAAAAGTCACTGGGGCATTTTTCATCCCAAACGGCATTTTTGTGAGCACATACAAGTCAAAAAGAGCCACAAAGGCTGACCTCTCTCTCTAGCACTGGGAGTCAAGGGCACCTGCCAGTAAACCTTGGTAAGATCAATGGTGGTAAGAAACTCTGCCCTACCCACCTGCTTTGTGGCTTCATCTGTCCTAGGCATGGGGTAAGCATCTGACTGTGTGACTACTTAATTTCATGTAGTCCACACAGAACCTAGTGCTGCCATCCTTCCCTGGCACCAGCACCATTGGGGAGGCCCAGGGACTGTTGGACTCTTGAAATACCCCTAATTCCAACATTTTCTGTATCTCCTCCCTCAGACTCTGTTTGACTCTCTCAGGCACCCTATAAAGGGCTTGACTAATAGGCCTTTGGGGTCCTGTATCCACCTGCTGCTGCACCAGCTGGATGCACCCTAATTTCTCAGGCAACATGTCCCCAAACCCCTGTAACACTGCTCAGTTTTCTTGAATCTAAGTAGGAGATAGCTGCTGGGACATTGCTACCCCTTCCACTGAGGTGTCAGTCCGAGCCTCACTGAGAAGATCAGTCAGCTGATCTCCCTCAGACTCCTCCTGAAACCCACTTCAAATACTCGGACAAGAGCATCTCTATCATGGTAAGGTTTCATCATGTTAACATGATATAATTTGTGCTCCTGCCTCCTGCCTAGAAATTCCACCCTGTAGTTAACTTTACTGACCTTCCTTGGCACTTTGAAGGGCCCCTCCCAGGCTGCCTGCAGCTTGTTATGTCTGACAGGAATGAGAACCATTACCTGCTGCCCTACTGCATACTCTCTAGCTCGAGCATTCCTGTCATACCAGACCTTTTTCTGTTGTTGGGGTTCTGCCAGGTTCTCCTGGGTAAAGCCCATGAGTTCCCTGAACCTTGTCCTGAGGTTTAGGACATATGCCACAACAGAGCCCTTTTGAGATTCACAGTCACCTTTCCACTCATCACAAATTAAGTCTAGAAGCCCTCTCACCCTATGCCCATACAGCAGCTCAAGAGGGGAATAATCTATGGATTCCTGGGGAACCTATTTGTAAACAAACAACAGATGGGGCAAATATTTTTCCCACTCCCTCTTAAACTGGTCTACAAATGCCTGTAGCATGGATTTGAGTGTAGATTTTAACTTCTCAACAAGACCATTAGTCTGGGGATGGTAGGGGGTGGTCTTTAAATGCTTCACTCCACAGTACTTCTACAGACAAGCCAGCAGGTCTGACATGAAATTGGCACCTTTGTCATTCAGTATTTCTTTTTGGGAAACCTACCCTGCTGAACATCTCTAACAAAGCATTTGCCATCTTTTCTGCCTCAATGGAGGACAAAGCCACTGCTTCAGGGTATCTTGTAGCATAATCTACTATCACTAAGATATATTTTTCCCTGTGGAGCCTGGGACACTCAGAGGCCCCACAATATGCATAGCTACCCTCTGAAATCGCTACTCATTCACAGGCAAAGGCATCAAAGGGGCTTTCACCTTGTCTCCTGCCTTGCCTACCTTTTGGCACTGCTCATAGGTCATGCAGTATCCAGTTACATCTATGGAAATCCCAGACTGAAAGTGAGCCACAGCTGTCTGTGGATACTGAAGTTCCCTTGGACAGAGTGACTGCAAGGGATATCATCAAACACATCTACTTGCTGGATTCTTTTTCCAACCTCCCAGTCAAGGTGAACTATTGACAAAGGTATTTGGAATGGGTTCCCTCCTAAAGCTCTGACTGAAGTAGACTGCCCAGGCAAGTAGTGCTCCTCTGTAACCATTGCAGGCTTCACAATGGTTATGTCAGAGGCTTTTTCTCTCTTAGCAGTGGTCTTTTTGCCATTCACTACGATAGGATATAACCTCTTGTGGTAGTTCGGTACCCTTGTTGTCTCAAGACAACCTCCTGTTTACATTTTGTCATTCCCACTTACTGGCTCTCTCACCTTTTGTTCCCCACCTTGCTTTCATGGACATCTTTATGCCACATGGCCCCACTGGTTGCATTCAAAACATTTAACCCTAGGTCCTGGACAAGTACCGGACTAGTGGCTTGCCCTGCTACTAGTAGATTCTGTTGGGGCAGTCTGGGCTGCCCACCATGGGTTCTCTTAGACTCATGGGCAGCACTGCGTCTCCTTTTCCTGTGCAAGGGTGTCCTGCTTGCTAGGTATAGGTCTCCCTTCTTCTTCAACTCATATGCAGTACAGCATTGTCTATCAGCTAACCAGATCCTCATGTCCTCAGGCAAAGTGCTAAGGGCTTGTTCCCTCACCAAAAGGTCTACCAGCCCTTCAAAAATGGTGACCTGAAATCCACTCTCCCACCTATGAAAATAAGTGCTCAGTTCAGCAACATATTCACACACAGTTTTTTCTGCCTTGCATCCATGCTCACAAAATCTTTTCCTATAAGCTTCAGGTGTTAGCTTAAAGCATTCTAAAAAACAATTCTTTACAACATTATAACTTAAAAAGTCATTGCCAGAAAGTTTGGACAAAATAGTTACATCTTTACCATGGAGTAAGGGGATCAGGAACCGTACCCAGAGCCCTTGGTCAACATTATACTGTTTACGTACCCTCTCAAACATATGAATGAAACCATCAAAATTATCCCCCTCTGTAAACTGTGGAAAAAAATTACTGACCTTTTGTTCTACTGTGGTCTAGTTACTCCCTTCCCCATTACCTCCATGACTCTGGCGAAGAGTCGGCATCTCCTTTTCATGCTGCCTGTGCTTCTCCTCAGCTACCAGGCATAGCAGTTTCTCATTTTCCTCAGTCTCTAGATGCCTTAGTATCTCTGCTGCTTTTATATCTAAATGCTTGGCCTCCAACTCAAGTCTCTTTAGCCCCAGATGGATTTTAAGTCCTCTGTAGAAAGGTTGAGCTGTCCATTCTCTGAGTGTTGTACATTTCCACTGCCAGTCTAATCATCTTCCTGGTAGCTATTCTCAGATGCAGCTGTGACCAATGCTGCAATCATATCTGCTTTAGTCAGGTTTCCATACACCAGTCCTTTAGCCTGGCATATCTCAGCCAACTGGCTCCTTGTCAGCTTGCCATACTCCTCTGCTGACATGCTTGCCTGCTCTCCCTGAATAACTAAGCTAACAAAAGATATAAAACAATTGTGATCTGAACTCTGAATGTTCACTACATGGTTGATTTAGAGTACAAAAACTCCTTCAGTGATCACTTTACACAAGCTACAGGAATTCAATATCCACACCACTACAAGCCAATTAATATGTGATATCAATTAATATTTGATGTGGATATCTCACCACTGCCACCAATTAATATGTGATGCCTGTGCGCTGGCCCAGTAATCAAGGAGCCTCAATCTTCACCACTAACACCAGTGAGGGGCGTCCACATTGGGAGGATAACAAATACACACTCAGTAAAGTACAAGTTCCCTTAAGAGCACACAGAGATCACAGTCACTCTGGGGCTGGTTTCTCTCCCTCTCTCTCACCAAATCCCCAATGAGACTCCTCACTGGCACAGCTATAGGGTTCATATTTCAGCCGAGTGGTCAAGACAAAACCTCCAGCACCTTGCTTGAGAAGGTTAGGTCTATCTGGATATACCTGACCCCAGGGCTTTGTGTCCCTGCCCAAGCAGCTGACATACACACATTTTGAGATTTGAGTTATATACAGACACTCCTGGGGAAGGCTGTGACAGGTTCTCCATCTATGCCCCCTTCTGTCCAGACTATATGGTAGTACCACCTGCCACCAACCACCCTTATCAGCTACTACAAAGGCCCTTATCAAAGAGCGTCCAATTCTACTGTGCAATGTTACTGTTATCCAATTGATAAATGTGACTGAGACTTGAAGGCTATTAAGGAGTGGCCTATTCAGTATCACCAAATATATGCAAGTACTCTAAGAGTTTAAACTATCTCTACACAAAACAGTCACAGTTAAAAGGTTTAAAATATTTAATCATAAATAATAAAAACACAAGACAGTACTTATTAACGCAATACAATGACAATAACGAGTTGAGAAATCATAGGGAATACTTTAAAACAACACTGTAGGATAGTCTCACAAAAATATAGAAAACAGCTTGACTAATCTTATTATTTCTATCTATCTATCTTTAAAAAGATCACTGTTCTAAATGTCTTACTTACAGAGCAAAGCAAAGTGCTGGTGAGCTGATGTGTTCAGGTTCAGACACATACAAAATGCTATCCTTACTTTCTGAGATAGCCCTTAAATTGATAATACAAATAACTGCTGAGCCATTTCAGATTACATCATTCTTGTCACTTCTGCTTAAGTTCTCAGGCTAACAGAACTCGCAATTTATCATTTCTTTTTGATTTGCACCTGCCAGGAAGCCAAAGCAATAAGACACTTTACATGTGAAACCTAGCAATTATCTCTGTCTTAGGACAATAGAAAGAATTTTAGCTGCAGACATCCTGTCTCCTAGCTTGAGATCAAATACAGTCATAAATTCCTTTACTTATCAGCTTTCTTCCAGCAGGGTGCAATGTGGTTGTAGAAGGTTAGAACATAACACAGTTTTCTTAAATTTGTTACACAATGTTGTGAGTCATATTAATATTTATAATGACAGAATTATTTATAAAATTCTATCTAGCTGGGTGGGCTGGCAGCCCCACAGTTTTTCACATTTCCTCCCCCACTGAGAACTCAAGCTAGTTATACAAGTGACCCTTGAGAAATGTTGCTTGAGAAGGTTAGGTCTATCTGGATATACCTGACCCCATTCCCTGTCTTGAGACCCCCATCTGTGTTGGCATTGCTATGCCCTCTGCAGTGTTGCAATGACATATCATATGCTTGCAACCCTAGGCTTCACCTTAGAAACCTGGCATTTTGCTGGCTGGCTCGATGCAACCATGTTAGTTGATTGTGATCTGTAAACAGTGAATTTCCTTCCATACAGATAAGGCTGAAGTTTCTGCAGTGTCCACACTATGGCAAGACATTCCCTTTCTACAGCTGCATAACATTTCTCCCTGGGTTGGAGCCAACAACTGAGATAAACCAATGGGTGCACTTCTCCTTCTGAAGAAATCTGTCTAAATACAGCCCCCACCCCATGGTTCAAAGCAGCTACCTGCACAACAAATTCTTTGCTGTACTCTGGACTGGCTAACACAGTAGGTCCTCCCAAAGCTTCTTTAAGCTTCTGGAATGCCTGCTGACATGCCACATTACCTTATCTGGCCTGTTTTTCCTTGTCAGGTTTGTGGAGGGAGCAGCTATGGTATTATATCTGGGGATGAACTTTCTGTAGTACCCTGCTGTCCCTAAAAAGGCCCTCATCTGCTTTTTGGTAACAGCTGCAGGCCATGCCTGAATGGCTTCCACTTTAGCAGGTTCTGGCCTGATCTTACCACTGGTAATTAAGCCCTAACTTTGAGAGGATTTCTGTCTATACACACTGAGCAGAGTGGAGGATGGGCATTAACTACAACTCTGATCTGAGATATATAACAATAATTATCCTTTTTTGGCTTATTTATACTGGTTATTGCTTCTAGCAATTTATATATAGCACTTTTTATTGCCTGCTGCATAATTTTATTGCTGTTAACTAATCTGCACAGATGACTGATTTGTTTGCAGTTAAAATCATTCTGTAGAGTCTCCTTGCTCCGTTATCTGTTTAAAAACATTCATTTTGTGGCTCGCTGCTGTGATACAGATTTCTGTAGTGTTTACTGTCTAAAAGAGTGTAAGCTAATAGCTTTAGTATTGTCCCAGTTCAGATTTGCTGGCTCTGGGCCTGTTTGTTTTTGCAGTATTGTTCTGAGCACATGACCAGGCCATCATGAATTAGCAGAAGCCATTCTTTACCTTTGTGGCAGGATCATGTTGATTGGCTGCTGGCTAGTGGGGGTTAATTCTTTTGTGCTTTTTAAAAAAAAAAAAAGTTGTCTAAAGTTGTATCTTCTGGTATTTTAGCCCTAACTTTGAGAGGATTTCTGTCTATACACACTGAGCAGAGTGGAGGTGGGGCATTGACTACAACTCTGATCTGAGATATATAACAATATGTATCCTTTTTTTGGCTTAATTATACTGGTTATTGCTTCTAGCAATTTATATATAGTACTTTTTATTGCTTGCTGTATACTTTTTACTGTATTTCATTGCTATTAACTAATCTGCATGGATAACTGATTTGTTTGCATTTAAAAGCATTCTGTAGAGTCTCCTTGCTCCTTTGTATGTTGAAAAACTTTCATTTTGTGGCTCACTGCTGTGATAAAGATTTCTGTAGTGTTTACTGTATAAAAGAGTGTAGGCTAACAGCTTTAGTAGTGTTCCCCACCCTCCCTCCCTGTTGGTGTCTTGTTGTTATACTTGGTGGCTTTGCAGTTGCCAACCCCTACTGTAAATTAGATCTGGGGCACTCCTCCCAGTGTAGTGTCATTAGCTCATTCAACCTAATACAGAGAGAACATCTGAGAAGGCCAACCCACTTAGTTTCTTTCCTTCTGTTCCGCCATTTTTCCTTTCTTTAAAAAAATTGCCCAAATCTCCTTGGGTTCTGACTGTGCTTCTCAAGCATTTTGGAAATATAGAGCATATTTTAGTGCATTTATTAAAACTGTATTTGTCTTAATATTGCTACAACTCAAGTGCTCTAGGCTGCACTGCATCTGAATTGTTTAAGTGTGTTTCAGCTGCTTTTCTGTATATATAGACTTCTCTGTATATATAGACTAGCTACTTATTCTACTGTATTACTGCCTCTTAAATCATTTTTCATTTGTGCACCTGCCTTGCTTCATTTAAAAAGTTTTAAATTGCTAATTTTGTAGAGTTTTAATTGCATTTACTGTTTAGGGCTACACACTCAAGTGCATTAGCCTTATCTGTATTTATTTACTGTATTATTGCATTGTTTAGTCTGTTTTAACAAAAAAAATACTATCTTGTTTGCTTGTTTCCTGCCTTTCCTAGCTAGTATAGTCCAGATCCCAGGCTTTGTTGGTTTCAGGACTTTATTTTCTGTGTTCAGAGAGATCCAGACATTGCTGTGGTAGAGGGAAGTCCTACTGCTTTCCAATGGGAGTGGTGAACCCCTGTGACTATCATTTGCTCTAGAACCTGCTGGAAAGAACTAGGAAGCCTGAAAATGATACAAGCTCTCAACTCGCCTTGTCAATAAGGAAAAATTAATCGTAGGCACTAAACAGCCGATAAGTGCAAAGTACCTTGCAAAGGTAAGGGAAAACAGCTCTTGTACTTTACAGAAAAAGCACCTAAACAGGCATGTCCAAGGGTCAGGTTCCAGTGATTTCTCCTGTTTACCTGGTGAATCTGGGCATACTGGGGCAATGCAGTAACTGCCTCATGCACACAGACAACTCTCTCCTCCTACCACCCAACACTACAACCTGCAAGAGATGCACTTACATAGCCAAACTGGAAGCAAAGCTCTCTCCAGCCAAGATTGTACTAGACAGTCAAGAGGAGAAGGTTAACACCTGCACTACACCTCAAGCAACACATAGCCCTTCAAAACCTACACCATCAACATCCACACATAGCAACACTAAACCCACATATGCGGACTCCGTTAACATTAACCTGCCCAAGCAACAAGGACTTCTGAAGCTGAAATGCAAGCAAACACCAGTTACAACCAAGTAATACATAGCTCACAACACCAGTATGCCACCCAACAACAGCCCCTAAGGCAAGACAGTGTGCCCAACACTTTAGTCATAGGTGACTCTATACTCAAGCACACTGATGTCCCACTCACCAGGCTGAACAAGGAGAAAATTACAGTCAGCTGCCTGTCGGGTGCCAGGATCTGCCATATAATGCATGCACTCAACTCACTCCACAAGTACAAATATGACTCTGTCATTGTCCATGTTGGAGTGAATGACTTGAGACGTACCTCTCTGGACTACATAAAAAGAGACATGGAAGAGCTCTCGGATCATGTGGCCCAGGCAGGTATGACCCTAGCCCTGAGTAGCATCCTGCCTTCACCCAGAATGATACCAGAGTATAAGGACAAAATGATTGACTTCAACAATTGGCTAAGCTTCTGGTGTCATTCAAAGGGGATCTAGTATCTGTCTACCTGGGAAGACATGATCGACAAATCACGATGCCTTGCCAGAGATGGTTTGCACCTGTCACCCCTGGGATTCAGGTTACTGGCTAAAGCTCTTGCCACCCCTATAGTGCCTATTTTAGGCAAGGTTCAAAGGACACAACCACCACCATAACAGATACAAGCATGCAAAATCTGAAGGTAATGCTACTCAATGCTAGAAGTCTAAACCTCAAAATGCACTCTCTCAAGGCACTCCTAAAAATGGAGAACATCGATATCTATGCAGTAACTGAGACCTGGTTCAAGGCTCCAGAGAGCACCCTTGCAATACCAGGCTACAAGTTTTACCACACTTTTCGGCCACCAAACCAGGACCGAAACACTAAAGGTGGAGGAGTGTCCATATTCACCAAGGATATTCACACCTCTAGGCTAGTTGCCCAACACAATGCATTTGAAATTTCCAGGTGCAACTAATACTAGGTAAGACTGCAATCCAAATTGTAGCTTGCTACAGATCCCCCACCATGCCCCAAGATTCTCACTACACCTTTCTAAACATACTGGAAAATGTTAAGATACAACCAAACACCCTAATACTGGGTGATTTCAACTACCCTGCCATTAACTGGGAAAAGTACTCAGGTACCAACACCTTTTCCCAATGGTTCTTGGAATTCATAAATTCCAATGCCCTGGATCAACTAATCCATTGTCCCACCAGTGACTCCAATATCCTAGACCTGATCATTACCAACATGGGAGATAGATGCTCCATACCAGTGATCACCCCCCCCCAAATTGGTCAGTTCTGATCATAAGCAAATCCTGTGTGTTGCACTTCAATTGCATTTTTGTGAACACATCAAGTAATGCCTGATTTATGCAATTTTAACTGACACAGGTTACTGCTACTAAATTAACTGCTACCCATGTTTGCAAGTCAAAGGCCTGAATGTATGGACATACTGCACATATTCATATTCATATAGCCTAACAATATATTGTCCATTACTCTATTATTGGCACTTTTACATAACAGATGCACCTTAAGCACATGCCTTGATTGGAGTGTAAAGGGTACCATTACCCTGAATCTGCTGTAACAACAGGGCTGACATTGCTGTATTGGTTACATGTATAGCTCACTGTCCTCCATAGTGCTGACACTATCCCCTATATCCCAGCAGGAGCAGCAGCAGCTTCAGCTTGGAACATATGCAGCTGTATGTTAAGCTAGCTACTGTAGACGTATCATACCTCACAACCCCCTAGAACAATGCATCCAGACAAACCATACATAAAGGGTAGGGGGGGGTACAAAGGACCAGTGACAGGGACATGTTTCACTGTTTGCTCCTACAAAATAGTGAGCTGATAGAATAGCAGCTACTATATTAACATGCATTATTCTGATGGGTATGATATCTGACACTCACATGTCTCTCTCTCCTTACTGTTCTCAACCCACAATGTTTAACACTGATCTGCCAGATAATCACAATGTCATGGGACAATGGTCAAACATATCATGCAAAACTGTTGACATACCTCATAAATCTCAACAGTTGACAGTATTTGTACCTAACCTCTGTGATGCTATAGGCTCCACCCATCACTAATGTCCATCTCAAAGACTAAGAAAGAGGCCAAGGCCTACATGAAGACCTTAAATATTGCACTGTGGTGCCATGTCATTGGCTAATGAATGTGCAACCCAGCTGTTTTGGATGAAATTAACAAGTCTGAGCCACAGATTGGTGTACAGGCAGTTACCTGTTAATGAGCATTACCTACAAAATTCAATCAACTGTGTATGGGGAATAGGTCTGTATGTTACTTTACTCAGACAGACAAGGGTTTTGCCAGCTGTTTACAGATGTACTGATCAAAAAAGGATTACTTCACTCTACCATGTATGCAATATATGTCCCCATATAATGGGATACAGATGGGAGGATGGAGATATGGGGAATAGAGATTACAACAGTAGGCCTGTAGTACATCTATGGTATTGACATGTTGGTGATACTCTGCTGTCCAGGAGCTATAGGCATGCCTCCCAACTGTCCCTGTTTTGAAGCAAATCACAGCTCTGCCCCTGTTACTCCCTTTTACAATGGTTGACTCCTGTAGGAAAGCTAGTGGAATATAAGTTAGACATATTGACAGTAAGTAAGGGTGTACACAGCTGCAGTATCAAACGATGCACTGTAATTCACCTCCTGCCAATCTGTCAATGTCACACAGAAATAGCTTTGACATTGTAAAGGTGTCTTACTGCCTCTGATATACTCTGCCTAGGTCACTGTTTTGTTGACATTCGTACCTCATTGCTTGAGAGCTATGGCTAACATACATATCAACCCCTTACACCAGGAATACATGTCATAGTCATAATTCGTGTGTGTGTGTGGGGGGGCACAGGCCCAAACACAGTGACAGAGTACACATATCGCCCATACAAAGTAAGATTATGAATAGACTAACAGATATTACTGTAGCATAAGTATTTTCTGAGGGGACTGGTGTGTGACAGCCAGATTCACTATATTCTGACAACAACCATCAATTATTGGCCAACCATTTGTCAGACATGCACATGTTTGTGCCAAAAGGACTACATCTATGAGGCACACATTCACATTTCTCAAACAGCTGTGTAGTAGAGAGGTGTGATGCCTACAGGAAAGATATATTACAGCAAATTTTGCTTTGCTTTGCCACAGGTGTTGCTGGAGTGTTCCCGTATATTTGTTATAATAGCACACAGCTATTTGTTTAACAGTGGCTGTATGACATAGTTGTGGGACTTTGCCCATAGGGGACACAACACAGTAGACTGCAGTGATGGGTGTAGAGACATACAGCAGACTGTCACAGAACACAGGGACATAACTGGTATTGCTACTATCTTGGTGATAGCCACACAAGTAGTGTTTTGCTAGACTGCAGGGTATGACGTGTGAGGGAGCAGTGGATAGTACAGCCCATTTTGGTTGTGCAGTGTCTGTACATAGTGGATGTTCATGTATCTGGTCCTGTGATGTGTTCCTGTCTTGTTGTCTTTCAGGAACGGTGTATCACAAGAGGCATCCACCATTTACAGTCACAGAAAATAATGTTATCCTGGATGGCCTCAGACTGCATCATCACATTCTGCTGTCCAGGGGATGCCAAAATCATGACCAATGTGCAGCACTGTAGGACAGGACCTACAAGCAGGTCCAACACCGGGCCACAGATGTGGTCAATGCTGCATGGCAAAGGGAAGCTGCTGTGGCCAGGATCTGTGCTGCCACCAGTGGAGGGCCTGCAACAGAACAACCACTCTCAGCCACAGAGAAATTCCTGGTGAACCTGGGATAAACCGCCAGCTTCCAGGCATCCATAACCCTATACATCCCGGAGGTGGGTGCTGCAGCATCCACATCAGAAGAGCGTCCAGGTAAGCTTACTGTAGTCACCAGTGTAATACCGTATCAGTCATTGTGGCAGGCTCTGCATACCAGTACACAGGTTTCCTGTCAGTCTGCATTGGGGGGAGTTGGGTTTTAATGCACAGTTGTGTACACATACTCAGAATGTCAGCAATGTAGGCAGTAACACATTAGCTACTGTACATATAACAATGCAACATTTGCTATTGGCGAAAATACCTCTCCCTCACATTTTCATAGGTCCATCAGGTGTGGCTGGAGTCCGAGGTATTGTACCTGGTAAGTGTGATACTGTTGTTTTACAGATCATATATACCCAAGAATGTTAAAGTCTGGCATGTTGCACTAGGCACAACTCTTATGATTAGCCAGAGTAGAATAGTTGTATGTTCCATTTCAGAGCAGTTAACTGAAGTGCATAGAATGGGTAATCACAGCTGTGTATTTGCAGGAACATTAACACATTTGCATTTATTGTTATGAAAGACTATGCGGCCTGCTATACAGGAGGCAATTACTCCACGATGCCTGTCCACACACAATAGGGAGATGGTACAAACCTGAGGCAGTGATACTATAACTGACATATTATGCTCAAGAAAGGTGCTCTGGGTTTTAGGTGTAGGTCTGTCAGATACACTGTCACATTGCTTACCTTACAGGTGTATTGTACTGGCAACATTAACTAGATGTAGCTGCAGTGCATGTTATTAAGGGCCTGTGTTGTCTGTGTTTTTGTGTGTTTGAGTGTTGTGCATGGGATCAGAAATAAGATGCAGGATGTGTAATGCAGTTGTGGCTTCTCACCTCTGTGTCTGTGTGGATTACCATACATAATAGTGCAGGTAGTAATGTATTAATTTTGTCTTCCTCCTCACAGGTGAACATTGGGGTTGGAGTCTGTCCCCTTCACAACCTGATGTCATTGTCCCATCGGACTCTGATGATGATGGTGGCCATAGTAAGGCACAGGTGTGGTTGTTGGGGGCTGAATCTTTCCAGGGGTTGACATCCCACTTCCTCTTCCATTGTCCCTGCACACAGTCAGTATGTCCACACATACCCAGTCATCTGAGGCCACAGATATCGGACAGTCAGAGGGTGGTGACATTGAACAGGACAGTGTGGCAACTATGATATCAGTGAGTGTAGACACTGGCCATAGCCAGAGTCCTGTTGAGGTCCTACACAGGAAGATTGACAGGTGTTTTTGAAGGAGGTCTGCTGTCCATTCACCACCTGTCACAGCTGTCACATCATAGGTCACTTGCCACATGTTTTGGTCCATCATGGAGCCACAGACACATACCAAAAACAACACCAGATGGATGCTCAGGACTATGGATGCAGCACAGTCTGACATCCGTGACTGCCTCCACCACATTGGTGATACCATGAACCATTTCACTGATGTAATGGACTGATGGTGGGCTGAGACAGTGCCAGTCTTTCACTGCATGTTGTCTCTGCTGGAACATCTGGTTGGAGCAGGACATCAGACACGTGGGCTTAGGTCAGCAATGCCATCTGCAAAGACTCCACAATGCCATGCAAACTCAAACTCCCTTAGTAGCAGTACCTTCAACACTATATAAGGAAGTGTGCTGTCCACACCATGACATGGCAGACCGAGGGCATGTGGTCCTGGGTGACCCTGTTGGGGACACGGGCCCAGCAGACAACATTCACTGTCAGCTACTAGCACATTTGACTCTGGGAATGGTGGTGCCAGTGCCACTCCTGGCAGAGCCAGTTCTAGTATTTGTGGCCGGAGATGGTGAACTGTCTACTCTGCCATGTACAGTTCACAGCTGTCCAACATACACACATGTAGGGCTAGTACTGGGCTTGATGGTGTACACGCATGCACTCAAACATCACTATCACATGCAGGTCACCAACAGACAGACACGGCAGCTCTCCATGGCCCATCTAACCAGCACCCCTTCATGACTCACACACACATGCTGTATTCTGTTTGGCACAGAGTAGGCCTCTGGCACCCCCACACCACACCCTGTGCATGTGATTATACCTGTGCCACATCCCTGCCATCCATGCCATTGATGTAGGGACATGCAAATATATGTCTGATGCACAGGGTTACTATATTCATAGGTTCATAGGTAGGTACTAAGCTATCAGCCCACGGGCCTAATTAATCCTAGCCAACAAGGTTCCCTTGCTTATGCCACCCAAGAAAGTTATTTTCCTGTGCCCCTGTAGAGTAGAGCCACACAAGTGATCCCTGGGGTGAATTTCCTATTTCCCATCCACTCATCAAGATTTTTCTTGAAAAGGGCTTATGAGGAACTTTGCTTGGCATAGATGGGTAGCTTGTTCCACAGTATGGGAAGTCTCTGGGGCAGGAATATATCCCTCCAGCATGTCCTGCTTATTGTGGTGACAAAGTTTAGGACCCTAGAGCTTGTAGCTTGGAGGGATTGGGATTTCTTTAGGTGTACCATGTCCAACAGCTCTGGGTTTGACATAGCTTTATATGTTAGGCAGAGATCACCTCGGAGTAGGTGATATGCTACGGAGTAAAGCTGGAGTTTTTTGAGATGGTCAGTGTAGGGCATCTGTTTGAGGCCAGTAATCCTCTTTGTGAGGTACTTTTGTGGCCTTTCCAGCTGCTGCAGATGTCTTGTGAGGTACATTCTAAAAGGGACGTTGTACTCTATAATGGGTCTAGTGAGTGTCGAGTAGAGGGGAACAATGACTTCTTTTTTCCTTGATGAGAACCCTTTTGTGATGAGGTGTGCCACACTTACTACTTTACTACTTCTTATTACTTGTTAGTTACCAATAGTAATTATTTATTACTTACTACTTGTGTAGTGCGGTATTGTTATGCCATGGCAGGTGTTGTGGGACATGACATGTGCTATATGGTGGCATGTTTCATGACTACACATCAGACTTTATGTATCTTAGTTGCATGATGTTAGATTGGCTGTAGTGTTGCAGAATGAAAGGGTTCCTATTATGTAAGTGAACGCTTAAAGTTGCGAATGCTGTTTAATTGAATGTGTATACCCAAAATGGCAAAATTCTGAAAGCATGGAACAATTACTGGGCCAGTTTTGGGACTTTGCCATTTCCTCCACTGTGGTGTGATCTTGGAGTTGGTATTTTTAAATAGGGGGGTGTGGGGGGGCTTTATTTTGTGGGTTTTTTTTTTATGGATCAGCAATTTTTTTTTGCCCTGGGAATTTTGGATTTTCAAAGTGTTTGGGTTGATTATTTAGTGTTCACAATTTCAAGCATTCACTGATATAATACAGACCTGAATGACAGGTGTCTCACAGACCTGTGTATGTTTCTATTCCAGGGTTCTGAGTGGCTATGCTATGGAGACTTGGTGGCAATACAGCGGCACATGATGGAAATGCAGCACAGCAGACATATGTCATCGGCAGGGTATGGCTGTATACATACATGGTTACCTAGGTGCATATGTGTATAACAGTGTGCCAGAGAAATTTGGGGCATTCAGCGTAATTATACATACATACTCTGTGACAAGGTCTGCTACCCTTGATATGTGTCACCTGGGTGCTCCATACATACAAATCTAGGTGGTGGCAGACAACAGTTATGCCTACGGTAGATGAGGGCTATTTAGGGCCAGCAGCTAGTCACATGGCAGTAAAATGCATAACCATTGCACGTAAATAGCCCATATGGCCATGTGTGTACTATTGCAAGAGAATATATTTGCACACACAAACACACAGAGTTGGCTTATGTGAGATTAAGAACCCTACCTATCTAGTAGTATACACTATAACACAAATTACTTATCGCATACACCATGGAGCTTATCTGTTATTAGGCTGTCAGCCAGTGCTGTTAAATGGATGACATCAACAACAGGTGCTGTAAGGGATGCCAATGAAGAGGTTGGCAGGTAGTCACACAGCCTTAAAATGTAGAACCATTGCACAGACAAAGGCCATGCATGTCTACACTGCTGCAACAGGAATACATTTGGACATAAACACATAAGGTGGCTAATATGAGATTAGAACCCTTACCTACCTACTATTACACACTATATCTCACAGTACCTATTGTACGCTCCACAGGTTATTTCAGTTATATATGTGGATGCAGCCACAGTACTTTTGGACTACGCACAGTGGCCTTGTATTACACAGCATGTGTGGCCTACAGAATGAACCTGCTTGATGCTGTTATTGTATCTAGTGTTCCAGGAGTGGGATACCTGTTAATACCTCTGCTATGTGTCTACAGTTACCAGTATCTCCATGTTTGGCCGATTGCAGTTTCATAGGTGCCAATTGGCCAGTAACAATATGGCCTGTGCAAGTCCTGCATTGCAATCATTGCATATTATACCACCTGCTCACCGTTGTCTGTCTACAGGGTGACATTCCACAGGCACAGGGTTCTGTGTGTAAGTGGTTTATGTCATTTTGTGTCCTTGGTCAGTTACCATCAGACAACTGCTGTGTGTGTATGTGCAGATAACCCCAACATTCTGCATGGAAGTGGGGACATTCGTATATCCCCACACAAACACAGACACACACACACACACACACGCACACACACACACACACACACACACACACACACACACACACACACACACACACACACACACACACACACACACACACACACACACACACATATATATGTAACAGGTATGTCCATTTAATAGTAGCTGTGTGTATGTCTGTGTGTGTGTGTGTGTGTGTGTGTGTGTGTGTGTGTGTGTGTGTGTGTGTGTGTGTGTGTGTGTGTGTGTGCATGTAACTGTGTTATGTAGATATATGTGGAAAGTCTATATCAATCTACATATTTATATATATATATATATATATATATATACATATATATATATATATATATATATATATATATATATATATCTTGTTAACATATCTATATACATATATCTATCTATCTATATATATATATATATATATATATATATATATATATAGGACTTTTGATCGAAAGATCAAAAGTCCGAATCCATTATCACCGAACACACTTTAGCGAAGTGTTTTTCACCGAAAAAGCGCTTTCGCTAAAGTGTGTTAAAAAAAAAAAGAAAAACAGTAAATTAACGTTTATGCAGGGGGCAAGACCCCTGCACCCCCCCATGTAAGGGGCTGTGCCCCCACACCCCTCCTACTTTAATATTCTCAATCCGACATCGCACTACAGTGAGAAGAAGTGAAGTTTTCCCTTATCAGCACTGTAGTATGGTCTCTGCAACAGTCATTCCCCCACAACTCCCTCTAGCTGCAGCATACTTCCATGAAAGTTCTTCTTTGGTGAAAAGCACTTTCACATAAGTATGCCCGACCATTTTAGTTTCGATTAAAAATTCCTTCAGGGATCTGTATGGATCCCATATATATATATATATATATATATATATATATATATATATATATATATATATATATAAAAACACATATAGATATAGATATGTGCCGCATACTGATAGATAGGGTAATCATGTGTGAGGGGGATAAGGAGAGATGGATACGTATACATAGTTGTCTGTATGCACAGACATATTTTCACATAACAGTTCTTTGGACACTTGACGCAACAGACATGGGCTCAAGTTAGCTAAGGGTAAGAGCATACCCAGTGTGACTGTCAGTTCTTACAAGATGACTCCAGGCCAGACCTACCAGTACTCCACTCCTGGATTTTGTGTGCTGCAGACAACTGACTGCTGCACCTGTTTCCACAGTCCAGCACCTCCCTGATATTTTGTCCAAGGTATTCCCCATCTGTTTGCTGAATTAAATATGTGACTCATACCTATCAACTGTACAGATTGTAATAGAATGTACAGAAATTTGCATCATATTTATGGTATGTTTTACATAGCATTGTGATTTTCTGGTACATCAGTGGCAAATCAGTATAGATTGACATTAGGAAATGATGACAGACATTTGAGTTACTGACTCCATGCACATCAGGAGATTTATGCTAATGCACAACCTGTTATTCTCTGAACTTTCTACATTTGTATGGCCAATAGTTAATCCTTCTCCTCATAGTTGGGTCTTTGCCCCACTATTGTTCATGGCTTTGTGCAGATTTCCTGCTCTAAGTGGTTGAGAAGTATGATGTGACATGACATGATGTAACACCACACACAGGGTGCCAGTCTTCATACCTCTCACTGTACATGTTTTTGCAGAATGTCTAGCATTCCGCCTCATATGTCTGCTCTGTTCCTCATACAGTTGTATTTTTCTGGTAATATACTATTAAATGCAGTCCACTGAATTGCTGCAAGTAGTGACACGGTTAAGTCAAGTCTTTTACATCCTGCTGCTAATCTGACCTGTTGCAACCTGCTGTTACACTAGTCACCTTCTAGGTTACTCAGAGCATGTATAATGTCTTTAGGTTTGGCCCTCTGTCACCCCATTTTCTCTGACTGTGTTCAGCTTTCTTGCAGTAATAGATTGCAGAATTTTTACAGTCTGTAGGACTCCTACCATATGAGTAACTCACATGCAAAAGTTGTAGGTGCAGCCAGCTTCGAACCATCAACACCATCAACCATGGTAATGGTCTTAGCACAGTGAGCCACACCAGCCACCAGAAAGTGAGGTTTAATTCCTCACACTATCAACAGCATAGTGACATACTCTGTGACCCCTATATTTTGTGGAAAATAGAACATGTGGCCAGGTTCTTTGTGACAGCCCTGGAATTGTGTGGTCTGCTGCTATATCCTTGCAAACATACTGTTACTGCAGTTGTATGGGGACACTGATGTGTTGGGGTAGAGGACTCTGGCATTGGCAATTGTGCATCTGTCCTATGACCCCACCGTTGGAATTTATGAATTCCAGAAAACGTTGAGCACAAGAGTTGGTACATGAGTAGTTTTCCCACTTAATGGTGGGGTAGTTTAAATCGCCAATTATTAGGGTGTTAGGTTGCACCCTAATATTTTCCAGTGTATCAAGAAATGAGAAGTGGGAATCCTGAGGTATGGTGGGGATCTGTAGCAAGCTACAATTTGGATTGCATTCTTGCCCAGAGTTAGTTGCACTTGGATAATCTCAGATGCATTATGCTGAGCAACTAGCCCTGAGGTGTGGATATCCTTAACGGATATGGATACGCCTCCACCTTTAGTGATTCGGTCAGGTTAGGTGGCCAAAAGGTGTGGTATGAATTATAGCCTGGTAATGCAGGGGTGCTCTCTGGAGCCTTGAACCAGGTCTCTGTCCCTGCACAGATGTCGATGTTCTCCAATTATGGAGTGCCTCGAGTGAGTGCATTTTGAGGTTTAGACATCTAACATTAAGTAGCATTACCCTCAGATCTTGCTTGCTTGTACCTGTTACAGTGGTGAATTTGTTATTTGAATCTTGCCTAAAAAAGGCACTATAGGGGTGGCAAGAGCCTTAGCTAGTATCTGGAATCCCAAAGGTGACAAGTGCAGCCCATCTCTAGCAAAGCATCGTGGTTTGTTGATCATGTCATCCCAGGTAGACAGATACTGGATCCCCTTAGAATGACACTAGAAGCTTAGCCAATTGTTGAAGTCAATCATTTTGTCCTTGTACTGTGGTATCATTCTGGGTGATGGCAGGATGCTACTCAGGGCTAGGGTCATACCTGCCTGGGATACAAGATCGGAGAGCTCTTCCATATCTTTTTTCATGTAGTCCAGGGAGGTACATCTCAGGTCATTCACACCAACATGGACAATGACAGAGTCATATTTGTACTTGTTGTGGAGTGACCTGAGTGCATGCATTATGTGGTGGATCCTGGCACCTGACAGTAACTTTCTCCTTATTTAGCCTGGTGAGTAGAACATCAGTGTGCCTGACTACAGAGTCACCTATGACAAGAGTGTTGGGCACGTTGTTATGCCTTATGGGCTGTGGTTGAGTGGCACACTGAGTTTGTGCGCTATGTGTCATTTGGGTTGTGTTGGGGGGTTAAGGTTGATTGCGTTTTTGCTTTGGAGGTCCCTGTTGCTTGTGTAGATTTTTTTTAGAGCCTCTGTGAATGTAGGTGTGTGTTTTGTGTTTCTATGTGTGTGTTTTGGTGGTGTAGGCTTTGAGGGACTATGTGATGAGTGTGGTGTGGTGCATGAGTTTACCTTCTCCTCTTGATTCTCTCTTGACTTGCAAAACCTTTGAAAACTATTCCATTTTTTTACACTTGTGACATTGCTGTCCAAATGCTAAACACTTTTCTCTTTTAGACTCATGGTTGGCACCACAATTGTGACAGTTAACAAAAAAGCTTAACTTAGGTTTTGCTGATTCACCCTGGTGCTGTACTGAGCAGTGCTTGTTCTGCACTGAGCATGCTCCTTTAACTTAACTGGTCTTGGAAATTGCTAGAAAACTTTGGGTTTTTCTTGGGGAGCCTGCAGGGGTAGCAGGTGTCACATGCCTAGGCCTGTTTCTGCTTGCCACATGTTACATACTATCTACGTTTGCTGTGGAGCTTGTTGAAACCATGCTCTTATCAGTTGTAAGCATCCTTGTGTGCCTTTCTGTAACCTCATGGGTTTGACAAATCTGAAGAGCTTTGCTCAATGTTAAGTCTCTGTCCCAAAGCAAAACCTTTCTCACAGCAGCATTATTGATACTACATACAAGCCTGTCCTTTATTAGCTCATCTTTTAGATCACCAAACATGCAAGTTTTAGCCTTGTTTCTCAAGTCTGTAATGCAAGCTACAAATGGTTCTCCTGGCCTTTGATCTCTCGTTTAAAACAAATGTCTCTCTAATGTAACATTGGTCTGGGGGTTACACATTTCTCTGAAGTTATGCTTCAAACACTCAGGATCTTCCCTTAATTCAGCCTGAACAACAATATGATGGTTTTCATGTTCACTCTCATACACTGCTGGTGCATAGACAAATGAACACTCTCTATCAATGGCCTCTGACCCAGCTAGGTTTAGCAAAATTAATGCTTTGGTGCATGCATCTTCATCTGAGTAAGCTGCTTGTATAAAAATATCCTACTCTTGCTCAAATATTCTCCAATTCTCTGCAATATTCTGATCAAACACAGGTGGTAAGGATTTTTGAAATCCATCTGCCATGCCAGCAACATATAGTAAAACACAATGCAATCCAAGTCCACTTGCAAACGAACACACACACTCGAGTATGTGTATATATATATATATATATATATATATATATATATATATATATATATATATATATATATATATACATATGCCAGAAATGTATGCCAGTACTTGTAACTATGCCTAATAGCACAATAAACCTTTTGAGTACTTGAACTCTAAAATACTTTTGAGTGAATTCTGCAAAATACTTTCAGAAATAACTTTTCTTGGGCACTGTAATACTCTCAAAATTATTGTACTGTAAAGTCATTTATCATCATTTTAAAAAAACATTTCAAAGTAACTGCACATTGCGAGTAATTTGGTCAGAAGAAGAAGCTCAGAGTGAGAAACATTTCAAAGTAACTGCAGATTGCGAATAAAGAGTACACAGCAAACTGAAACACTTCTAAAATGGCTGCACTTTGCTAAGCAATTCTTTATAGTGCAAGAAACACTCTGTAATAGTGGCACCTTGCAAGTAGACACAACCAGCACAAGAAATCCTTAGAAATAGCTGTATATTGCCTGCACTTCATGAAATAGTTGCACTTTGCACATAAACTCTTTGGAATAAATGCACAGTAATAAGAACACACTGTAAGGACTTTTACACACTCTGCAATGTTTTGAATAACTCTAGTTATGCTATGCAGAGCTTTAGTTAATGTGAAATAACTGTTTATGCCAAAACACTGTCATCTGCCAAAAAACATGCAGTCACCTTGCTTTATTTATGCTTAATATGCCCATTTTGGCCTTTATCATGTTGTTTTGCCCATGTAATCTCTTTTCTTGTGCTTGTTTTACTCTAAACATGCTTGTTTGCAATTCCGAGGTGACTCTGAACCTCTTATGTACTTTTCTGGCAATCGTTTTATCAAATATCTTAACTTTGAACATTTTACTCAATTAAATTTTTTTAGCCTTTCGTTGGCTCAATAAACATTTCTGTGCTATAAGTTTGTTGAGTAATGCGTTTTGTGCTCTTGTAATGCTCCATTTAACAAAATAAGTGTTTGTACAAGTTTACATTACCTTTAACTTATCCTTGGCCCTTTTTTGCTCTTGTTTCTCTTACTCTGCCTTTATCATTGCTTCTGCACCTCATACCTCTGAAAAGCAGTCTTTGGAATCCCAGTTCTGGCACCATGTCGTTCATTTCACTTGTCTTGTCAGGATGGAATTGATGAACCAGAGTGGGTTATGTTAAAGCAGCTTTATTATGTACAAACACATCAGGAAATGAGGTAAATAACTTTAACTTAGATAAACTTATAAACATACTAACTATCTCTCATACATGCTCACTCTTTGGCTGCACTCTCAAAATGGCACTGAAGCTAGTACATGCTTGCTATTTATATGCATGTTCAGTCCTTAGAAATGCTTCTTAAATGTACCAAACACGCATATATTCTACAGGTATTATCTTGATCATCTATATCAGTGGAAAGAAGATATCAGGCAAAAAAAAGTGCACCCCCCCCAATATGTACAGCAAGTATACAGGCAATTGCACTGTTTTTTCGGACATTTAATCATGATACTTTTATTTCTTGTTAATTTTTTTCCTCTCCAGAGCAGATCAAAGATAACAAACTCCTGTAATGAAGGAGGATAGAGTGTCTCTTCAGACCTATATATATATATATATATATATATATATATATATATATATATATATATATATATATATATATATATATATATATATATATATATATATATATATATATATATATATATATATATAAATTCCATAAATTATAGCAACATTGTATTACTGACTGTTGTAACTGTGTGGTAACTCTAGCACTCATATATGACACCTCTACACACTGCCTGACATTGCCTGTGAATACTTACTGGCAGAATAACTTACATGCACAATAACTTATATGCACACAAGTCATGTTCAGGGCTCTACACATTCTAAATCTGTGCAATAGTAGCGTGAAATTCAAAATCTCCGGAGTGTGAGAATTTGAATTTCGTGATATTAAGTTTTCTGTGTTTCAAAAATTTGACTTTATAGCTTCGAGGTACTGAATTTCGATATTTCAGTATTTTGAGGATATAAAGTGAATCCATATATATATATATATATATATATATATATATATATGTATATGTGTGTCTGTGTGTGTGTGTGTGTGTGTGTGTGTGTGTGTGTGTATATATATTTATTTATATATCACTTTTTTTTATTGCTGTTCAATTCATATTTTTGTTTGATTTTTTTTCTTTATTTTTTTCACTTATGTTGCTGTTTTATGCAATATCAACTATAGTTAGACTTGTGATGTGACAGCATTCACCACTCTATCATTCTACTTGTCCTTCTCCTGTTGACTAACTATTAGCCTCTGGATCTGCCTTTCTGTAGATATCAGAGGTCATGAGGCAGCAGGATGACTTGAAGGTGTCCTCAGTGGCCCATGGTGGTCAGTCACTGGATGAGGGTATTGTTGCTTCCTCTGTGACGCTGTCAGTGGGTCACATTTTTTTATCTGATGAGATTTAGAGGCAGTAATATCAGAGTTTGTGGACCATAGGATTGATGTCAGCAATGACTTCCTGGAGGCCTTCCTCCATACTTCTCAACCTGGAAACATCAAAAATCTGGACAAACGCCCATGAAAAATAGGTACAAATCTGTACACTGATTAACATAAGATTTGCATACATAATTATGTAACCCCACCCACCATGATGGAATTGTGGGATACCAACTTTCAAATTCAAACTGAAGAACAGACTACCAAAATGTGGCCCCAGACCCTGTAGTAAATGGTAACCAATTTTTTTAATGTGTAGCAATGATGTTCACTGGGAAGGGTGAAGATGATGAGCCTTAGGATTTTGTTTTTGGTGACTTGCAGTATGTGGGTTTTGTGGTAAAAGTAGAGCATTTAATAGTAGACAATATTGCAATCTTAGCAAAAGAATATTATAGTTTGCTAGGACCTGCAAAAGTCATTCTCCATGGCCTACTGTTCAGTGGCATTGTTAGCGTTTGTGCCACCTGGGGCTGTCTTTGATTTTTCCGCCCTTCTCCCTCACAAAATCGCAGTCCTCTCCCCAGCAGCCATTCCTATGTCCCATTACTTGGTTATTTCACCCCATTTACCATAAACGCTGTAATGTGCATACTGCTTTACTTGTACAGTGATTATTTGGATTTCATTTAAAACTTTTATTTTCAGTTTATAACACAAACAATAATAGACATCTGCTAAACAAAGAGTCTCAGAACAAAAATAGATGTAACATTAAAACTTCTCTGCCTTTGAAACTCACATTCATTGAAACAGCATTTAAACCCACATTCAAAGAAAATACATTTAGCCAGTGGCAGATAAAGATTAACTCTGACTGTTTTCAAATCATAGGACCCTTGCACATGAAACATACATGTGTTCTTTGATACACCTTCCTGATTGTATTAAATTATATTCCTTGTATAATACAGCACACTTGTTAGAGCGGGTTTTAAATTTATTGTTTTGAACATTTTTCCAGTAAGCAATGAAACAAAATGCATGAACCAATAATGACAAAACTGCCCAATTCAGAACATTTCCATCATAAAAGTCTACTCAATCTTCTACAATCCACAAGTATCAGTAAATTTGCACAATCTCTGCAGAAGTAAAAGTCATCTAAATAATTCCACATTAAAGAGATCTGTAACTAATGAAGAGGTTGCTGCTAGCAAACAACTTTATATTTCATTGTTTCATCTATAAATAAAGTGCCTGTTGCCCTTGAGGAACAAATTGCCTATGTTACATTAAAACAATGATAAGCTAGTAATATTGCAATAGGGAATGGATGACAAACTGATAACAGGTTCATAGTTACCAGGTATCTCCACCAAAGAGGACATTCTCAGGACTGCAGCATCCACCCTCTTTAAAAGTACAACACAGTACAGTATCAGCAATCCATCTACATACTGTGGGAGTAAAACCTACAGCCTTCTGCATCAAAAGCAAGTATTTTACGTTAGTAAGTTCAGAGACTGTAGCGTTTGTAAAGGATATATTTACTCTGGAGGTAAAACAACATGTTTTAAATGTGCTATTTCCTACAGTCCATATTTAAGCTCTTGTTATCTTTTCTTGAGTGATTTACTTTGAATTTTAAAAGCTGGATTTGTTTGAGCCCCTAGGCTATAAAAAGTTAAACCCTAAAAAAGTCAAAACCATTAAGTTTCTCTCAAGTCTGGAAAACAGTTCTCTGATCATAATTTACTGCTAGAGCTTTTCCTCTGATGCATTAAACAAGAAGTGTACAGAGGATCTTACTTAAAGTTAATTTTATCAGATGATGTACAAAGTACGTCTTGGAATTACACCACTATAAAACATGTTTCAAGATGCATTGTATATAAACTTATACCATTCTTTCTAAAATTACAATGATGTCAAATATACTTTGTACAATAATATAACCATTTAAGCTAGATGGCAGTTAATGAAACACTAGCACTCAAATTCTGAAATTATTGTCTCAAAGCACCATGTCGAGTATAAAGTCTTGCAGCTTTTCCTGGTTAGGGGTCACCAAAGTGGAACTTCGGTCCGCTCATGATTGGCAGTGGATTTTACGGTGCTGAGTTGCCAGCCCGACACCCAACCTTCAACAAAGGCACAACCATTCACACTCGCACCTACCTGCATGTCTTTAAAGTCACTCGACCATGGAGAGGACATGCACAATCCACACAGAAGAAGCTCCAGCCGAGAATTGAACGGGAGAACCTCTTGCTGTGAGGCGACAACGCTAACCGCTGCACCACTGCGGCATTAAGACACAAACCTTCAATTATCACTAAAAGCACTCCAGAACAAAAACTATACAAAAAAAGACTCACTGAAGTAAAATAATGGATGAACCAGCAGCATGATAGTCACACTAGTCTTAGTCCATAATTCTTATGTTATTAGATTCTGTGCTGTCACATTTATATCGTATGCTTAAATTAGCAATTCGTGGCACCCGTCTCTCTCACACACACACACACACACACACACACACACACACACACACACACACACACACACACACAAATGCACAGTGAGATATGTATGTACCAGTTTGCATACACTGGCAATACTCACCGCAGAGACTTGACAAACAAATTCTGCACTCTTAGTTTGTAAATACTTATTTTTGAGAGTTCAAGGATTACCCTACTACATAAATTCCAGTACACTAGAAAACTAGATGAGCACCCTGGACATTCTCTTTCTTCAACATCTGTTCTAATAGAGTATTAAAACAGAATAACTTCTTCTGAGTACAGCAGAACTATGGTTCTTGGCAACTCTCCTGCTGAAACTAAACACTGCATGCAACAGTTATATTCATTAGTCATAAGGCAATGATCATTTACTAGTGTACACCATTTAAGCTATTAATGGCTCTTGAGTTTATTACAGCACAGTTGTCATTAACAATCGCCTTCCTGGGGCTCAGCAGGTCATAGACACCCTTGCTAATATTACACGATATGCAATGCCTCGGTTCCTGCAGTGATCTTCACTTTTCTTAATATGCAAACTAATCACGTGTGATTTTATATATATAAAGGACCTTTGTTAAAATGGCAAAGAACTCTCCTGATGATACATCCACGTCAAGAAGCAAGTGCAAACCATTCTGTTTCCTATTGGGTCCATGAGAATACTATAAGCAAGTTCCCTCATTACGATACCAGCTAAGCTCAAAAAACTTCTTTAAAAACACTTTTTATTCAGTTCTAAAATGAACATCTCTCATCTTCCGATAATCATTTCAGTTATTTCTGTTAGTTCCCAAATGTACAAGCCGTTGCATTAAGAGATGTGAATAAACTTAAAAAGTGGACAGTTTCCCCTTCAAAGTTTCATTTTTGCTCAGCTCCGTTTCTGAACCCGACTTGAAATTAGTCAGTGAGACTAAGTGAACACATGCAGAGAAAGAGGAAAAAAGACAGAGAGTGAAAGAAAGATTGAGCAGCAGCTAGCTTATTAGTACTACCGTGACCGTCACAGAAACACAGTGCAGCAGATGGAGAGTTAGCAGAATGAATCGGTTGTTTGCAATACATGTAATAACGCGTGGTTTTTTTTCATTCTTTTACTGTAGTGGAGGAGATGACAGATTGAGAAAGTAAATGAAATGGATTGTGGATTCCATCCTATAGTGCGGACATGGGTGGGTGGGTGTTGGGCCTGGGTGGTCCTTCCTTTCTTCTGCAAAGGTTAACGTAACTAAAGTAACTTAAATAAAATTGTGCATAGTGCACACTGCACACACAGTACAGATCTCCTCCTGTTTGGAGTTTTCTCCCTCACTCACTGTTGCTGCCAATACAAAACAATTCAAAAAGTTATAGACAGGTACAGTCCAAGAGTCTCTAAACAAATCTGACAGCAGGTAGTCCTCTCCTTCATGAAGCTGATGTCATGACAATCACTCCTGAACATTGCTGGTGATGTGTGGTAACATCATCAACCATTGTTTAAACTTTTAAATAAAAATTAAATAAAAAATGGAAAAAAATCAGAATTGAAGGGGGTCACTTGGGAATTTATGGCACCCCTTTATTTTGCCCTCAAAACTGGTAAATACCAAAGAATTCAGTATGGTTGAGAGGTATGCCTTCCTCATGTGACTAGCAAAGTTGCATCATTACCTGACTACCTAGTATGCAACATCAGATTGACCTCTGCCTGTGTCTCACCTAAGGCAAGGCAGTCAGAAGCCAGGATCCTGCACTATCCCCATTTCTGATGTCCTCTTACTTGTTGTCATCTCCCTCCCCAGTTTGTAGTCCAATATTCCTCTTTTTATCTGTTTCCCATCTGTTGATATGTGTGCCAATTGTCAACCCCTACATTGTCAAAACTGTCTCGGTTAGTCTTTGTCTGTCTTTTACGTTTAGTTCTGTGCCCCTAATTCCATAGCTATACTATATTTCCCTTCCCCTGAATTCTCCTTAAATTCTTCCCAATCTATCATTCTTGAAAAAAATATGTGAGCCAGCTGGAAAAATGAAAGTATACTATTCGTCCACCTCTCCATTCCTGTACTTTCCTTCCCTGTGTCTTTTGTATGTACTTCTGATTGCTTGTCCCAATTTTTGACATTTCCTTCCCCCTGTTAATGATTAAATACATGGCCCACAGCACTTTTTTACTTGTTTAAATACATAGCGCACAGCATTTCTTATCTGTGTAGATGCACATACTTACGGGAATGCATGTTACTGCTGCTGCTAGAGATTTCTTTAGCCACATCTGGGAAGCACATCTGTTTTCACTAGCACTGTTATTTTTGCAAGGAGATTTCTTAGCTAGTTAATAGTGGAGATGCTGAATGCCTCCTGTTTAACTAATAATTATCTTTGAGTCACGTCACACAAGTTACATCTCAGCAGTAGCCCCTGTGTGGGTACTTTAGGCATGTTTTTGAAGCCCAGGGATAATTAGCAAATTACCTTCATGTTTTATGAATGTAATTTAATATAAATAATTATTGATTCCATAACATTTTTTGGATTTCACTTAACAAATTGCATGCTTATGTTGTATGTCTTTTTAACTATTAGCTGCTACTTGGAATGCCATTACTAAAATATGAATACTGTTCCCTTCCAGATTAGTTTGATTAAGAATCTTTTATATCAAGGTATGATGCTTTATAAATTTAATCTTCAAGAAAAAATATAATATTTGGTCAGTATTCAATTCTTCTTAAGAAAACTATCAGCAATTAATATACAGAGCAACAAAAGCAAGATTTCAGTTTATTAACATCTTATACATCTAAAGGTTCCTTTATCCCCTCCTGTCTGCCATGTAAACCCATCCAAATATTTCCCATGTTATTATTTTTATCATGAAAATTTTGATAAAAAGGTAGAAAAGAACCCATACTGAATGATTAGACTAGTTTTAGGAGGTTTTCTTGCAATATAAAGGAACCTGTGTTTCTGGATAATCTTTGACTAAGAGCACAGGATGATAGGAGTTTGTGAACCTGCATTTCTGGTCTACCATCTATGGCAATGATCATCATATTTTCCTACCTTCATTACTGAAAAGATTTGAAATCAATATAGTCCTCCTTATTCATCAATGAATTCATTCATTCATGCATTTTTCATTCATTCATTCTCCAATATCCTCTTTATTCATTTCACAGCCAATGAAAAGTCAGACTCTGTCCTTGCACTCCTACAAGGCAGTGACAATAAATGTGAAAAATGATTTCAGTTTTACTGTAGTATGAAAATATACACACACACACACACACACACACACACACACACACACACACACACACACACACACACACACACACACACACACACACACACAAAATGGAAGACACACACACAGATAATTTGAAGAATTCTCAATTGACCTACTGTAAAACAAAGTTGAAAAGACTGTATTAGTGCAATAAAACAATATTTGATCATCTGTGTTGGGATATGACAGTAATGATTCTGTAATACCAAGCAAATATGATTAACACAGCATATGGCACACATCCGAAAGGCATACACTAAATAATTACATTAACATCTCAGGGACTGGTTATGACACATGCAAAAATAAGTATTACTAATTACCTCTATTTATTCAGTCAACAAGTAGCTGGTTGTCATGTTTTTAACTTGATCCCATACTAATAACAATAGATTACTATCTTTGCAGTACTAATGTGCCATTAACGTCTCACTCCACTGCACTAATGAAAATATTCTGAAGAGAAACTTTCACATCTCCTCCTTGTCTATCACTCTCTTTCTCTCTATATCTCTCTATTTCTCACCCCCTTCTCTAAATATAGTACAGTAAACTCTCAGTTAACCTGAACTCAAGCAACCAGAACTCTTAAGCAACCAAAAAAAAAAAAAAAAATTGAAGAAATACAGTACAATTTTCATGTGTTGCACTTTCTGCCCCCCCCCTCCCACCCAGAAACATAACTTACACATTTAGAGTTTTAGAATGTTAAAAAGGAAGATAGGAATAAATTCCCTCTGTCCCCAACCTAAGAACAAGTCAAACCAAACAAATAGTATAGGGTACAGTATTAGTCAGGCCTATTTTAATAGTAACTCTCAAGCAACCAGAAACTACAGTTATCCAGCATCTACCAGTCTCCATAGATGCCGGTTAACCGAGAGTTTACTGTACATAAATCTTTTCAATAATGAAGGTATGAAAATAAGACGACTGTTTTTTGTGTGTGTATATATGGGGAGATACATTGCTAGCTAACTAGTTAATAGATATAATTCACAGTATACAATAGTCAACGTTTTCCTATGCAGAATGAAAATATGATCTAGTTAGTAATGTACAAATGTTTGTGTGTCACAGAGAAACTTTGAGTAGCATTGTCACCTCACAGCAAGAGGCTCTGCAGTTTGGTTCTCTATGGGGATGCCTTCAGTGTGGAGTCTGCACGTTTTACTGTATTTATGTGTAACTTATCTGGGCACTCCTGTCTCTTCACACATCCTAAACACATGAGAGGTGAACTGGTGATTCTTATTTATCCATAGCCACATGTTCATGATAAAATGGCAAATTCCAAAACCAAGACATAACCAAGTATGGAAAAAACAAACTGCATATAGCAAATATACTGCACTAACCTGTATCATGTATTACCAGAATGACTTGACAAAGCATCTTTTCGACACAAAAGCACTTGTTACGATACTTTTTTTGTATTCTTTCCTGTCTATATGGTATTTGCTCGTGCAGTATATTTGCTATATACATGTGTAGATAGTAAAGAACAAAGATCTGGCAATGCACTTCCATCCCAGACAGCCTATCTAGACCTTGCCAAGGCCTTTGACACCATCCCCCACTCTGGAATCATAGATAAACTTACTAAGTTGGGCATTAATCCCTATGTCACCCAATGGGTTGCTAAATGGCTTACTGATAGAACCCACACTGTAAAAGTAGCCGACTCCAAATCCAGCTCCAGACAAGTGACAAGTGGAGTACCTCAGGGTTCGGTCCTGGGGCCGCTCTTGTTTGGCATCTACTTCTCTGAAGTACAGGTCAACACTAAGGGACTCTGGCTAACAAAGTTTGCAGATGACTGCAAACTGGGAGCCAGTATTGAATCCCCAAATGATGTGGATACTCTACAAAAGGGCCTTACAGAAACAGATGCTTGGTGCCAGAGCCATGGGCTCAAGCTCAATGCCAAGAAATGTATTGTTAGCCCCTTTCGGAAAAAACATGTATCCATGAATTATCATATAGGTGGCAGTACACTAAACACAGAAAGTGTGATAAGAGACTTAGGGACACAGGTGGACAGTGGTCTCACCTTCGATAACCACATCGCCACAACAGTCAGGAAATCCTTCTATGTGGCACACCTCATCACGAAGGGCTTTTCATCCAGAAAGAAGGAGGTCATTGTCCCACTGTACTCATCCCTCATTAGACCCATTATAGAATACAACGCCCCATTTGGTATGTACCTCTCAAGACATCTGCAACAACTGGAAAGGCCTCAGAAATACCTCACTAAAAGAATCACAGGCCTAAAGCAAATGCCCTACGCTGACCGCCTTAAAAAACTCCAGCTATACTCTGTCGCATATCGTCTACTCAGAGGCGTTCTCTGCTTAACATACAAGGCCATGTCAAACCCAGAGCTGTTGGACATGCTACACTTAAAGAAATCCCAATCCCTCAGAGCTACACACTCCAGGGATCTAAACCTTGTCATCACAATAAACAAAACATGCTGGAGGGATAGGTTCCTGACCCAGAGACTCCCCAGACTCTGGAACAGATTGCCCATACATGTCAAGCAGAGTGCCTCTTTGGACCTCTTCGAGGGGAACCTTGACAATTGGATGGGAGAAAGGAAATTCACCCCGGGGCTCACGTCAGTCGCCCTGCTAGACAGGGGTCCAGGAAAGTAAATAATGTGGGAAGAAATAGCCAGGGAATTGTTATGGCTAGGCTTGTATAGGCCCTAGGGCTGATAGCCTAGTACCAACCTATGAACCTATGAACCTATGAACCATATTTGCCTGTGGATGGTAATAGCTTTTCATGGGATTGCTAAAGGAGTTTGGTGTGATTTGACATTACTCAATGCATGAATGTATAAAAGTTTACAAAAATCTAGTTGATAGGACGGCAAAAGCCAAAGATTTGGCATAATTCCCAAAGCAGTTTTCTTTACAAATGTCACAATATTTTGCATGTACTGGTGGTCAGATAGTTTTTATCAGGACAACATTTTATTGGCCTTATCATGGTTTTGGCTAGATATGGAGATGAAGGAACATTCACCAAAGTTAATTCCATAGATGTTTCAGTACATGCATACATACATATATACATACAAACATTTCAAGCATGGGCATTAATACCCTTCTAAAATGTCAATATACCAGAACAGTTGCTCCCTTTATAAGTGTCCAGGCTGTTCTTAAAAATATCTAAACTAGTGCTTGCCTTAATGTAATTTGGTAGTCTGTTCCATGCATTAACTGCTCTCTCAGAGAACCAGTTAGTACAATTCTCCTTCTTATAAAATATTCTACATAGGTTGTCTGACGATTCTGTACTACTTTTTTTTTCTCAACATTTTGTTTTATTTTTCAAATAGATTTGAATGAATTCCATAGTATTTATACATAACATCTTAAATAACTATGTGCTCTATTTACATTAGCCTGCCATTATAAAAGATCTTAATATATACAGTTACTTTATAAGTATGTCCAATCCATTATCAGAGTGTCTGATCAATTATTGTATAGTGTCAATCAACAATAAGACTTCTCCCCAGGGGTTGTTGATAAATAGCTTTGGATAAATTCTTAGTTCTTTAATTTTAATTTCCAGTAATGCTGTGGTCTTCAGTAGGCTGTAGAAGTCTTCCAAAGTTGGTGTTGTATTTGCATTCTATCTTCCTGTTATACACTTCCTTGAAATTGCAAGTATAGTCTATACTAGATACATGTTTGAGCTATTCAAATGAGGACCTTCGTTCACATTTAATAATACAAGATCTTTAGTTAAATAAAACGATTAATTAAATAAAGCTTGTAGAAAGTTATTAATACCATTACAAAATGGCTTAATTTTAACACAAAGAAAATGCGGTTCCAATCATTGTGTACTTGCTCACATCTGCAACATATTCCTTTTATGGAAGAACTAATTTTACTGATTCTGTCTGCGGTTAAGAATGCTCTGTGAAAGCATTTCCAATTAAAAACTTTCCAGTATTGTGTAAAGGATGTATATTTTATCGATAATAAGATATTTGTTTTACTATCTTTAGTCAACTGTATTGAGTGTCCTTTTGTTATGTATTTCCAATATGAGGTTTTGGGTGTTGTTTTATAGTTTATCAATATTTTGTAAAATTTTGAAATAGTGTTTCCCATGTCAAAGTCATTATATATGATTTCATATATGTGTTTCATAAATTTAGGTATTTCTTTAAATGAAGAATTGTTAATTATTCTACTTAAATCTTGTGAATATGACAGAATACTCTGTAAAGTTAGCCAGCCGTGTTATGGAATTTTGTATGTTGTTTTTATTACTTAACATATCTAAAACTTTTAGTTCTTTGATACATTGCAGCCAACAAACAAATCCTTTCAGTTCCCAGGAATTAATAATTTCTCTATGTATTTTATTTTGAAAGTTCTTTGTGACTATAAATGGTGTTAAAAGATCAAACCAGATTTTTAAATCTATATTTGCATTAATAATTTTCCGAAATGAGTCAATGTAATAATTAATCATATGAGTTTTAGTGTGTTTCGTTACATTATATTGCATACTAATACATATGTTCCATGCCAAATTGTTTTTATCTGTTATTTGATTTTTTTTTTTTTTGTAAACCAAATTCATTTATTGATATTACAGTTAGTAATTCTTTCCAATTTGCAGAGTAATTTGGACTTATCCAGTCTGAGATTGTTTTAGATATTCATGCTTTATATATGTTTGTATATCAGGAAAGTTTAATCCTCCCTCTTTCCAGGGTCTGATATGATGCATTAAAGCTATTCTGTTTCTTTTGGGAAGCCATAAAAATGTTATTAGGCATGAATTTATTTAAGTATATTCCTTTCTAGTAACTGTTGTATTGCCAAGGGTATATATATATATATATATATATATATATATATATATATGTATATATATATATTTATAGGATCTTGGGCAGTAAAACCATTTTTATTAACGGTAGTCTATCTTCAAATGTTAATATTATTTGTTCCATTTTTTCCACAGAGATTTTAATTGTATTGACATTATTGTAGTTTTTTTAGACTAATTCATTATTATCCTTGCATAACTCAGTCCCTAGATATTTTAAGGTTGATTCTTGTTTCCCTATGATGTGATCCCCCTTAGTCTGCAGTTATTTTTTTTATTTAAAAATAAAAATGTTGATTTTGATTTATTGAAATGGAGTCCTGAAGTCATGTGAAATCTGTCAATAAATATATGTAATTCTTCTAATGTCTGTTTTGTATTAAATAATGTTAGCAATATGTCATCAGCAAATAGCATTATTTTAGAATTGTATTGTTCATAAACATCTATTCCTTTCATTTTTGCATTGTTACAAATTGAATTTGCCAATATTTCAATAGCCAGAGCAAATAGAATCACTGACATGGGACAGTCTTATTAGTGCCTTTTGTTATATGTATAGATTCAGAAGTAAAAGGACCTAACTTGACATATGCTAAATTATTTGTATATATATTCTTTAGGAGATGAACAAAGGGTGCAGGAAATTCAAATAGCATTAGGATTTTGAATAAATAGTCCCAATTTAGGGAATCAAAGGCTTTCTGTATATCTAAGCCAGTTATGAGAGTGATTTATTTTCTTTATTAATATAATCTATAAGAGAAATTATCTTTTTAATATTGTCATGTGTGTGTCTATGATATATAAATCCAGTTTGATCATTATTTATTGTTTTGGATAGTGGTATTTTCATTCTGTTAGTTAATATTGTCATAAATATCTTATTGTCATTATTTAATAATGATGTAGGTCTATATGAGGTACAGAGGTTTGGGATTTGTTTTCCTTTTTTATTGGTGTGATTAAGGAATATCTCCATGACGGTGGTATTAAAGCTTGTGAGTGAATTTCTAATAAAGTTTTATGGAAGAGAGATAGTATCTTTGAAGGAAAAAGTGTATATATTTCCATAATTATGCCATCTATACCTGGAGCCTTATTATTTTTACCCTCTTTTATTGTATCTGTAATTTTTTTGTAGGATATGGGTCTTTGCAGATCTAGTTTTAATTTTTCTGGTATTTTGTTTATATTAGAACATTTTTCATCTAGATTTAATTCATCAATATGTATACTTTCTTTTTGGAAATGTTCCATATACTGATTTCTATAGGCATCAATAATGTCACCTATATCTGAGACATTTTTCCCTTTCTTTTCCTGAAAGATACTTTTAATGTTATTAGCTTTTGATTGTATTTTGATTCTTGTGGATAAATTATGTAGATATTTGGGAGAAGTGGCCAAGGTATTAATTTTTAGTTTTTCTAAAGCTAAACTAGTTTTATGCACTACAATTTGGTTGTATTTATTATTTAATACTTCTACTTTCTTTTTCATCTCCAAATGGTTTTGATTTTTTTCAGCTTTTACTGATAAAAGTTTGGATTGTAGATCTAATAATTCAGAATCCCATTCTCTGATATTTTTATACCAAGTTAGGGTTTTACCATATACATAATCTTTTAATGAGTTCCATATCATTATTTTATTTATCTATGCAGTGTAATTAATATCTAAGATGAACTGTAATTCAGATAATAACCAGGGTTTGAACTCTTTAATTCTAGTTATATATGCTGGAATTCTGGGGTTAAAGATTAATGGTTTGTACCCATTTTGAAGTTTTAGTATCAATGAATTGTGGTCTGAAAAGGGGCAGGGAGTGATTGAGAAATTAATGATTTTAGAGTGTAAGTCATGGGCAACAAATATTTTCTCTCTTTTACTTTGGCTACCAAATCAGTGATCTTGATGGGAAAAAAACAAATATTTATCTTCTTTGAATTTGAAAGCATCTACAAGATGAACTGATTCTACCCTCTTGCTTAAAGCTTTTGATACATCAGATGTACGCAGCGGTCTTTTATTTGTAGTTTCAGAAATATCAAATATACAGTTAAAATCTCCTCCTAATATTAAGTTGCCTTTATAATTATTAAAAATTAAATCCAAGTGTTTTTAACAGTTCCTGTTCCAATGTCTGGGAGCCAGTATAGACTGGCTAGGGTCTATATTATGTTATTATATTTAACTATTACTAATGCCATAAGACCTTCTTTATCTTCATACTTATAAATGATTTCTAGGTTAATCATATTTGTTTTCCCTAAAATTGTTAGCCCCTTTGTCTTTGTCTTATAAGTGGATTGTGACAATATCATATATTTCTTAGGATTCCATTTGTAATTGCCATTTGTTTTGAAATGAGTTTCTTGAAGGAAGACAATTTGCGCTTTGTTCAGTTTTAAATATTTCAGTAGATTTGATCTCTTGCTAGGATTGTTTAAGCCATTGGAATTTAAAAATAATAAAGTTAAATCCATCTTAGGTTATTTAGACTATGTATTTTTTTGTTTTATTGTGACTATTAGACATTTTCTTCTGATAACTATAAAGTATATATTTGAGCTTTTAAAGGAAATTATCAGTTTTATACTTTGAGTGTTTACCAATAAAGTAATGTTTTGGTCAAGCATAATAAAAATGTTTTTGTGAAATAAATTTAAATTAATAAATGTTAACAAAACTAAGATCCGCACTAGCCATGGAATGAAAATCATTCCTAATCTGATGTATAAACCTAAGTCCATTAGATTATCACTCATTCCTTGACAATCCAGAACATCTAAGCTCCATAAATTGAATTATCATATGGAGAATATTTGTAATAGGAATAAACAATATTTATATTATTTTGAACAGATATAGTACTTATGTAGATTAGACAGAATTCTAATACAATATAAATGTCTACTTATTGTATAAGCAATTAATATTTATGTGAAAGATAGATGACGAGCAATACAATTATAGTAAAGTAGGATGTAGCATATATAAAACCTTAGTAAAAGATTATAACATATTCACCCTTACTGATGAAGTCTTTCAAAACTTATTACTTAATATAAATAGATGGTAATAATATTTGTACCTAATGTTTATAATACAATGTATTTTACTGGATATATCAGAAGTTATATTTCATTGTTTGCCAGCATTTAAGTAATCACTTTGTTTGTTGCTAACTTACATAAAGCATCATAATTGTTTTATCTGAACATTGATGAAAGTTGGTGCATTTTAATTATCAATGCATCCCTCTTCCTCCCATTTCCTACACATAAGGATTTTCATATGTGTCATTTCTTATTATAAAATGAGTGAAATTATAGGTTAAAAACAACAAATTCACTTATTGTGATTAATGATTACAAGTTCCCTTTCCATATTCATAAATTGTCATTTTATGGAATATACTGAAAGTTTTTAGATTTAAATGACAGCATTCCAGATTGTATAAACAGCAAAGGTTAAACTGAGTGATTATTGTCAATTTAGTTATATTTGCTCAGAATATGATTGTTACATTCTGTCACATTCCTAGTTCAGGCTCCTATTGTTTTCCTTTAACAACTTTGTCAGTTTGATGTCATGTATAAAACATTAGTTACCTTGGTTACAGCTTAAATATTATGCATGGTCAAGATGGGTTGCAAAACCACAATTCAAGTTAAAGCAAGTATATGACTTGTTATGCACATTTACTTATATGAGAAAATCATCATGCTTCCTCTTGATGTTCAGTATAGTGTATGCCATTTATGACAAGTTAAAACAGTAGTGTAATTATACACAAGCCCATATTATTAAACTGAGCTTGAATTGTCAATTTAATACTATTTGTTCAGAATATGATTGTTAAATTCTGTGATATTTCAAGTACAGGCTTCTATTGTTTCTCTTGAACTTTGTCAGTTTGATGTCATGTATAAAACATTAGTTACCTTGGTAACTGCTTAAGTATAATATATGGTCTAGATGAGTTACAAAAACTACAATTCAAGTTAAAGCAATTACATGACTTGTTGTTGTTGTTTGTCTTTCAGCTTTTCCCGGCTAGTGGTAGCCACAGAGGAATTCCGGTCCGCTAATGATTGGCAGTAGAGTTTCATGGTGCCAAGTTGCCAGCTCGATGCCTAACCTTCAACGAAGGCACACCCATTCATGCATGTCTTTCAGAACACCACTCAACCAGCAGGGAGGACATGCAGACTCTACACAGAAGGCACTCCCTGCACCCCAGCCGAGAATAAAACAGGAGAACCTCTTGCTGTGAGCTAACAATGCTACCGCTGCACCACCGTGGATTTCTAATTACATGACTTGTCATGCATACTTATTGATATAAGAAAATCATCATGCTTTCCCTTGATGTTCAATTATGTCATTTATGACAAGTTAAGAAAGTAGTATTATACACAAGCCCATGTTATTAAATCCTGTCTTTAATATCTAAATTCAGCAGACTGCTTCATCTTATATGACAATTATATATTTTATGTCTAGATTTACTAAAATCATACATTACACAACTACTGTGTATTTTTTTTTTTGGCTGTTGCTTAGTTATTTGAGAGACCACAAGCTGTAATGCTTATTCTTATTATTATCTCCTTCCAAGCATGTTTATACCCTCCATAGACTTGAAATTATGAGACCCTTCTAGTTTCTTATCTGTTATAAGTATATTTCCATCCTTACATACATACATATCAGTACTTGAAGCACAAGCAATAATGCACATCCATTTTTGCAAGAATACCATTCACTAGTTCATGTGGTGTGTTTCCAGGCTGTTCTTAAAATATCCAAACCAATATTTGTCCTGTTCCATTTTACCAGCCTGTTCCATGCAGTGGCCACTCTGTCAGTGAACCACTCAACACACCTTCCATTCCCACAGATATTTCCACAAAGGAAATATAATGACTCTCTAGCACTTCCTGGCAATCCCAAACACCCCTAGAATCAGCTCTCCCCATATGCCCAACACTTCCGAGCAAGCTCACCTCCCAGACCACTGCAAAGGGTACTACACAAGACCAAGTGCTATTAGTCCTTCACAATGACTCAGACTTCCACTCTTATGTAAGTCCTTAATGTGTTTGGACCAACATACATTTTAAATATAAAATTGTGCTTTGTATTTATTTATTTTTTTTTTATCAAGAATCAACTTAATGAGCTAAACAAAGTGTTGAGAGACCATCAAATATGTGTACATGTGATTTAAAACAGCCTTTTTATTAAGTATATTTTTTAAAACCGAAAACTTCATTGCAGAGAATCATCAGAGCCTTTAAGCATTATTGTCACTCTGACTCCATTACCATAGCAACCTGGGAGCATCGGTCTCTGTTAGTGTGTCTGTATACTGCATACCAGAGGCTCACAATGCACCTGAAGCAAAACTTCACTTCACTGCAACTTCAAGCTTAAACTCCTTCCATTTCAGTGAGGCAGCAGCTAGGAAAAGAATGGAGAACAAACAGATAAAAAAAAAAAAAAAAACTCAAAAACTCCCAACAAGCTGCCACAACAAGAGATAACACATTCTTCCAACCTTCCCACCTCTCATTCAGCAGCTGTATAAACAAACTATTCTCTGCCAAAATATCCCAGATCACAGTTTTATCCACCCCCTTCTCCTAGATCCAGGCAAAAACACCAAATGTCTCTTCCTAATACACAAGGATCAGTAAACCTCGATCACAAGCCACAACCCACAGCTTCCTGGAGACAAAAATGGCAATATACAACAATTACCAGACACAGCTGCATCTACACACACCATGTCAGGCTTAATCAAACAGCACTCAAAGCTATGATACTTGCCATAAGTCATATTAACTATGTTTAGACAGAATAATAATGACATTTGTACTAACTGCCAGACACAGCTGCATCCACACACAGCATATCAGGATTGATCAAACAGCACTCGTAGCTGTGATACCTGCCATAATTGATATTAACTATATTTAGACAGAATAATGATGACATTTGTACTAAAGCTTGCTACTATTATTTAACCAGGCTATAAATGACATTTCTAAATCATACTTTAACTGAAGAAGGCATTAATCTCCATGACAGCATTTTTTTTTCAAAACACTGTACTGTTACTGTTATTATATATGATGTTAATTTGTTACATTTGAGTCTGAACTGATTAATGGTACCTTGTTGAATTAGTTAATTAATTATTTAAATTATTATAAGTGAAAACAATGAAAAATGAACAAGGTAAGTATTCACTGAGTTCAAGTAGGTGAATAGAAACGTCTTTGTATTATATGTTGCTTTGTTTGGCTTATATATAATGTAAATAGTAACCCATCTTGACCTACCTTTGTTTGTGAAGAATTATTGGACTGTTTGAACATTCTGAATAAATCAATACTGTTTCTCAGTTGTTTAAGAAACCCTCCTTTTTTGTTTGTTTTCAAATAAGAGCAGATGACAAGTGATGACAAGTGATGTACTGTATCAGTTGACACTTTGAGAGTTGTAGCTGTAATAGTTATTTTTTGGGGACAGCTATCCTGGAATCAGTTTTTTGTTTCTTCTTTCTAGCATTAGTCCAAGGACTTGTTTCTTTTATTATTTTAAGAGTAGGGACCATCCATTCCATTTATTCTGGGATAGACACTATGTTGGTGTTTTTGATGAATATAGTAGCTTCTTCTAAGTCATTAAAGGTTCTCATTTCATAGGCAAAAAGCATTTTTATCTTGGCTGGAAAGGCCAGCTATGCTTTAATGTTGTCTTGTTTCAACAGTGTTATTATTGGCCAGACTTTTCCCCTTTGTTCTAGTAATCTGGAAGAATAATCATTGTCAAACCTTATCTGGCTTTGACTGTATTTTAAGGGTGATTTTCTCCAAGCAGATTTTAATATTAGTTCCTTGTCCAGAAATGAAAGAAATTTTATAACTATGGATCTATGTGGAGTATTTGTTGAGTTAGAAGCAGGTTTCCTCAGTGCTCTATGCGCCCTTTCAATTCCAAATAAAATTCCCTTTCTCAAGTCTAAAAATTCCGGAATCCAGGTGGTTAAAAATGAAATAATGTCTTTTCCTTCAGTGTTTTCAGGCAGACCAAAGATCCTTGTGCTGTTTCTCCTTTGCCTGTTTTCTAAGTCATCTAGTTGGTTTCTGTTTAAGCAGAAATTCTTTTTGGAATTATTCATCTTTGAGTCTCCCTTCAATGTCATTTAGAGAAGTCTCTATATTTTTGTATGGTGTTGCTGTAATAGTTCCTTAAGATTATCAGTCTGTTTTTGAGAATATGAGGTTTTCTAAGTCATTTTTAAAGCCATCCATCTTCAAAGATACTTCCTGTAAGGTAGATGTCAGCAGTTGCAGTTTTTTTTCAAAGCAGCATCTGGATGAAAATTCCTTGAGTTGTTCATATTCAGTGACTCAATATATCTCCAAGTTACTTGACAGGAATATTTTTGTATATCTCCACCAAAATTGATATTTATGTAGTTGAGTAGTTTATCTATAGATTTCTGATGTTTTAAATTTGAAAAATAATAAAATTTTCCTATATTATTATACTAGTTTATGGAGAGCTCAAAATTCACTGCTCTCAGTTGGCCATCTAGGCTCCACCCCCTCTAGTACTTTTTTGATAACCCCAAGCATTCCCAGAGGTAATTGTCTCTAAATGCCCTATATACCTGAATAAGATCTCCTCTTACATATTTGTAAGAGACACTGTACAAGTTCAGATATTTTAGTCTTTCATAATAACTTAAATTTTCACACCCATGGATTCCCTTGGTATATTTCTGGTGTACTCTTCCCAGTTTACTAATGCATGTTTCCATATTGTTACTCAAGTTTGGGTCTAATGTAACTAACAAACAAGTACTTCATAATTTCTGATTTCCTAATCTTTATAAATCTTTTTATCCAACAGATAAGTCTATAAGTGTCATTAACCAAATGGTTAATATGATTAATAGAAGACAGAAAGATATGTTTATGACAGCCAAATCAAAATAGGCGAAAAATACAGTTTTCTCGTTTAAGCTTAAGAAAATTATTGGGAGATATTCACAATGATATATGCGAGGAAGAGTATTAAAAGAACAAAAGAATGTTTGGTTTATGTTTACTGTTAGTGAGTTATATGAGTCTTGAGCTATATCAGTAAAAGAGCAAGGAGATGCTAATAATCATATGCCCTTCTGCGGAAATGTTGCAAATTACACTGTAGACCTTAGAAGTAGAATGTCTGTTAACAGTAGGGCCAAAAGCAGTCTGGCAGACAAACATCTCCTGCAAAAAATGATTTGTACTGATAAAAAATAAATATAAAAGCAAACAAATAAATAAAAAAACTACCCGTGGGCCACATAATTATTTAAAAGGGCCATATCTTCCTACATATTTGTCAAAGATGTTAAAGGTGACATGAAAAGAAACATGCTTATCTGATATCACCAAGCAATGTAGCAGAACAAATACATATATAAGTGGATTCTAAATCTGGTAAATGATCCAGCAAGGTAAAGACATTATACCTGACTGGCTATGTTGAAATCAGTATTGAAAAATGAAAATATTTTAAAAACAAGCATAAAATAGCAATACTAAAGTAAAGTGCTGATGTTAGTAAATTAGAATCCAAAATCGATTATACGTAGTAAACTTAAAGCAGTTGACATGACGAAGGAAAGGCAAAGTAAAAACTCAGCAGCAACTACTGACAGCATATTGTTACACATGATTTGTGTGCCTGCGCAGCATTTGCTGATGCTTTTTTTAATATCTGTTAATAGCAGGGTTGCACCATTAGAATTATGAAATGTCTCTTCCATGCTCTATCCTAGTGCATATTTTCCAGTTAACAAAGCTCAATGTTATATGGCAAATATCCAATAAAGGATCATTATTGTACAGATATTCTAAGAAGGTATTCTATTTATCTATATATTAGTAGTGCATTTACTACAAAATAATTAGATCTATCTATCTGTCTACATATCTCTCTGCCTCTCTTTCTATCATCTATCTATGTGATAATCTCTCGGTTTATTTATCTATTAGTCTAGCTATCTAGTTGAATTATCTAAGACATGGGTATTTAACTGCTGATTTAGTATATAAATAAAGCTACATCAGTTTATATTCCGTAAGGACAAATGAACAGCTTATTTGATTTGCATGGAATTAAATAAACATAAAAATACAGGACTGTGAACTAGAATCAAACTACTCTTATACTTTTTTCAACTTGTTGTCAGACTGTGATATAATTAAAAATATTATCGCATGTATTCATTTCACTCCATTGTGTTTAGCATTTACATATGTGAAGTAATGCTAATAAAGTGGCTATATGAATAGCTATCAAATTAAAAATATTCTGCAAAATCCAATAAAGCAAACAATTTCAGTGTATCCATAATAGCAGTATAATATGTTGGGTCTATATTACGTTATCAAAATACTAAATGCCGAACGGCTAAATACTCATAATGGCCATTCGTTGAATCGTTTGTTGTGCTGCGCTCCCCACACCCCCCTGCTAATTATATATACCAACTCTGAGGTTGCACTACAGTGGGGAAAGGGCAAAGATTCTGTTCCCCACTGCAATGCGACCCCACAAAGCACACTTCGATGAACAGCCATTTCAAGTATTTGGCCGTTCGGCATTTAGTGTTTTGATAACATAATAGGAACCTGATATGTTGAGTAGTTTAGGACATTAACTAGTGACTGGTATTTGCTGTTATGGCTGGGAAGTGTTTCACATTATAACCCTTTTTTGTATTCCAGGTAGGCATACCAGAGTCACAATCCCTTTTAAGTGGGCAACTCAGGAGCAATTTCTGGTTAGGCGACATGCTCAAGATCACACAAGAGGCAAATGAGAGGAGAGGGAATCAAACCCTGTACCACAGGACTAAAGATTGCAACTTTAAAATATGTAGCAACCACCACACAAGTATGCTGTTTAATTTTAATGTATATATCATGAAAACATTATCTGGAAAAAATAAGTTTTAAAATACCACATGAATGCCAGAGGAATAATAACTTTATATACAACATGAATGCCAGACTATTACTAGCTTTAGAACCATTACAAACGTTATTAAATAAATAAACTACTGGAAGAAAAAAAAATAGACAGTAACAGAGATATGAGAAACAGAATAAGAGTTACAGGAACAAATGAGACCACTAAGTAATGATTCTGAGCAAAAAAAGAACAAAGAACAACATTTGGAACAAAAACAACAATGGTAAATTATAGAAGAGTGATACAAAGACAGCATGAGAGAAAGAGAGAGAGAGAGAGAGAATCTGAAAGAGATAAAAAATGCAAAGAAAAACAGTAGCTTGCTCTGTATTGTATCTTACTTGTGGATATCTGGTGAGTCCCAAGATTCTAGCCATTGGAATAACTCTTACTGATGAGGAGTCTCCAATAATCACTGAATGCTGTGAGTGTAACCGACAGGAATAATTTGGAACTGACTTTGCTTGTCCACTAAGCAGCCAAAACATTCCCTCCAAAGATTTTGCCAGAGCATAGCAAGAATCATATATCTGGTACCCCAAAGTAAAGTTGGGTAGCAGGTCATAACTTTGATTGATTTCCTCTATAGCAAAAACCATAGCTTGTTCCCAGCCAAATGAAAAATATCGGAAACTAAAACAAATCGAAAATATTTATAAAACATTTTAATTGATCTATTCAGTCTACCTTTGTTCTTTTCTTTTATTTTGATTCCTTTATGTGTCTCCTCTTTTTTTTTTTTTGCATATTAGAATTTCAGCTGATCATTATTTGAGTGGATAGATTTTGTACTGAACTATGTAGCATGCAATATTTTACAATAAAAATATAACCTAAGTATAATTTAATAAGCATAAACATCTGTCATCTGCTTCCAAATATATATCTCATGCTGAACTACATTTGTAAAAGGCAGTGTTGCATTTAATTTTTCAGAAAGTAGCATCAAGAAGTTGATAAGACATGGTTAAAGGCAGTTTCCCTGGCAATAACGTTACTTATGTATAGCATAATAGAATACTGTTATTTGTTAACTTAGCAATACTTTTAGTCTTAAAACTAGTTCATATGTCTGTGGTATATCACATTGTCAAGTATATGTGCACAGAAGTTCACTGATACAACACATTTACTCAGAATGCAAACGTATCTTATGTCATACTTTATCCTGTATTACATTAAGTGAAATATTATCTAGTGTGCTATGGACAAGGAATAGTTTTATATATATATATATATATATATATATATATATATATATATATATATATATGGGTACTTGTTGTTTTGTCGACAGTACGGTTCATCGAACTATACTTTGTCAAAATTACTTTATCAAAAGTGCATTTTGTCGAAAATGCACTTTTGCTAAAGAAAACAAACAAAAAAAAAATGCCATTAGCATGTACCTTTGGTTGTACATCAACGTATACTGTTGATGTCCAACTAAGGAAAGTCCTGTTGAGATCATTGTACAGTGGGGATAAGGGAATATTCCCTATTCCCCACTGTAGTGTGATCTCGGAGTGAGAATATTAAAGCAGGGGGTGGGGGGGGTGCAAGGTGGCTTGCCCCTCCTGCATATTAGTGTTTACTGTGTTGTTTTTTTTTTTATGTTTAGCTATTTTATTTGTCCGCAAAAGTGCATTTTCGACAAAATGCACTTTCGCTGAAGTCAGTTCGTGGAAGTACGGTTCGATGAACAGTACTTTCGATTAAAGAACATAGACCCATATATATATATATATATATAGATATACATATATAGATAGATATAGATATACATATGGATATAGATGTGTGTGTGTGTGTGTGTGTGTGTGTGTGTGTGTGTGTGTGTGTGTGTGTGTGTGTGTGTGTGTGTGTATATAGATAGATATATATACATATATATATATATATATATATATATATATATATATATATATATACAGAGTAATGAGTCATATTCCTTATAACACAGCAATTTCCCTACATACAGTTTAATAATTTGTAAAGTTGTATCATAAGGCCTGACAAACCTATTATGTTTCTTAAATTAAATATTGAAGTAATCAAGATATAACATTTACTTTAACTTTCCATAAGAGTTTTTTTACACCCACAATCTCCTATACATTAGTGAGGGTAAACCAATAATTCATATCATATTTTATATACCACTCATCTGCTTGTTAATAGATTTCAGTAGAAACTCAGATTAGTGTATGTCCATTTACTAGCTTTTCAAAAAAAAAAAAAAAAAGGATTAAAATTTCAAAGGCATACAGTAAACTATAATCATGGCAACATTTGCAGAATTAATGGTTTAAATAATTGTATATTTTAAGCTATAGTAATACCTAAAGTATTACTACAATAAATATAAAAAAGGAGGATGCAAGAAATAATGTAGCTACAAAATATGAAACAAGCACATATTAGGAGTAATAATAGAAATAAATATAATGGATCTATATTATAAGATTGGCGATTGAAAACATCAAACAACATATGGTCGACACCATATGGTCGATGTCTTCAAACGTCGACCTTATAAAAAGGCAAAAGAAAAAAAAGAAAAAAGTACCCTAATGGGTTTAAGTAGGGGGGCAAGCCCATGGGGGGCTGTGCCCCCCACACCCCCCCACTACTTAAATATACCAACTCTGAGACCGCACTACATTGCAGTAAATGGAAATCTCCCCTTACGGAGATTTCCATTTACACGCTCGAGATTCTGAACATTCGATATTCTCGTGCCGACAATGTCAGATTCGACATTGTCGGCTTTCGAGAATATACTATAAACCCAATATAACTGATAAGGCTTACTGTACAAATCAGTGTATAATTTCTAAGTCAAATAATAAAATAAACCTACATTAAAAACATTTATATTACCCCTAATAGTATTATTGCTACAGTTATGCAAAAGGTGACATGATTTATATGAATATTTTAATTTTCATTTTTTTCATTTTAGACCTCATTATTATGAGGTTGATTTCATTACTGTTAATATGTATGTGATAAATGTTTGAGAAATTCTAAAACAATGGGGAGTTCTAATATTTCCTAATTCTTTGCTACTACTTGCCTAGCTAAAGCCAACAGGCACCATTCATATTTGATTAATTTGAAGTTACTGTTTTGAAACATTTGAGGTGAAATAACTAATGTGTATTCTAGACATGATCCTGCTAATGTCAGGTAACAATACAGAAACATTTTGTTATTTGTACAGCCAACTTTATCAATTGTTAGTCTTCAGTTTGACTACCTGGCATATCACATGTCATCACAAGTTAGTAGTGGCCTGAGACTGTCTTCGTCAAAAACAATTTTCAACTTTTAAACTAATTCCCACATAATTTTTCTGATTCTAACATCATGTTGCATTTCTTTTGTGATAACTAGCTCTGTGACTCAGTGTCCTCATCTTCTTCTTGGAAAATGAACAGTAAATATTCTATGCAGTTTCCCTCCTGTCATGGAATCAAACAAGCTAGAGCAGCTGGGTTTCAGACCGATACAGGGGCAGACATGATAGGCATGGCGGGTGTTCTTCCATTCCATGAATCGCTGAGGACAAAATGGATGATCTGCCCACCTGACTGATGTCGTTCGCTAGCATATATCAGACAGTATGTGGCACTGCAATGCTGTTCTTCACTTCATACATGCTGAAATAACATTTTGGTGGCTGACACTATGACACTATGAGTCATAGCTATAGGCATCAGCTGACCAGGAGCTCTTTTTCACTTTGTATTTGCTGAAATAACAACATTTTGATGGTTGACACTATGACACTTTCAGACATTTCTACAGGCAACAGCTGACCTGGCTGGTCTGTTATCCGCCTTGGTCCTGACAAGTCATCCAATGACTTGTTCATAACTTTCAGGAAATTAACAGTTGTCCCCACACACCTGACCATTACCTGCTACATGTTTAGCACAGATGAAAGGGTCAATCACATGGCAGCCTGCTCTACTAGGGCCAGTGGAGTGCCAACAATTTAAAAAGAATGGCGTCTGGAGTGAAGTAATAAAGCCAGTTGCTGACTATGATAAATTCTCTGGTAAGTCTGTCCTGGAAAACATGTTTCCGTCTGTAATATTTAATTGTGAACTGATCCACAAGTAAAACTCATCTGTGTAAAATGACCATTGATGCAGCTGTACAAATCAAATCAGTATCACATCTATATGTACACATGGTAGTGCATAGGATATGTCCCAGGTAGACATGAAGACAATGCCCCAAGAACTGGGGGGGGGGGTTCTTCCACATTTCAGAATATACTGCTAATTATGTTACAATACAGTGGAAGTTGGTAAGGTCAGCTGTAGTTATGATGGCAAAAATACCATACATGAGTATGCCAACAGCACATGTGAATCTGATAAGATGCCTTAAACTGTGGCAACATTTGGAGATGTGGATCTGCACATGAAATGAAGAAGCAGTATCTTCATTGCTACTGGACAGCACTGCTGCTGGTGTGCATCATTGCCAGTCAAGTACCTTTGGCACAGACCAGCTCTGCCTCATGGAATGTTGCAAGCAATGTGGAAAGACAGCAGCATTCACATTTTGTAGTGCCTTTACATCATGCTAGTAGGCATGCAGTGAAACCACACCATATCATAGCCAGTGAGGGTGATAACCCTACTGGCATTGGTATCCTCAGATAGGAAACCAAAGTGTAGCAATATGTGCATGCATATCAAGTTAACAAGTTAAAAAACACAATCTAGTGCACACTGAGCATGCCCTGAAAAGGCAGGTGACAGATTACAAATATATGGTTGCATGGTAGCCAAGACGCGCAAACAGCTGCTTCACGGAGTGTAAATGACAAACTCTAAGGTCTGAATGCATCTGTGGTAAATCTGACGCAACACTTTCTTATAGTGATGTTGAACAGTTGGGTATTTTATACATACCACACTGGACAAATGAAAGTTACTGGACCCCTGACAAACACCCAACTACTCACTAAAGAATGCAGTCTTCAATTCTGATGGAGAGCTCACCTAAGCATTATGGTAGATCACCATATATCATGTAAACTCCTGCAGTTGTTGGCATGAGGAACCTTAGGTGCAATTGTTTCCCAGGCATACAGAGCCACAGAATTATGCTTTACTCTGCATGAGTAAGTGCACACTAAGGGCATGTCATTTACATGCCCATGACAGCTAGCAGTAATGACATATGACCAATACTCCAGGATGGATTCCTACTATGCCATTAATAATACTTTACAGTTATGTTTACTATGTAAAAAACAGTGTCATACCCTCAAGACAACTGCAGACCATAAATTCTGCACAAACAAAACACACACATAAATAGGTCCAACTCTGTTCTGGCATGGAATGCATCAGATGTGTTACATATGTCTGTGGTTGTCTCAGTTGCTGTCATCTTGATGTTGCTGCAGATTAGTTGTAGTGCTATTGTCTGCAACATCTACAGTACATTCCAGCCCTAGACCTGTTTAAATCATAACCAGTGAGTCAAGATTCATGTCATGTAGCATATAACATACCACATCGCATTGCAGTCTCAGACGAATCCATGCAGTGGACGGACAGGTTAAGGAGGAAGCAAACAGGAGAAAAAAAACTGTTTTTGTTAACAAAACTGGGTCCAATATTACATTTTTATTGGAACATCCTATCTTGGTTTCAAACACCATGGGGAGAGGAACTACCAAAGTTGGAGTATGCCATTTTTGTAACTTCATCTTGAAAGAAAAGATGGTGACTATAGTTAACCCACAACAACAGATTGGACTAATAATGTGGCTATTTGTCAGGGTTGTGGGCACTTCTGTCTAGGTAAAATGAAGAGTCCACTCCGTAAGTATATATGAGCACATTTACACTACAGAGATGCACTATATAAACACACCCTACTCTGTCCCCATTATAAAAAAGAATTGTTTGGAATAGTGGAACTTATAAAAAGAAATTACAGGGGCAGTCTTTGGGAGAACAAGATATGCCACAATGCTCCCAGGTATTAATGATAACATTACACTAGTTCCCATCTTAAAGAAGAGACCCCTGGAGTTATAAATACAATTATCAAGAGTTTTCATTTTACATTTTGTATATTTTTTTATATGCACTTTGGAGACGCATTGTAGATAAAAGTTTAGAATGCTGTAACACAGAGGGCCAGATTCATGATGGCTTGCACTGAGTCTATGAGTAGAGTAAGACTCCATGCAGCCATCATGTCCAACGAGCGATCCAGGAACAGCCTGTAGGGGTGTGTAAGAGAGCTCCTAAAATGTCTCCTACATGGACAGGGCTGGGATATGCAAATTACCTCACTTGCAGCTGAAACGCATGCAAATGAGGTAAATTTGCAATCCAGGAAGCACAAACCTGTGCGAGTAGCAGATTTGTTAGCTGCAGAAATGTACTCAGTTGACAACTGAGTACCGTTCTGAAAATAGCACAATGGAGCCTTGTCAGCTCCAAATAAAGGTTGCATATGGTAAGGAAGCATGCCAATGGCCAAATATATGGCCAATGGAAAGTTTCCCAGATGCAAAATTAAAATAAAAAGATTTTTTTTTCCGGCACTTTCCGATGTTTAAGCGTAGCGCAGCGCCATGCAAACGGGATGCGCTATAAAAATCATAAAATTAGACAATAAAAGCCACAAACGTGGAATTTATGAAAATTGTTAAATGACAATGTAAGGGAATAGCAGGCTGAAGACAACATGGCCACCGAGTAGGGGTTGCTAAGGGGAGAAGCCCAGTCTAAGACATGTAACCAAGCATTAGTAGGCAATCCTATGTAAATGAGTGTTAGGATAGTGAATCACACTTTTACATAGCAAATGAGCACAGTCAGTGGAGCGAAGGAGTAGGATATGGGGAGGAACAGAGTAGGAGATAGGTGACATCACAACCGGGTATGTATGAAAGTAGTGAAGCTCATTGGAGCACAGTGGCATGTGTTAGCTGTCAGTTAGACATCATGGAAAGAGGTGTGTCAACAAGTAGGCCAAGGAAAGCCAAGTAATGGAAGGTGTATACTGTGGATAACACCAACGTTTCTTGCTGAGTGGGTATGCGCGTCAGTGCACGCCTGTAAACTTGAGTAAGACAGAGTGCGTGCGTGGAAGCGTGAGTGCGCGCGTTTAAGCTGGAGTAAGCATGTATCAGGCTGTTGGAAGACCTGTAAGCGTGTTTGCACTGGTGTGCACGCGTTTTAACCCGAATAAGCAAGTTTTAGTCCATCTAAGCATGTGTGTGTGCGTGTGAGCTGCTGTGAGTGTGTTTCCGCTTGTATGCGCGTCACTCCCCCGAGGAAACAGAAAGGAAAAAGGAAGCACAACAAATAGTAGGAAGCTACCAGGGAATACTAGTAGAGCTAGCAGGTGCAAACAATCAGAATCAGGCAATTACACAGGCAGAACACTAGCCCAGCCCAGCACTTAAAACTCTGCAAACAACAGTGCAGTTTGTTTCTCTCAAGAGACACTGCAACACTGGAGTAAGCTACTTGAAGTGAAAACTAAAAAAGCTACACTCAGACAACAAATGCTAGGGGCTGCCATTGCTGTTATAAGGTGACATATGCAACATGCTGAGGGTGGTGACAATGCAAATGCTGCCGGACAACCCACAGTGAGGAGACGGAGAAGAGTGTACAGGCCCAGGGTCACCTACCAGGGGTTACATGAGCTGGAGATAGTGGAGCACTATAGAGTGGACAGAGACCTCCTGCAGCAAATAGTTGAACTGTGCAGGCCACGCCTCACACACAGAACCAACAGAGGGGAACCCATCCCAGTGGAAACCAAGGTATGTGTTGGCCTAAGAATACTAGCAACAGGTACCTTTCAGAGACCAACTGGTGATATGATGGGGATATCACAGGCATCAGCATCCAGGGTACTGCACCAGTTCCTGGATGCCATGTCAGCACATGTCGGTGATCATGTATATTTCCCCAATTCCTGTGAGGTATTGGCCAGCAATATGTGTCTCTTCCAGCAAATAGCAGAATACCCTGAGGTAGTGGGTGCAATAGACTGCACGCATATATGCATCAAAGCACCAGCCAGTGAGTGGGGTAGGGCCTACATTAACCGCAAGGGCTTCCCCTCCATCAACTGCCAGGTCATGTGTGATGCCCAGGGCATAATAATGAATGTGTGTGCTGGCTGCCCTGGAAGCTACCATGATTCACATTTCTGTCATCTGACACAGCTGTACCAGACATTTGCCAATGGGGACATCCCACATGGTCACTTAGTGAGGGATGCTGGCTATGCACTGGAGCCATGGCTGATGACACCCATCAGAAACGTGCACACACCTGAACAGGAATGCCATAATGAGGCACACGCACAAACACGAAATGTAATCGAGCGTGTGTTTGGGTTGCTCACGTCACGGATCCGGTGCCTGGACACATCTGGTGGAGCCTTGCAATACTCACCAACTACATGTACCCAAATTATCATGGTATGTGCTATGCTACATAATATGATTCTGAGAAAACAGCTGCAGCAGGACCAGCATAGGCCTGGGCCAAACAGCCCCCCACCAGTGCCAAGGCCATCACAGGCAGAACATGACTCGGAGGAGGAACAACCTGAGCCTGCCCCAGTAGGCAGAAGGAGGCATGCCCAGTATGCCTTGGCTTTGGCAAAGAGGCAACACATAGCACATACACTGGCTCAGTAGGAACCCCAGAAATGATCCATCTCTCTGACTCACACATATAGTAAAAGGGATGCCTAACTTGGCACTACCTGTTTCCAAACATGTATAGGGTGTGCAGTATGTGCATCTGACATAGGCAGCCCTGCAGCACCACCTGAGGCATTATTGCCATGTGTTAAGCAATGTAAGGTAGTGCTAAACAGCATTTACCAGCATGTAGTATATGCAAACTTGATGACCTTGAGTATCATCCTACCCTCACCAAACATGAGGCCACAATATGAAGACAAGATGATCAATTACAACAACTGGCTTAGGTATTGGTGTTAGTGAAAGGGGATACAATGCCTGTCAGCCTGGGATGGCATGCTCGACAAGACATGATGCTTCACTAGGGATGGATTTCACCTATCACCTGTGGCCTTTTGGATATTGCCAAAGGCTCTTGTCACCCCATAGTGCCTTTTTAGGTAAGGCTCAAAACACAAACCCACCTCCATAGGTATCACAAGGGATAATAAACTATAAGTAATGCTACTCAATGCCAGAAGTCTAAACTGCAAGATGCATGCACTCCAAACTCTCCTCAGCATGGAGAATGTTGATATCTGTGCAGTAACAGAAACCTGGTTCAAGGCTCCCAAGAGCACCCTAGCATTAACAGGTTACACCTCATACCATGCTTTACAGCTGCAAAACATGGAACAAACTACAAAAGGAGGGTGGGTATCAATATTTGTCAAAGATACCCACACCCCCAGGTTGGTGGCACAGCATGAAGCATCGGAGACTATCCATGTGCAACTAACAGTGGCTAAAACTGCCTTCCAGTTCACAGCCTGCTACAGACCACCCTCCTAAACCCAGGAACCACACTTGGCTGACTGGAGAACACATGAAAATATGAAGGTCTCCCCAAACACCATTATATTGGGTGACTTCAACTACCCAAACATAGACTGGGAGCATTACCCTAGCTCCAACACCCTAGCCCAAAGGTTCCCATAATTTATAAACCAAAATGCTATGGAACAACTTGCTACCACTCCCACAACAGGGGAAAAATACTGGACCTGATCATCACCAACATGGGGACTCTATGCCCAAGACCAGAAGTGTATCCCTCACTGGTAAGATCAGACCAGAGAGTAATCTCACTGGATATTCACATCCCGATCCCAGCCCATGGCCAGAAAAACACAGTGAAAATTATTCATTAAAGCAAATGTCACACTCCTCAAAACTGAGGTGGAATCCTTCACAGCCCCTGTGCCTGTGGAAAATATGGCCCAGACCTCATAACCCTTTATAAACGCATTCTATGAACACCGTCAGGAATGCATGGATCATGCAATCCCAAATAAAACCAAGACCCAATCCTAGAAAGCCAGGCATCCTGTCCGGTGGACCCCCAGCCATAAACAAACCATACAATACAAGGAGGAAGCTACTATATGATGGATCAAAATCCCAAAAAGGGAAGGCATCTCTGATCAGTATTATTGAAAAACTATGGCCACACATAAGATTGTCTAAGGCCATCTTTGAGATAAAAATTGTACAGGACAATCCCAAGGCATTCTTTACTTATGGTAGGAACCTGTGTGGGAATCCCCAGATATACTCCGAAGTAGTCCAAAAATGACAAACAATGCACCAACCCACAGACATTGCCAACATCTGAGCTGACAGGTTCATGGTGCAAACTTCTCCCCCCCTCCCCACCAAAAGGGCAAATATCTATCCCATCAGAGTGCTGGCCCCCTGACATTGCAGATGCTCAGGTAACAGCCAGCCTCTCCAAAGCAAAACACACAGCATCAATGGGACCAGACAGTGTCCTGAGCTGTGTCCAACATGAACCCCAAGAAGAATTGAACACAAACATAAAACCACTGTTCAATCTCAGCCTTACCACAGGATATATACCCAAAGAGCAGTGTACAGCAACAGTGGTCCCTCTCCACAAAGGTGGTGCCTCAATGGATACTGCAAACTATCGCCCCAGAAGCCTGACTACCTTGGTCTGCAAAGCTATGGAAAGATCATCATGGACCTCAGAAATAAACATATTGGGGACCTACAGACACTGGATCCTACCCAGTTTTGCTTTGTTAAGGCCAGATCCTGCCTCTTAAACCTGGTTGAGTCATTTGAAACAGTCACCAAGGCCATTGACGAGGGGAAGGTGGTCCACACAGCCTACCTGGAACTTGCAAAAGCCTTCCATACAGTACCCCACTTGGTCATCATAGATAACATCACCAGCTTCAATATAAACCCCTATGTCACTAGATGGGTTGCAAACTGGCTCAAGGACAGAACCCACATGGTCAGAAATGCTGGAGCCATGTCAGACCCCAAACCAGCTACAACTGGCATCCCACAAGGCTCAGTCATGGGACCTCCCTTGTTTGGTATATCTTTCTCAGAGGTACAGGCCAACACAGAAGGAATGTTGGTGAACAAGTTTGCAGATGACTGCAAACTGGGCGCCATAATCGACCCTCCAGCTGACACAAGCATCCTACAAAAGGGCCTCATAGAAACAGACAACTGGTGCCAGACCCATGTCCTCAAGCTAAATGCAAAACAGTGTATAGTCCTCCCCTTTGTCAAAAACTAAGTGCCCACAAATTACCACATAGGTGGTAACCCATTATGTATGGAGGAAGTGATAAGGGACCTGGGGACCCAAGCTGATAACAATCTCACATTCGATAACCACATGGCCAAAGTGTTTAAAAAAACATTTCATATAGCCCACCTAATCATGAAGGTATTCACATCTACATCAGGGCAGGTCATCATGCCTCTTAACTCATCCCTCATCAGGCCCATAATTGAGTACAATGCCCCTTGTGGCATGTACCTTATCAGACACCTGCAGCAGCTGGAAAGACCACAAATGTACCTCACCAGGAGGATCAAAGGGCTCAAACACATGCCATTTTCTGCTCGGTTAAAGAAACTGCAGCTCCCTCAGTGGCATACCGCCTGCCCAGAGGCAATCTATGTCTGATGTATAAAGCCATGTCCAACCTGGAATCAATGGACATGCTGCACCTCGGAAACACAGAATCCCATCAAGCTATGCGCTCAAGAGACCTGAACCTCAGGACTGAAATAAATAGGACATGCTGGAGTGACAGATTCATAACCCAGAGGCTCCCCCCACTCTTGAGTAAACCCCCACTCCAGGTTAACCAGAGTCCCTCATTGACTCTCTTCAAGAGGAATCTTGATGAGTGGATGGGAAATTGTAGGTTTACCTGGGTATCACTTCTATGTCACTGTTATTCAGAGGCACAGTATACTAACCTTGAAAAATGTCATGGCAAACTCCACTTAAAATGTGTGTTGAAAGCCAAACACACTCTGGCTAGGATTATAAATGCCCTAGGGCAGATAGCCTAGTATGAACCTATGAACAGAATCACACACACCAACTAGTACAACTGTGGTCAATGTGGAGTAATGTTTAGCAATGTCCACCCAAGTTGATGAATACACAGCAATGTCGGACAAGCCTGGTTTAAGTAGGCCATAGCTGAACAAAATGCGACATGTTCATAGTTGCCCAACTGGCCCTTAACCAGTTTGGTCTGCTCAGTATGAACATTTAAAGCAGTGATGGGACTCAAACCCATGATACTGTGCACCATAGTGAAAGTACAGAACCATTACACCATGACAGGATTGCAGTGTTCAGCCAGTAAGAGAGAATGTTGCCAAGTCTTTGCAAACTATCACATGGAAACCCTGCAGGCACAGCATAATCCATGTTGAGTTATGACACAAAGGAGTCTGGCAGTAAGAACACAACAATACTTCCAACACACACAGTAAAATGTCAATATTGGTCATGTTCACACACAACCAGAAATGTAGTGGACTCAAGATCACAACATATGGAAAGGTCACACTGGGCATGCTCACACATGGATAAATGATACATATGTCAGGCAACAAACCATGGAAAGCCTGAACTGGGCATGCTCACACACTTAGGCCGTGTCTGAGTATAGCAGTCAGTCACACATATCTGGCAGTTGTATGTGTTAAGCCAGGAACCTCCCATGATCCAGCAATCTGCCCTGTGCACACAGTTAAATGACAACAGACACATATATTAATATACTGGAACCCTGTCATAATCAAACATGTTACGCAGATACACAAGTTGATCATAGAAACTGGGAAAGCTACGGCAATAAAGAACTGCAAACAGTAGCAGCAACAAATATTGTGCATCCCGAACATAAACATAGGTGCAGAGGTCGATACTACGCTGTCTGCCCTAGGGAATTGATAAGCCTAAGCAGAGTGTATTTGGCGTCCACCTCCTCAGTAGAGTAGCCTACTGTGGCTCTGTAAAGTAGGTCACAGAAGGCACCCTTTGAGGCTAGTTTGCTGTGCCTCTGTCAAGCAGGGACACAGTGGAGATTCCAGGGGTGAAATTGCAATTTCCCATCCATGCGGCTGTATTTTGTTGGAAGAGGGTTGGCGAGGGGCTATATTTAACTTTAATTGGGATTTAATTCCAGAGTGAGGGGAGCCTCTGGGTAATGAATATGTCCCTGCAGCATGGCCTATTTATTTTTATGCTGAGGTTTAAGTCCCTGGAGTGTGTAGCTCTAAGGGTCTTGGATGTTATGAGGTGGAGCATGTCCATTACTTCTGGGTTTGAAATGGCTCCATACGTCAGGCATAGATCACCTCTGAGTAGGCATTAAGCAACTGAGTAGAGCTGGAGATCCTTTAGTTGAGCTGCATAGGACATCTGTGTTTAGCCCATGATCCTCTTGGGGAGGTACTGTTGTGTTCACTGTAGTTGCCGTGAGGTGTTGGGTAAGGTACACCCCAAAGGGGCATTGTAGTCAAACATGGGCCTGATGAGTGACTAGTAGAGGGCCACAATGACCTCCCATGATCTACATGCAAACACCCATGTGATAAGGAGGGCTATATAAAGGTCTTTGCAATGACTCTGTCAATGTGATTAGCAAAGGAGAGGTTATGGTCTATGTGGGTCTGTGGGATATTGCTCTGTTATTTAGTAGCTTCCTCCTTCTGTTGTACAGCTTATATATGGATGGGGTCAACCAGACAGGTCTCCTGTTTTGGAGGAGTCATGGTTTTATTTGGGATAGCATGATCAATGCATACCTGCAGGTGCTCATACAATGCGTTTGTAAAGGGTTCTGCAGATTGGGCTGTATTATCCTCCAGCATGGGGCCTTTGAAGTATTCCACCCCAGTCTTCCCAAGTGCAAAGCCTGCTTTTGAGAAATTCTTTACAGTGATTTCCTTGGCTGGGGGTGGGGACGGGATATGGATGTCCAGGGAAAGTTGTTTATGGTCTGATCTTAACAATGATGGTTCTACCTCTGGTGTGGAACATAGAGTCCCCATGTTGGTGATGATCAGGTCCAAGATGTATTCCCCCTTGTGGGTGTGGTGACTGGTTGTGCCATAGCACATGGATTCACAAATTGTAGTGGCTGTAGGGTGATGTTGTTGAGGGCCTGAGTAGTATCCCCAGTCAATATTTGTGCACCTGAAGTCAACCACTATAATGGTGTGTGTGAAGACCTGCATAGCCTACACTGTTCCCAGGAAAGCCAAGTGTGGTTACTGGGTATGGGGGTTGGTCTGAACTACACACCAAACCAAAAGGCAGTTTTGCACAATGGTAGTTGTATATGTATGGCCTGTCATGCTTAGTGCAGTGGTACCAACCCAGAGGTGTGTGTATCTGTGATGTATATGGATACACCCCATACTTGTGTTGTGTGTTACAAGTCCTGTGGTCACAAAGCATGCTATAGAACATAACCTGGCAGTGCCAGTGTGCATATGTGACCCTGAACTAGGCGTCTGTTAATGTACAGATATTGTTAACCCCCATACTGAGGGATAGTTAAAGATGTACATTCTTCTTTAGAAAGACTGATGATGTCAGCACCCTATAAATACAGCAGGAGAAGGGAAATCATCCAGTAATGTGAATAGCGTGCTGTGCTAATGCGTCTCTCTCAAGTATCATAACATAGTTAGGTGGGGGTGTGTATGTATGCAATTCTCTGTGAAAGGAATGGCCTTTTTGAAGACTGGGATAACACACTAAAAGATGTACATTCCTCTTTGGAAAGACTGATGATGTCAGCACCCTATAAATACAGCAGGAGAAGAGAAATCATCCATTAATGCGAATAGTGTGCTGTGCTAATGCGTCTCTCTCAAGTATCATAACATAGTTAGGTAGGGGTTTGAATCCTACAAATGCCATGTGTGTGTTTGTCACACAGTTTGTCAATGTGTTGTGTGTTTTGTTTTTATTATTGTATGACATATTATTATAACAGTAATTTCAATGCACACATCAGGTGTGTGCCACATACAGATATGTACCTGTCACCTGCCCCATATGAATACAGTTGTTACCTTTGCCAGCATGTGCATAGCTTACCAGACCTTAGGCCATACATGTATGTTGGTGACAATGCAGGCTACTGCAGTGATCTGTGTCCTAGGCCAACTATGTGACACACACCCATGAAAGATTTGATAGATTAATGTGGGTGAGGGTTCATGTCTGGAGTGTATGTCAGACGTTAAAACACAGCAAAGTCTGTGAGTGATGGGCACACAGTGTAGGTGTATGGCAACTGTTGCCAATATGCATACAGACACCTTCTTGCTTAGGTGATACACCGAGGGACTGCAGAATACCTTTGGAAATGTGAATATCACAGGAAAGACAAGATAACACTTGTCCACATGTACACACCATTACCCGTTCTACATGATGGGTGCTACCACCTACATGGTACTGTTGGAATACTATGTTAACTACATGCTGATGCCAATGCCACAGTTGTGTTACAGAAATACAGCATGGCTTGGAAAGCAGGTATCTGTCCATATGATACCCTTGTGGTGGTTAGGTGTGTCATGTGTAGAATGCATTGTAGGCCACTGTATGTATTTGCAGTCATGGATGGACATATCCATAGTGTGTTGGCATATGCCAAAGAATATTGTTCCCAGGGATGTTGTGTGGCTCAGTAAGAATATAGTGTAGTACTGCAGGGATATCACTGACACCAGGTTCCTACATCTGTGTATCAGTTGAGGAGACACCATGTCATGACCACTGAATGTCAGGCTATGTAAGCTGTGTATACTATCAGAATGCAGACCATTGACATTTGGAAACCGTATCACCCACAGCATACTGTCAAACCATGTCATGTTCCATGCTAACCATGTTCACAAATGTACACCTGCAACTCAGTACTGCAAACATCACACATGTACTGTCCACACCCCAAAACATGCAGGCACAGGTACACACAACAGCCATGTGTCACATGTGCAGACAGTACACTTTGGGAATTAACACTGGTATATACAAAACTGCAATGACAAACATAGGTAATGCATCATGCATGCTTGAATATACCCACAACAATATCATTACACTGTACTGTTAACAACATGATAATATTACTACAGTGCTATGTTGTCACCCTGTGCATCAGCACCATGCTACCCTGTTCCTGCATCAATGTTACAGATGGCAGGAGGTGGCACAGTTTCATCATATGCACAGGGTGTGTACTTGGTTTGCCAGAGTCTGCCATTGACACATCCAATTGACATGTATGTGTGTGTGTGTTAGTGAGGGACAACAGTACAACATGGGGCAATGTTGCTGCAATGTGTGTGTGTATGTGTTAGCCCTAGGTGTTAGCATTATGTGTGTGTGTATGCATGCACACAGTTCCACCATGTGGCTGCCATATATGGGTGTTTGTGGACAGCGACAGACTGTACCTACCAGGTCATACAGATCACTGGCCTGGCAGGGGTGCTACGGACAGTGTCAGGTACTAAGCCAGACTGGGTACTGTCATCAGAAGCAGTGGGTTGTTGACTGGACACATGCCCGTGCTGGGACTGTCCAGAGCCATGTGCACGTGGTCTTCTCGGACGGTCTAATGACAGCACAGACCCAGCATTGCTGGGGCTGGTACTGGCACTATGGGAGCGGCTGCAGGTTTGTTGTCATCCACCATGACTGCCAGCTGATAATGTTGCTGGCATATGTCCACATCGACGCCTCAACTGTCCTGCACTGTCCTGGCTCCTGGACATGTAGTTGTGGAAGAGATCTAATGTGTCCCCCCAACGTCTATCAATGACCTCACTGATGTTATGGATGGCAGACTCAACGTCATGCATAGTGTCATTCATAGCGGTGTGATGTGCTCTAAGCTCCCTCAGACCCTGTCTGGTGTACCATTCCCATACGTGCCTGTGCCTGCATTACAGCCCGGAACATAGCTGAGGTTGAAAGACCTCTGTGGGCACGTCTGACAGGGGCAGTACGACCACGGATACTCCCACAAGAACCCCTGGACATCTGCCTGTGCGGTACCATGTCAGGAATCTGGCCATGGCTGCTGTGAGGGGATGCATGTGCCAATGATACCACACTACCCTGGTCAATGCCCACTGTATGCTGTCCCTCAGCTAAGGACATTTGTGACAATGGATGTATAGGCAGGATGACTGTGCGTATTGATGGAGTTGACTGCTGTGTAGTGTCAATTGGCTGACCAACGACAGACCCTGTCACACCTCCCTGTGCCATTACACGTGTATCATCATAATCACTATCCGCAGCAGTGGCTTCAGGTTCCCTGCTGCACTCCACCACAGCAACATCAGAACCTGTGAGAAGAAGATAGGAAACACAGTTTACAAATGTGTACATGATATTACCACACAGGCGCACAGGCACACATGCACACAGGCACACAGGCACACAGGCACACAGGCGCACAGGCACACAGGCGCACAGGCACACAGGCACACATGCACACATGCACACAGGCACACATGCCCACAGGCACACAAGCACACAGGCGCACAAGCACACAGGCACACAAGCACACAGGCACACTCCTCAGTACAGCAGATACAAACACAGACACACCTGCAATCCAACACATACACAATACTGTTTTAGGGTGGGTGACAGTATCACAAGGAAAAACATCACTGCACACATGTCAGCATGCAGATTATGTGTTGCACAGGAACATGCAGTGCAAGTGTGGACAGCCATTGTTAATAACAGTATATGTGTACTTGATGCTTGTGTGTAGTTGTTCAGTGATTGTCTCCACCCTGGGACACAATGTGTACAAGGACATAACAATGTTGTGCAAGTGTTACAAGCTGTGGGTGCATATATTTGAACACACACACACACACAACACATGACGGTGCTACGCAATGATTGCTATGTGTACTTTTGTGGGTTGGGTGAACTGGATGTGGTGTAGTAATGTGAGCCATGATCAACATGCTTCTTGTGGTCAGTCAACATAAAATAATGTGTGCCAGACAGGCAGCTAGCATGCTCTACCTGATGTGCAGTAACATGACTACATCCACAATTACACAGCCACTTGTTACATGGGTTTGTAAGGTGGCCAAAAGTGAGCATTGCATAGCATGAATGTATTATTTGTTCAAGACTGTTGCACAAAGACATGATAGGCCTCTACCCCTCAGGTATATTATGTGTGCTGCGTAGATGAGAAGTGGGATACTGAAGGGTGGCCATACAGCAGGTGTCATAATTGGACATGTGTAGCAGGCTAAGGTGTAGTGTGTATGCCAAACATGTGTGTGTTGTGTACATGTGTATCAGGTATGCCTATACAATGTCCAGTACTGTGTTGCCACACATGTGTGTCATGCTCTGTGTATTGCATGTGAGTGGGGCAGCTATTGAGAATAATGGGATATGCATAGTCTCACAGCAAACATGCACAGCATGCATTATGCATAGGTGTGTTACATGTGCACAGACTACACCTCCATATGACATGCACATGTCATTAGCAATAGTATTGTTATTACACACTCACCAGCATGGATTGGCTGCCTTGCTGTCACTCCAGAGGGACCTGCAAAAATATGACAGTGATTGCCAGTGGCCACAACTGTGCTATTGATACTGTGAGTATGATAAAGTACAGTAGTACAACAGGTGGCTTTCACAGGTGTACAGATTATGCTCAGAATATCAATCTTGCAGAATAATAGGCAGGTTAACAGCTACACAAACAGTACACATCTCACACACGCATAAACTACCAGTACAGAGATCAGTCAACTACAGATATGGCATGTTACCTGCATGCTCCATTTCAACATGCTGGGTGGCCCCGGCCTCCATGATGACACATGTCTGTGGATGTTGCTGTTGTTGGCCTGGAGCCACAACACTTAGGAGGTGCTCCTCCACACTGGTGAGGGGGGAAGTGGATAGGTACCCCATCGCCTGTGGCAAGCTATTGTCTGTGGATATCAGATGCACGCTGCCGGACATGTCTAATTAAATCACTGCAGTGATGGCGTACCTGCTCATATGTCTGGTTATGCATGCCTATGTCATTTACCCAACGGACAAGATCTTGCCACAGTGCAGCCCTCTCATGCTGGTTCTGGCTGGTCCTGGAAAACAGCACTCAGTAATTCTGCACCAGGCTCTGGTGGATCTCCTGATCCTCTGCTGCTGCATAAGGTGGGTTTCGCTGATGCACCATCACCCTGGAATGAAAAGAAAAATATGTGAGCAAGTCATGTGGTACACTTAATATTCTAATGTACTGATATCACTTAACTGCCATATATAGCATCTGTCTATCAGGGGATACACATGTTCAATACCACATATCAGTGCTCAGCCCACAACTGTCTGACAGTGCCTGCCCCACTCCATACAACAAACTAGTATACACAAGCACTTGGCACACTGTGTGGGATACAATGCACAACCTCACACTGGGGGTATGTAGCAAGCTAATAGATGAAGAATATTGTCATCCCATGCAATGAATGCAATGCACATTTACAGTTTCAATGGTAATCCACCCTAGTCTTTGATGCCATACCCCTACCTGACATATGTGCACAGTTGTTACTATAGCCAGCATACTGCTGTCACAGAGTATACATGCTGCCAGGTACGCACACATACCCTGTAACACACATATGATTGTGGCCATGGTACAGGCATCATTACACACACATTACACATACATACAACACACAAATGTATGACAACACAGATGAGCATTATCTGTGTAAGTTATAGTACTGTGTGCCCCTAATTACAGATACCTATGCATGAGGTATGTAATCTGTGCAGACTACAGGAAACACACCAGACAGTGTTACCAAGGAATGTGAACATACACCATACTGTAGTGTTTAGGCCTACAACATTAGGTAGTACAACAGTTCATATGTGAGCTGGATTCAACAGCAGTACCCCTTACTGAGCATGCATGTATTGCTTCTGCCTACGATGGGACACCACAGTTGTACACAGGGAAGTATGGCACAACATATGCCAATCTACAATGTTTGCATCCCGATAACTGACACATCTTTCTCTGGCCTCACACCAAGGACACCAACTACCATGACAGACACAAACTCACACTAAGGTATCACACCTTTACAGACCTTGAGCACAATCAGTGTCACACTCATTCAATGTCACATAACTGGTATTGCACTGAGTACATGTGTGTGTGCATTGTGTCATAGGTAGGTACTATGCTATTGGCCCTGGGCCTAGGGCAGCCTAGCCATATGCTACCCTGCCCTTTGGGACACATGTAATGTGATTTTACTTGCTCCTGTGAAATGGTTACACAGAGGTGACTCACAGGGCATATTACCTATCTCCATAACATTCATCAGGGGTATGTATGACATCTACTAATAAGGAGCCTTGTTTATTAATGCTGGGTGGTTTACTCCAGGGTATGGCATATTTGTGTATAGAAACCTGTACCTCCAGCATGTGCTGTTTAGTGTGGTGACAAGGATTAGGGCCCTAGGTCATGTAGGCTGGACGGATGGTGAGGTGTTGCCATGGTGGTTGGCCAACTGGTATGGGTGTGACATAACTGTGTATGTCCAGCAGTAGTAACCTCTGTGTAGGAAGTATGCAAGGCACTGTAGCTGTGGTTTTGAGAGACAGTCTGCATAGGGAATGTGTTTGAGGGCATTATCAGTCTTTGTTAGGTATGTCTGTGGCCTTTCCACTTGCTGTAGTTCTCATGGGAGGTACATACTGCATAGGACATTGTGAGGTGTAGAGGAGTACACTGACTTACATTTCCCTAGCTGACACACCTTTTGTGATGACACGTACCATGTACAGGGATTACAAGACTAGTGTGCCACTGTAGATATCAAAGGGGAGGCTATTGTACACCTGTGTCCCATGTTCCCTTCTGACACCTCCAGTGGTAGGCGGGCAACCACCTATGTGGCAGTTAGTGGGTAACATGTTTTGGAATGGGGTATGGTACTGCAGTATCAACACTGGTGTTCAGTCCATGCCTTGGTCACCAGGCACCTGTTGCAGTACATCTGCCCCATGTCCCCCTCTCTCTCTCTCTCTCTCTCTCTCTATATATATATATATATATATATATATATATATAAATATATATATATATATATATATATATATATATATATATATATATACATATATATATATATATATATATATATATATATATATATATATATATATATATATATATATATCAATATATACATATCCATATATATATATATATATATATATATATATGTAAATATATATATCTACATATATGTATATATATATATATATATATATATATACATATCTATAGACATTCATATCTATCTGTATATATGTTTGTATGTATTATATTATGTATATACATATTATATCTATCTATCTATCTATCATCTATCTATCTATCTATCTATCTATCTATCTATCTATCTATCTATATATCTCTATCTATCTGTACATACCTCTCTATCTATGTACATATATATATATATATATATATATATATATATATATATATATATATATATATATATATATTTATATATATATGGATACCACATATATAAACATAGGACAACAGGGAAGGCGGGTTCCAGCGGACCCACCTCTCCCACCTCAGCTGGCGAGTGCACCTGGCATGATGAAATATGTTGATGGAATATAACAAAAGGGGTTATATTACTGAAGCATTAGTTAATGAATTAATGGTAGAGAATCCAAGGCCTCAAACATTTTATGTTTTACCAAAGATACATAAAAATGTGTTCACCCCACGCGGGAGACCCATAATGTAAGGAAATGGGTCCTTGACAGAACCCATCTCTATGTACTTGGAATACCAATTTAAGCCATTATTACAGTTAGTTAGATCAAGACTGAATGATACCAATGAGTTTTTGGAACTTGTGAATGACTTGCAGATAACACAGGGCTCATACATTTGCAGTTTAGATGTGCAATCATTATATACCAGCATCCCACACCATGGAGGTATTGAGGCTATAAAGAACTGGTTATCAGAGTACGGTCACTATTCTAAGGAACATGGGGAATTTTTGTTAGATTTAATGAAACTGGTATTGAACAACAATGTATTTTATTTTGGTAATGACTGCTATCTACAAGTAAAGGGGACAGAAATGGGTACCACATTTGCCCCGGTGTATGCTGATCTTTTCATGGGGTACTTAGAATGTAATTTGATCTATAATGTTGATAATCCATTTAAGGGTGAATTGGTGATGTGGAGACGCTACCTGGATGACTGCTGGGCAGTTTGGTCTGGCTCTCTAACAGGGTGGAAATTATTTGTGGAATATCTTAGTTTTAATGTGTTTGAAGTTAGTTTTGTGGATAGAATAGAAACTACAGCCATTGATTTTCTAGATGTCCATATTATAAAAACTGGGGA
>NC_056750.1:151946166-151978666 GCF_019279795.1 Protopterus annectens | reverse complement strand
GCATTGAATTTGTATTTTTAAAGGAAAGGAGACGTAGCTAGTTAATTAAGTTTCATTCATGAAGTATTTAAATTAATTAAAGCATGATTGTCATTGGGTGTTTTAAAACAGGAAGATTATAAATAGGAAGACATTTGCAGTTTGACCCACATCTGACAAAGTGTATAAATGAAAACGTATGTGTATTAGCGTTTATGTGTGCAATAAACAGCGTTTTTATCGTTCGTTCCTGGGGCTTTATTGTTTCACTTTTCCTTTATTTTTATCGACATATCTTCTACATTTTCCGCCTGTGCTGAGACTTTTAGTTTGTTATTTGCAAAAGTGCAAGACAGAGCCTGATCCCTAATTATACTGTGAATTGCTTTTATCACATTTATCTTTCTGAGTATCTTTGTTGATCTGTTCCCTCTTCTATACTCTTCTAACAGTGACACTTCTTGTGTTAACTGCTTTACAGTTTTCTCTATTTGAGACTTTCATGATGGCATTTGATTTCTCCCCTTCGTTTCCCTCACTACCATGTGTTCTTGTGGTAGAACTTTATCTCTTATTAATTTAGCTGCCCAGGAATACATTCTGTTTACTTCTGTTATATTGTATGTATCTCTATGGATAGTCCTAATTACTGTGTTAATTTGCTTTATCAGACTTCTAACTTATTGAGTTTTATTGACCTTCTGCAGTTTACTTCTGTCATTGATCTTAATATCACTATCTATCTCTATTAAATGAAGCAACTCTTCTCTTAGCTGATTTTCTTCTAAACTGAGGACACATTTTTTGTTTTCCATTTCCTGTGGACATTCAATAGAAAGTTCTATAGCATCTTCCTGTGGCACATTCTCTTCAGTTTCATCCTGTGCCATCTGTTGCTCTGTCATGTGGGAACTCATTGGCCTATCACTACTCAGCATTGACTGTGTAAGAGTTGCCACCGTTTCCTGTTTCTTCCCTTGCTGGTCAGCTCCAACTTAATGTTTATACTGGTTTCCTGTGGAAGTCTGCACAATATCATCATATGGCAACTCATCAGTTGCTTCCTGTTCTACTGGTTTTGCCTTAATTTGGATGTCCATTACTCTATCCTGCTGTGGTGTTTTCTTAGTTAGATTTTCTGCACTGAATCCTTCACCTCACACGTACTTCATAACCTCAGTTTCTAGTTCTTTAACTTCTCCATTACTAATCTTCTTTTCTACTTTTCCTTTTTATCTTATTTTTTTGTATTGTAAAGTTTTCCATGTCTGGATTCCTTTGCTTGTATTTCTCTTCAAATATCTTTGGTGCTGCTGTTTTTGTATTGATTAGTTTTGCTTTCTCCTTTGCATAAATATTACACCATATTAAATCTATTTTCTTTCCCATGCCCATATTTCTTTTTTATACCTTTCAAAAATATCTAGATTTTGTTGTTTATATTTTTGCACTTCCTCAGATGCTTGTTTTTCTAAAAACATCAAAGTTTCTTGGTCTATATACTGTTTTTCACAAATCTGTTGTATTAATAAACACAAGTTTTTATTTGACGCTTCTGACAGTTTTTTTCTTGTGAAAGTATTTTTCTTTCCTGTAATTTCTGTCTTAATCTTTTTGCATATCTAGTGTCTGGAAATTCTGGGCTTCTTGTATAATAATAACAATAGATAATTTCTTTCTTATCCTCAATAGTCCACTCTATTGTCTTTATGGCTCTTCTTTGGCCTATCAGTTTTCATGATTTTTGTGGACTTCTACTTCCTTTGACAATGGGGGAGGGGGCTATCCTCCCCCCTGAGCCTCACCTGACCTCATTGTAGGGATATTTCCATATTTTGAGGATTCTACGCTTTTTCCAGTCCAGGCACCAGTGCGCCTACCAGGATTGGGTACTTTTTTATCCTGCGTCTTGTGTACCCAGCTATCTTTTTAAATCCCCAGCTGGGAGAGTTTCTCAATAATACCTGAGTGGGGGATAGTGTCAAAAGCCTTGGCTAAGTCAAGATAGGCAGTATGTACTGTTCTGACTTCATCAACGACTGTGGTGACATTCTTGAAGAAATCCATCAGGTTCAATAAGCATGAGCTACCCTTACCGAAACCAGACTTGGCCGGGTCAAGAGTGTGAAGGTTGCCTATGTCCTTGTTGAGAAGCTCCATGATGAGTCTTTCCATGGCCTTGCAGATAAGGCTGGTTAGGCTTATGGGTCTATAGTTGCCAGGGTGCCAAGGGGTTCCTCTAGGTCTTGTTTTAGATTGTTTAGTAAGCAGCCTGGGATGTTATCTGGTTCCATAGACTCCATGTTTTTGGCCTTGGAGAGCACAGATATGACCTGTTCTTTGGAGATCCTAGGTAGAGCACTGGTGTCAGGTATGTTTTGGAGTATGGCTGGTGGGGACAGGGAGGTGAAGTTTGTGCCAAATCTGTCAGCTAGCAGGTTGGCAATTTTATCAGGTTCAGTATGAGAGGTACCAACCACTATAAGTTCAGCACAAAGTTGGGCATTCCCTTTTAGATTTTGGATGTAGCTAAAGAATTCCTTATGATTATCCTTAGCTAGGGATGCTAATTTAGCTTTGTAATTAGCTTTAGAGGACTTTACAAGATATCTGATTTGTTTGTTCAAGCTGTAGAGGGTATTCTTCTTCAGCTGAGTAAGTTCCCTTTTGTTCCTAGACATCAGTTTCTTCCTTTTGTTATATAACCTATTTATACTTTATGTGCACCAGGATGGCCTGTTTTTTTTTTGGGAGGATCTGGTTTTCATCTGATCAGGTGCAGCAGAGCCTATACAGTTGTTTAGGTGGTTATACAGGGTATTTGTGTAATTCTCTGCATAGGAATCGTTATTGGTTATGTTAGCAGGGGTGTTGAAGCATTTTATACCATTGTGTAGTAGGCTGTAGTTTGATTTGGTGAAATTTTTCATTTTTTTTGCTCCTGTGCAGGAATCACATCTGATCATTACTTTGAATGAGACAGATTTATGGTCTGATCTTACCAGGGAGAGCAATACACGTTGAGAAGTGCAGCGACATCCCCATGTTTGTGAGTACTAAGTCTAGGACATTTGAGCACCTTGTGGGGGTTCTATGAACTATATATATGTTTATTATTTTACCTAATGTATGTACTTTGTTGTGATTGCCATGTGATCAGGGTTGTGGCTAAAAAGCATCTTTCACTAACACACTTACCTGGTTAACAAACACAACTAAGATGAATAAGTCAGGTGTGCAAAAAACAGATGTTGTAGTATGGTGGCTGCAAGCATGCCATGTAGTCAAAAAGGGCACAAACCATGTGCATCCTGAGTGAGTTCAAGCCAGGCACATTCTTCAGGCTAAAGGATTGCCTGTATGTTGAGTTCAGATTGCCACATCAGTGTATGATACCAGTGATATCACAGCTACCTGCTAAGTAAGAGGAATATCCACACATGACAGAAGTCATGTGTTTATATCTCTCATCTAGTGTGATTATGTAAACAAGGAAGCATTGCAAACTACTGCTGGTAGTTGCTACTGCTATGCCAGATGTTGTGCCTGCAGGCAGCTGGAATGTTGCAGTAACAAAGACAGTCATTATTTTGTTTTTTATCAGTATACATATTTATATCACAATACAGGACAAATAATCTCAAGAGACTGGTCATTCATATTGCTTTTCTTGCAGGTGGTAAGTATTACATACTGTATCTCAATGCTTTTGCCTGACTGGCTACTTTATTCAAGCTGGTGGCACAGGATATACAGGTGCCGTAGTCACGTCCATGATGATTAGCGGTACCTAATTCATATTCCTGTTTTGAAACTTGGTATGTGAATTACAATGTCTGTCATTACTGTTTCAACTTTAATGCATTCATGTTCTTACCTCTCTGCTCAGGTGTATGTTTACTTCATAACACATCCAGCCATTACATACTGAAGGTTTGAGCTCTGTATACAGCTTCTCTCCTTGGTTCAAAAGTTTTGTCTGCATATGAGTGAAGTGCTGTGTAAGTTCTGAATTCTTCCTCAGTGTTCCCTCAAAGAAAATTGACCAAAGAGCATTCAGCAAAAAAAAAATATCAAGGTAAAAACAGTAAAAGTGTTTTTAGAGAAATGGCCTTCATGATCTGCCATGCAGGGATCCCTCCTTGCCTAGTCATAACAAACTCAATGATGTCTGCCTTTTGGTAAAAAAAAAGTGTAGTTCTTTTGATGCAGCATTTTTGCCATCTGATTGTCTTTTCAGATTCTTTTGAAAAAATGACATTTGATGAGAAACATATTTCAAAGTCTTGTGGCCAACATGCAGGATCTGTCATTTTTATAGTTCCCCATATCTACAATAAACTTTGCCAGCAGTGCATTCCAAGCATAGACTTTCCGATATTACCAGATCAGATGCTGAATATGAAGTCAATTTTTAAAGCTTTTCTGAATAATTCAGGTTTTGTAAAAAATATTTTTTTCTAGTATGGAATTGTGGCTTTTCAAGTTGTTTCTGATGACTTGTGCAAAGGCTTCACAATACAGCAATGTATTCAATATCGGGTCAGATCAATGAAGTATATAAGTGGCAAGACATGCCATTTTCTGACCTTGGTAAATACACAGTGGTCAAAGTATAAAATCATTGTCTGCCATTGTCCCTAGATCTATAATAATGGTTTAATTTTATATTACTTTGGTATTCATTCTGTAATAATAATTTTAGTCTTTTTTTACCAAATCTTAATGGTACATTTACTGTTATTAAAGGTGAAGCTGTACCTTGTGTAGCAGGTGTGCTTTTCATAGGTTCATAGGTTCATAGGTGTATACTAGGCTAAAGGCCCTTGAGCCTTTACAAGCTAACCCATATCATTACCCTGGCATCGTGCTACCCAACCTTAGTTCTTAGTGCCTCTGTCGAGTAGAGCCACTGGAGTGATCCCCGGCGTGAATTTACTATTTCCCATCCACTCATCAAGATTTCTCTGCTTGACATGTATGGGAAGTCTATTCCATAGCATGGGCAGTCTCTAGGTTATGAATCTGCCCCTCCAGCATGTTCTGTTGATTGTGGTAATGAGGTTGAGGTATCTGGAGCGTGTGGTGCTGGGCGAATGGGATTTCTTTAGATGTAGCATTTCTAACAGAGCTGGGTCAGACATGGCTTTGTAATTCAAGCAGAGATCATCTCTAAGTAGGAGTTATGAGACGGAGAATAGTTGAAGTTTTTTGAGTCTGTCCATATAGGAAAAGTGTTTAAGGCCTAGGATCCACTTTGTGAAGTACTTTTGCGGCCTCTCTAGTTGTTGCAGTTGTATAGTAAGGTACATGCCAAATGGGGCATTGTACTCAATGACTAGCCTAATGAGGGAAGAGTAGAGGGAGACAATGACCTCTTTCTTCCTAAATGCAAAACCCTTTGTAATGAGATGTGCCGCATAGAAGGACTTTCTGACCACGGTGGCAATGTGGTGGTCAAAAGAGAGGTTGCTGCCAACCTGTACTCCCAGATCTCTTATAATGCTTTCTGTGTTCAGTAGACTACCATCAATGTGGTAATTCAAGGGAACTGGGTTTTTCCCAAAGGGGATGAAGACACATTTTTTGGCATTGAGCTTAAGGCCATGGTTCTGACACCAGTCATTGGTCTCATTGAGGCCTTTCTGCAGGATGTCAACATCACTTGAGGAGTTAGTAATAGCTCCAACTTGCAATCATCTGCAAACTTTGTCAGTCAGAGTCCCTTCATGTTGGCCTGGACTTCACAGAAGTAGATACCAAAGAGGAGAGAACCCAGGACCGAACCCTGTGAGACACACTTGTGACTGGTTGGCAGTCTGACTTGGAGTCAGCTACTTTCACACTGTGGGTTCTATCTGTGAGCCAGTTTTCAATCCACCTAGTGATATAGAGGTTGATGCCTAGCTTTGTAAGTTTTTCTATGATTCCTGAATGGGGAATGGTATTAAAGGCCTTGGCCAGATCAAGATGCGTTCCATAGCTTTGCATATCAGACTCGTCAGGCTAATGGGGCGATATTTCCCGGGGTCTGCAGTCGTTCATCCTTTGTGGAGCAGGATGACTGTAGCAGTGCGCCATTTGGTAGGGCAAAGCCTGAGGTTTGGCTGTGATTGAACAGGTGAGGTGCCAGTTCACTTTGTAGTTCATGTAGAACACAGTCAGGGATGCTGTTAGGTCCCATAGAAGCTGTATTCTTGGCTTTGGACAGTTCTGTTTTAACCTGTGCAGCAGTAATACTGGGTACCAGGCAATCTACTGGTATTGTGATTGGTCTTTTGGGGGGAGAAAGGGGTAAAGTTAGCACTGAATCTGTCCACCAGTATATTTGCAATATCTGTTGGCTTGGTATAGGCGGTACCATTATGCAGTAGCTCAGAGCAAATCTGGGTATTGATGGAGATTCTTTACATAACTGTAGAAGGCCTTGTGGTTGTCTTTACTATCTGCTGCAATTCTCTTTTCGTAGCTAGCTTTAGAGGATTTGATAACGGATCTTAACATTTTGTTGAGGCTGATAAGGGAGTTTTTCTAGTGTTGAGACTTCACCTTATTCTGCATCAGTTTCCTCCTTCTGCTGTAGAGTTTGTTTATGGCAGGGGACCACTGGATTGGCTTTCTATTTTTTGAGGAGAGTGTCTTAATTCTATTGGGTATGGCGAGATCCATTTGTTTGTGTATGTGTTCGTACAGTGCATTGGTGTATGATTTGGCGGTCATGCAACTATTCTACATTTGCATGGGTGCCGTGAAGTTAGCAACCTCTGTTTTTAGGAACCCAAAGTTAGCTTTGGAGAAGATTTTCATGGTGGTTACCTTTGTTGGGGGGTGGGGGGTGAGTGGGAGGGATATGGATTTCCAAGGTGATTAGCTTGTGATCTAACCAGGGAGGAGTTGAGTACTGGTGTAGTGCAACAGTTGCCCATGTTAGTAATGACCAGATCAAGAATGTTGATACCTCTAGTGGAGGTAAGAATGAGCTGGTCTAGGTCATTGGAATTAATGATTTCCAGAAAGCATCGGGCAAGTGTATTGGTACATGAATAGTTTTCCCAGTTAATGGACGGGTAGTTGAAGTCACCCAGTATGAGAGTGTTAGGTTGGACTCTAATATTCTCCAGGGTGCTTAGGAATGTGGAGTGTGAATCTTGGGACATGGTCGGGGACCTATAGCAGGCTACAACCTGAATCGCTGTCTTATCCAATGTTAGTTGCACCTGAAGTATCTCAGATGTGTTATGTTGGACTACCAGTCTGGAGGTGTGCGCATCCTTTATGAATACGGAAACACCACCATTTTTGGAGCTTCGGTCCAAGTTCTGGGGCTGAAAAGTGTGGAATGAGTTGTAGCCTCGTAGTGCAGGAGTGCTTTCTGCTGCCTTGAACCATGTCTCTGTTACAGCACAACTGTTTATGTTCTCCATTTTAAGGAGTACTTCAAGTGAGTGCATTTTCAGACTATCTTGGAGAATTTCAGCATCTTTTATTGAAGTAGTCATAACTTACTTAATACTTTCTAACTACTTGAAATGTTTAGGCAGCAGAATAAATAGTATCTCTTGAGTTTGACATTATATTGATTGTGGTTCCAAAAGAAATGGTCAGCATTTTAGAATGCCTCTGACATGTTTCCCATATTCTGCCTGTCCGAGAGGCAAACCTACACAGAAAGAGAAGAAGGGCTGAAAAAGCCTTACAGTTTAAGATATGCAAGCTGTGAGCACTTAAAAATATAGTCTATATACAATAGAAAACTGAAAGGATGATTGTTTAGTGTATATGTTAATGAATCACCTTAGTTTTGTAAGGCATATTGCATGTCATGTGTTTGTATCTTCTACTAACCAAGCAGCAGCTATCCTACCCAATTAAACACACACACACACACACACACACACACACACACACACACACACACACACACACACACACACACACACAAACCCACACACACACAGTCCAGTCCTGGAACAGCTGCTCCAAGTTCAGGCATAATCCTAAGCTGCATAGAGCACATCGGTAGAGTAGAACAACAGCAGCTGCCTGCATATAATCTTGCATGAGCAAGACAGCCCAGTAAGAATTACTTCAGGCCAACCCACAACAAGAACCTGGCTCCTGGTTTGGTGGGAGGATATGAGATGAACTACATGGTCATGGTGTAAAGTATATTGGATCTGTAGCTGCACAATAGACTATGATTAAAGGAGGAAGTCAGTTTGTGGCTACGGTGCAACATATGGCAGGTGCTGGTGTGGTGTGTGCCACACGAGGTGGTGCGCTACTATTTTCATACTGATGACTGTATGTCTCAGGGCTATAATGGAGATTGTGAGATGGGTAATATAGATGCTAAGAGGAAAGACAAAGCACTGCATGGTGCACTAATACCTAAAGGAGTTACGATCCACAAAAACATGAGCAGAGATGGGGGGAATCTGTCCACACACAGCACAGGAGACTGTAAAGCATGAACCTGACCTACAGCAAAGCTGGATCTTGTCATTACATGCAGCAGATACAGTCAACAAGGAACACTTAAACAATGCACTCAAATCAGTTCTTGGGCATTTCTCCATCTTTTTTCTACAATTGGCATCTTGTTAACAATGTTGAAACCTGAACCACAGATCTTCATGTGGTCTTCATCTGGATTCACCTAATATTTTAGGCTTGCTCTTTCCGTTTTTACTTGCCCTGTGATTTGAAGCTACAATTCCAAGGACTACTTTAGGATCAGATATAGCCTTGGAATCCCCTCAGAAGGTTTTATTATTCCTCATCCGAATATATTACATGAGAAAATAAGCCTTTTTTGTTGGAATCACCAAGAAATGGGTACCCTTGCAATTTAGGGTAGTGCCTTACCTTGAATATAACCTGTTTTGCTGCATGCTTCAACTCTGTGATGAAGCAGTTATATTAATAATATATTGATAGTGCATAATGTTTCTCAGGAGACTAAGGTTCTGAAGAAACATAGAAGAACAGAAGACAATGAAAAGGAGTCACTCCATGCCTTCCAGTACTAACATTTCTCAGACTATGACCATCACTCACAAATCCAAATGTAATAAATAACAGCCATAGTTTGTTTTTGAAAGGAATGTACTGCTGACAAGAGATTCCATAGTTACCAAGACTAGCAAATTCTTCACCACACTTGTGAAAAAAAGTTAAGCATTGAACTTTAATAAAATTAAGTATCAGGCAGGTTCAGAAAAATATTCTGTCTGTATGTTGTTGCACAATTTACCTTCATGCTTATGCTGAACTTGCCCTGTATAGCAGCAACATGTTGGAAAAACATTGCCTTTAACTATTGGCTTCATATATGATAATGTGATATTATATTAAAATATTAAGATATTGTTGTCATCATATATGGGGAGGTTAATGCCTAACACTCTTGCCTCTTTCTCCTCAGCCTCTTGTCATGCGTTTCTACACCCAACTAGGAAGATTTAGATGAAACAAAGGCTACTTTTTTAATTTAGGTGAGACAATTTAAAATTATATGTTGCTATGGAGGGCAAAGAAGAGAAAGTTTTGTCAGAATATGTGAAAGTTAATATGACAGAATGGATTCCAAAGACTCCTTGGGAGTTGCAACAGTAATGTGTTTACCACAGGCTAAAGCTTGTTCTGGGCCAGGCCAAAAGCTCAGACCCATTGGCAACTGCCAGGCATTGTGTAACTGTGACTCCAGCCTAGGCTACACAGCAGTTTCCTGTCAGCATCTTTGAGCTGCACTGCCTATGATATACACTTGCACATCACGTGGAAGACATGTGCTGATCCATAGCATCACCTTCATTCCAGGTCTGTCCTTCACCCAGGTGCCACTTCTGCCATTAATCAGCTGTTGTGAAGGTTAGTGATGCAGGCATAGGCAGCTGCTACCCACACCATTGTGTGGATAGTGGGTGTGCTGCATGGGCCGCAGGAAGATGTGCAACCCTGCATGGCCTGTTGGATGACATCCAGTTCCTGCACAATGACATTGACTATAGGGACAGGGAGGAGATGGTACCACCCTTGCTGCTGGTTGCTCACACATCATGTACTGATGGATCCAAGGGGCAGATGTAAACCATCCCATGGTCTGACCTTGTTGGCCTTGCTGCCTCTGGCCAACAGGGGATCCAGATGCAATGATATTTCATCATAGGCTGATCATATTCAAGTTACAGAGATTATTGCTGATACAGCATTACTCTCAACTTTGGCCACAAAGGCCACCACCCCTGATTGTAGCTGGTCACATGTCCTTGTCTATTGATGTTCCAAAATATCCACCACTGGTGCACCTTAACAAGCTGCACACTCTTATTCCCATAGTTCTATATCATCAACCTCTCCTGTAGGCAGATTGGTCACCATTGTGGTCATCATACTGGTCATGGACACCATACGTTCAGTAACTCCCAACAGAGAACACTCTGTTATAGTTCACACACATGCCTCCATATTTCTTTGCCATTAATGTTATAGATCTCATCAAGCCCTGAGGGTTCAAGCCCTCTCAGTACTCTCCAGCAAAGTTTGTAGCTTGAAAGCTCAACCCTTTCAATAAAAGATGCAATCCCTGACTATTCATACACAACTTGCTGCAAGACCATGCAGCTACCACATCAAGTTACAATGACCCTTGACCATATGGTAACATTGTTGTCACCACTTGATATGACCTTCACCTGTCCAAATGATGATGACTGTACCCTGCTCATCCAGTATCCTGAGTAGTAAAATAATAATTCATACATAAAGTGGACAGTCTTTGCTCTACATTGCATAGTCTGGATTTCATAATAAAACCATCATGTTACTCTGTATTGTCTGTGTCACAGCCCCTAGTTGAGAACCATACAAAAACCTCCTTCTCAATCTTGTGACATATTACTCCCACTCTTGCCTTGTCTGGGGATCTGGAATATACTTACTCTAAAAGCTGATCATAACCAAACAAAACCAGGCATCCACAGATCTACTTTGCATGCTCAAAAGTCCAAATTCTCGAATGTTATTTTTGCAAGATGAAAATAAAAACTAAAATCCTGAACTGTGCATTTTTCCCAGGGCAAGTAAACACCTGCCCAAAACTTCACGAAAACACACTGTAGTATCTGAAACCCACCTAGGGGGGGGGGGGGGGCTATGCTCCCCACACCCTGCTATATATATATATATATATATATATATATATATATATATATATATATATATGTATATATATCTGCTCAAAAATCTGCCCTGGGAAAAATATGTCCAGTTCGGGATTTCAGTTTTTGTTATTTTTGTCTCACGATAATAATGTTCAAGTATATGGACTTTCAACCAAGCAAAGTAGACCCACGTCCACACACTACCAAACTAAGAAACTAAGAAATGTGTGTCTGGTGTGTTCGAGACAGATGGAGAACCAATGGAGTATAAAAATAATTGTTTAATAAAATAATTGTTAAGCGCTTTTATCTTGCTGAATAAAGTAATTAAAATTTCCTAATAAAAAATTGACAATTTGCTGCTCTCACTTTCAGTACAGGAAGAAATTTTGTACTCAACAAGATGAAAGTGCTTAACAATTAGTTTATTAAAAAGTTAATCATAGTTATGACACAAAAGACAGATTCTTAACTTGTGAGCTAGAAAACCAGTGCTCATTTAGCAGACACAGCATAAGAGGAACCAGGCAGGAAGGAGTGAAGGCATGTGGGTTGCTCCCCTCTCCTGGAGGATGAGTGGGGCACAGTGAGCAGTTCTAACTCCCTACTGGAGGCCAGAGAGTTCACCGCTTATGGCTTGGGGATTGGTACAGAGCTGCTTTGAGGTAGCATCTTGTGTGGAAGAGAGGAAATGGTATAAATGTCAGCTCACTGAATACCTTCCATTTACACCTGGTCATGCTCATGAGGTGGGACTGGGGCAACTAAAGTAAACTTTGAACCACCCTGATGTCTCTGTCAATGATGGGCCCCAGTTGACCTCCTTCCTGGTGATGGAGAACAAGTGGGACGATTAGACATGAACTGAGCTAATGATCAGCGGACAGCTAGGGAAAAAAGTGAAAAAGTAATTAATCAAGAATATATTTTTTTTAATTGTCATTAAATGGAAAACAGTCCTTTCACAACTCCTTCTAACGCCCTGTCATTTTTGTCTGTCAGATGCCTTGGTCGGAATTCTTTACAACGTACCAGTTTGTTACCCTGTTTTATTATTTCAAGGCAATGAATAAAAAGTTGAGCAGGAAATTCTTATAATAAAAACAGTGGTATCAGTATGTATATATATATATATATATATATATATATATATATATATATATATATATATATATATATATATGTGTGTATAGTTATTTATTTATCAGCATTTGTTTACCAGGATAATCTGACGGGAACAAGGCCCCTTTTCAATGAAGGCCCAGGTAGAAAAGCTCCACACAAAATGCATACATTAAGTTTACAAATGCTATAGTAAGAGAGAGAGAGAATAGTACAAGTCTCTGCAAATTGAAATACTTTTTTATTTTTTTTTTGAGGAACTGGAAATTATGGCTGCACATGATTCAATATCTGCATATAGAGAATCAGATGGATTAAACACCTTAAAATTAATAATGCTTACGAGTCACATTGAATAGGATCTGGGTATGATTTGAAAACAAATTCAGGATTGGCAGTGTAGTAACGAAGTGGAAAGATTCCATCAACTATAAAGTTGCCATTTTTGGTGATTCCATTTGTCTTCCAGTTTGGTAGTGTGCATCCAGGATGAGAGGAGTGGGTCACAGGTACTGACATCAACAATAGAAACAAACACTGAAAACTTGGTGTAACCAAATTATATGATCCCGAGGAAGCCATGTTCATTACAGAGCTGGCCACCTGTTTTGTGACAAAAGAAGAAACATGCTTAGCAGTAAAACAGCTTGTATGCATACGTAAAAGTGTAACAAGGTGTTTATAAAATACATCTTACATTGCGCCATGTTTTTGATAACTAAGATCTGAAAATGTGAGTGATTTCAACATAACGATAGAGATAATTTAATGTCCACTTCATCATGCCTTATTACACTCATTATTTGTTTCTAAAGTGTATTAATATGTGTTGTTTAAAGTGAATAAAGTAATATATATACACACACACACACACACACACACACACACACACACACACACACACATGCGCGCATGCACACACACACACACACACACACACACACACACACACACACACACACATATATATATATCTATATATATATATATATATATATATATATATATATATATATCTGTATATATCTGTATCTCTATATATCTATATCTATTTATATATCTACATGTATGTATTTATGTCTATGTATCTAATCTATCTATATATCTATTTATATAGATATAGCTATATATATATATATATATATATATATATATACATACAGTATATAAGAGTATATGACACTTTGTCATATACTTATATTAATGAAGCTCAAAATATTGCACAAACATTTTCTTTGCATGATCAAAAAAAAAAAAAAGGTTAACAGCATTTTTTGCATGAGGGGACCAACCTCATCCCCTGCACCCTTATATCCCCTCGATAATTAAAATACTAACTCTAAGTTTGCACTACAGTGAGGAAAGGGCAAATTTCCATCTCACCACTGTTCTCTATCTCACACAGAAAAAAAATGGCAATAAACAATCAGTTGATTTTCTGTTTGATGTATGCACAATTCAGCTGTCTAAATGATACTCATATTCACACACACACACACACACACACACACACACACACACACACACACACACACACACACACACACACACACACACACTCAGGTATAGGTACAGATGTAGATATAGATATAGATATAGATATAGATATAGATATAGATATAGATATAGATATAGATACAGATGCATATATAGATATAGATGATATAAATATAGATATAGATATAGGTTCATAGATTCATATGTGTTTACTCTGCTATTGACCACAAGGGCCTTTTTAAGCCTAGCCATGCATCCCAAGTCTCTGACAAGTTCTGATACCCTTGATAAGTATAAGCATGGGCATGGGAGCTGAACCATTTACGGGTTGCCTGTGTTCATTAGAGACATAGGTGCCAATCCAGGGATGAATTTCCGGTTTCCCATCCAATTGTCCAAGTTGCACTTGAATTGGGTTAGGGAGGATCTCTGCTTCACATGGATGGCAAACTTATTCCATAGATGGGATAGTCTCTGGGATACATACCTATCTCTCCAGCAGGTCCAATTTATATCACAGGCAATGTTTAAGTCTTTAGAATGGGTAATTCTGGTACTATTTGTTTTGTGGTTATGTAAGAGGTCCATCAGAGTGGCGTCTGATAATGCCCTGTATGCTAGGCATAGATCTCCCCTCAAAAGCCTGTAGGAGACAGAATACAGGGATAGGGCCTTGAGGTGGTCTGCACAAGACATTTTACTTATGCCTGGCATTTTTTAGTGAGGAACCTCTGTGGATGTTCCAATTGTTGGATATGCCTGGTTAGGTACATACCAAAGGGGGCATTGTACTCAATCATAGGTTTGATGAATGCTGAATACAGTGGAACAATGTCTTCTGGACTTAGATGTCATTCCTTTGTTTATAAGTTGAGCAACATAGAATGATTTCCTCACCACTGTAGACACGTGACGGTCAAAGGCTAGATTACTATCTATGTGTGTCCCTAAGTCCCTGAGTAGTGGGTTAGCTCTAAGGGGTGTGTTGTTGATATGACAGTTACCAGGGTTGGATGACTTCCCAAAGGATACTATTATGCATTTCTTGGCATTTAGTTTTAATCCATGGCTCTGACACCAGTTGTTTGTCTGTGTCAGACCCTCCTGGAGAACATTTGTGTCAGTGTGAGATTCAACAACAGCTCCTAATTTGCAATCATCTGCAAATTTAGCCAGCGAGAGACCACTATCATTGACCTTGACTTCTAAGAAGTAAATGACAAAAAGGAACAGTCCAAGGATTGATCCCTGAGGGACTCCACTTATGACTGGCCTCTTTTTAGAGGTAGACTCTCCAGTTCAAACTTCCTGGGTCCTGTCTTTGAGCCAGTTGGCTATCTACTGGGTGACATACAGGTTTGTACCTAAACTCTTGAGTTTGTCAACAATGCCCGAGTAGGGTATTGTGTCAAATGCCTTGGCAAGGTCAAGGTAGGCTGTGTGAATGATTTTGCCCTCATCCATTGCTTTGGTGACCTTCTCAAAGAAGTCTATCAGTTTGAGCAGGCATGATCTGTCCTTGAAACCAAACTGGGTTGGGTACAGTGTCTGGAGGTTTACTCTCTATTGGTCATCTCCATTATAATTCTTTCCATGGTTTTACATATAAGACTAGTGAGACATATGGGTCTGTAGTTTCCAGGGTGTATAGATGGCTTACCTTTGTGCAGAGGGATGGCTGTTGCCTTTCTACATTTATGAGGCATAAAGCTTGTTTGGAAGCTACAGTTAAATAGTAATTCCAGAGGCCCTGATAGGTCATGTTTCATGCTATTTAGAAAGCATCCTGGGATATTGTCTGGGCTCATTGATGCAGTGTTCTTGGTCTTTGAGAGAGCATTAAGGACCTGTTCCTTAGTGATAGTAGGGGGAGTTATATTCCCAGGAGAATGATGAACTAAACTTAAGCAGGAGTTTTGTGGACAGTTCTACATGTGACCTATCTGAGGTTTTACCTGTTACCATTAAAAACAACAAAGGTGACTTTAATTTGTTTAATTATTCACATGTTCATCTTGAAGTGGAACATGCCAAGTTATTGAGCAGAGGTTTCACATTTGTACCTACGAACAAATCTAAAACAGATGATTTATTTATTGATTTAAAGTTATTTTTAAGAAAATTGAATTAAAAAGTATTTTTCAGTAATCATAATTCGATTCACTTGTTTAATGACATGCACAGAAACAGTGTTTTCAACCCCCCATTGGCCCTTCCTTTAGTAATTTTCGAGAAGTGATTTTAATTTTAGGTTGTTGTTGAACAAAAAGGATGGTTGTGATTTTAACCTTACACAGGTTGAGTTTGAGCTTTTAAAAGAGTTAAGTAATAACAAAAGTATCAGGATAATGAAGCCTGATAAGGGTGGGGTTGTGATTACGGATAAAATTGGCTATGTTTCTAAAATGCATGAACATTTGTTGCATCAAGAATTTTATAGTGAAGCCTCTTTGAATACTGTATACATTTCATATGGTAAAATTGATTTATTGCTGAAGGACATGTTAGACCAGGAACAAATAAATTATGAGGAGTGGTTGTTTTTACTTGAGAAATGCCCCATTGTTCTCTCGATTTTTGGACTTCCACAAATACATAAAGATTTAGGTAACCCACCTATGCGACCAATTGTTAATGCAGGGAGGTCTGAGATACATCCCCTGGCCAGATTTATAGATATCAAATTGAAAAAAGTTTTAAGCACATTTGAACATATATGTAAGGATTTGTGGGATTTTTTGTTGAAGATTAGGAAGGTCAAGTATGTAGAGGAATCTTTTTTTGTTACTGTGGATGTCATTAATTTATGTAATGTTAAGCCACATGAAATTGGCCTAGAATTTTTTTAAATTTTCTACATGAATCTACCAGTTTGACTAATAATGAAATTAATGTATTGGTTTGCCTTATGGAGTTGGTTTTGAAGAACAATTTTGTATTCTTCGATGGGTAATATTTTTTACAGAAGAGGGTTATTGCTATGGCAGCAGCCTCTGCCCCCATAATTGCAAATATTATCATGTTGCAATGGGAGAAACAGTTTATTTTTGACAAATTTCGAACCCCTCCCTGGGATATGTGCATCAGTTTTTTGGATGACATATTTTATATCTGAAAAGGAACATTATCAGAATTGGATGATTTTCTGACATATTTGAATAATACCACACCTTTTTTGAGGTTTACTTGTATCTTTAACCCCTTGTGTATTATTTGGATATTGAATTATTGATGGATGTAGAAAATAAAAGGTTTATCAGCAGTATTTACGGGAAGCCTACATACTCTAACAGCTTCCTGCATTATACGAGTGAACATCCTATGCATCTGAAGAAAGGAATTGGCAAAGGTCAATATGTGAGACTTTCTAGAATGGTCACTGAGGATGATAGGTTTGAGTGGGAATCTCGCTGTTTAGCAGAGATGTTTGAGTCCTGTGGTTATCCATTAAATTTAATTGAACATGTCAAACAGGAATTTTACCAAAAAATGCTGGTATTTTCAAACCTTTACTTTTGTTAGATGATGGCTCTGAACCTGATTTCAATAGCACAAGGAGGGAGATTAATGACCTTTCTTGGTCCTTTGTTACTATTTACACCACCAATTACAGTGGTATAAGGGAGATTTTACAAAAAAATTGGAGTATTTTCTCTTGTTTTGATGGTTATTTGGATATTCTTGGCACTAATCCTCGTGTTATTTGTAAAAGTCTGAAATGTTTTTTTGAAAGTGGTTATGACAGTTTTCCAACTAGTTCTTGTAAGAGACCTGGTAATTTTAGGTGTGGGTGTTGTAGACAGTGCAATTACATTTTAGAGATGGAAAGGACTGTTATATATAATTATCTTATTAGGGTCACATTTTCTTTGTAACTGCAATTCTGTTGGCATTATTTAGCTAGTTTTATGCCAACAGTGTGTGTGTGTGTTTATGTGGGTAAAACTAAAAGGAATTTCAGGGAACGTATATATGAACATTTGGCTGATACTGGGAAACAAGACATAAATAATTCACTTTTAGGTTTATTGGTATTGATACGGTCAAAGTTGATCCCGGGGGGCGCCCTGGAATGAATACATTGAACTCGAGGAGCTCAGGTGGCAAATTAAATTGCATGCATATTTGTTTCCTGGCCTTAATGACAACATTTATGATTAGTGTTTTAAAATTGAGATCTTATGAAGTATACTTTTATTTATATGGTTGATATTAACTAATATGTACAAGCAAGCTTTATAAGTTGGGGGGTTGTGTTTATTTTATTAGAGATGTTTTTAATTGGGTGTTTGTAAACACATGACCTGTTATGAGGGCTATTTAAATGTTTTGTTAATTGTGTTATTGTTCTGATGAAGTCCGTGTTATATGCCTTTCCAATAAAGCAAGGTCAGAGATTGCCTTGTATGCAAGGCAGAGATTGCCTTTGAGAAGTCTGTATAAAACAGAATAAAGTGACAGTGATTTCAGACAATCCACATAGGACAGATGCTGAAGACCTAGAATTTTTCTTGTTATTAAGCTTTGTGGTCTCTCCAATTGCTGCAGGTGCTTGGAAAGGTACATGCCAAAAGAGGCACTGTACTCAATTATTTGCCTAATGAGGGAAAAGTACAGGGAGGTTAGAATTTCTTTTTTTCTGGAGGCAATGCCCTTACTTATGAAATAAGCACTATAGAATGCCCTTCCTACTTCTGTGGAGACATTTTGGTCAAAGATGAAGTTACTATCAACCTGTGTGCCCAGGTCTCTCACCGCTGAGATTTAGCCTTGCTCCTACTAGATTTATGATGTTCCTCATAAATTTAGGCCTGTTTATGAGTACATACTTTATAAAATAGATAAACTAAGCTTATACAAATATTCATCACCACTGACTATATAGGGGTAATATATGAAGATCTTCTTTTGTGAAAAATAACAAAGTGTTCTTCCTTCTGACCCTCTGCTATGGCTTTTAAAGACCAGTGTTATAATTTTCAATGCAGTGAGGTTGAAACATAAGCCAGCAAGTGTGGGATGTAATTAAGCAGTCAGTCAGTGCCAAATTAACCATCCTGGGGAAGGGGACAGTCCATTCATTGTAAATCCAGGGTTAGGTTCAGCAGGCAACTGGTATACAACATTTTGACTGGGACATGTGACTGGCTTTGCCAAGCCAGTGGTGGTAGTTGCAACTGCTCATGCAAGATAGCAGCATGTGCAGCGGGGAGGTGTTGTGAGCTCACAACGTGATGCAGATGCACTTTCCAGTCACTAAGGGGAGCAGGTAGGACTCATCACAAAATATATGAAGTGGCTCTGGAGCAAGACACTGCTTGTGGTTCTGTAGCTTATGAACTAATTATGCCAGTAATACAGTTCCTTCTGAACACTGAAACATTCAAAACTGTCCTTGAACCCCCCCCCCCCCTCTTCATTTCTCACCTTGCCCAACAGCAGGGACTTGAGCTGGATGGAAAACAAATAATGAAGAATAATTAGTTGGAGAGGGCTTATTACAAAAAGACAGAAGGGCAAAAAAACTAAATAAATAAATGATTAAGCACCTGAAATAGTGCAACAGCAAATCATAAAACCCATGGAGGGTCCAATTGCAATCTGGAAGATGTGGGGAAGGGGACTTATACTTCTGCAAAAAACTCAGCTTGTATGAATATTGATTTTATTGTCAGTTTCAGTACTTCTGAGTAATTCTGTTAGTCTAGAATGTTTCATTTAGTCTGACATGGTTTGAGTGGTCACACTTCAGCTGACTGAATATGCTTTTATTTATATGGGTTCAGGCTGTTAGGTAGTGAGACATTTTCCTGTGGGTGCATTTGGTTGGGAGATAAGTGGCTGACATCAAATTCAGCCTCAGAGACCTATGGTGCAACAAAGTCACTTATGAGCACAGAGAACCATGCAGCACCATGTGCACAGATTCAATCAAGTGCATGGGGGCAATGTCAATGGCCTCCAAGGCACCTACAGGCAGCAGACAGAATGAGGTATCGGGATGTCCAGTGGGCATGTCAGTGGCAGTGAAAATGCAGTGAGTACTGGACGATGCCTTTCTTAATGCTGTGTGATGACCATGACCCCATTCACATTGGCTAAGGAACATTACCTAAAACACATTCCAGTGCATTAGTGTGTTTACAGCTGCATGCAGGATGTCCTTCCTGCTGTAGCACACATCTAAATGCTATAGGTGCGTGCACTGTACACCAAATGCAGCAATTACTTTAGTGCAGTATTTCTCTGGTTATTGGTGTTCATTGCTCTGCATTCTAATTTGCTTTTTTGGTTATTTGTAACAAACTGGAGCACTGCCTAAGTGACAAGGTCAGGGTTACAGACCCTGAAAATAGAGATTAAAAGTAATCACACCCCTGACAACATGAAAAAAAGACATTTGTGGCCTGTTAACCTTATCTTTCATTAAAAAGCAACCAGACATACTATAATAGTTAACTAATACAATAATTATTAAGTCTTCTTCTAATGTTTTCTATTAAAGTAGTCTGCAATCTACTTTGATCTTTTTCTTCTTTTGGCTTTTCCCAGTTAGGGGTCACCACAGTGGATCACCTGTCCACTCATGATTGGCAGTGGAGTTTTATGGTGTCTAGTTGCCAGCCTGGCACCCAAACTTCCACATAAAACACACATGTCTAGGGCCAATTTAGAGTGTCCAATCCATCTACAGCATATCTTTGGAATGTGGGAGGAAACTGGAGCACCCAGAGGAACGCCACACACCACAGGGAGGACATGCAGACTCCGCACAGAAGGCATCCCAGCCAAGGATCCAACCAGGGAACCTCTTGCTGTGAGGCGGAAATGCTAACTGCTGCACCACCGTGGACACCCTGCAATCTGCTTTGATACCCGTGGATTCATTTTGCATAAGGCTACTATGATAGCCTACTCTTTGATAAACATAAGAAATGAAAATAACAAAAGCATTTACTATGTATAAAGATAATGTGGTTTAGAAACATTTTACTGCTATAAAATGTAACTTGTTATGTGGCAATACATTTGAGTAAAACATATTTGAGTCAATAAATAAGCTACATGTAGAATGTCAACACTTGGATACACAAAAGTGAGGACAATACCATTTGGAATGTCTACATATAGTAGATAGTGGGTAGTATTATGTCTATATTTTAATTTCTTCACATTAATAATGTTTACCTTCACTGATTGCATGATAAGCAATACAACACATCTTCAGACCATGTGTTACAAAGGGAAAACAAGACAATGAACTTGAGCATAAGTTAATTTGCCTTGACAAAGGGAAACATCTAAAAATCAAACTAAATTGACAAATAAAAGGTCAGCAAACAGTTCTTAACAAGTAGTTTTTAAAGGATGATAAAATGAACTAAAATGCCCATCAAATAAAAGTAGACAAAAGAAGGTGAAAGTTAGCATGTACAAAAAAGCATTTCTAAGTACAAGTGGGACATGAGGCAAAAAAAAAAAAAAAAGGTTCTCATCTTGAAAAGCCAGAAATGCTGGCCAATAGGCCACTGAGAAATCAAGCTAATGGCAGAAGTGAGCATCTGAATTTTTTTGGTCAGGTATGGGACCAAAGGTTACTAACTAATGGGAGCCAACCATGAGATTCGCCAAAGTGTCAATTCACCAATTAGTTGGTGAGCTGATGGGACTTGCCCAGTTGAATAAGAGATCAAAAGTCCCAACCAGTCAGTGAATCTGGGCCAGCTGCTTCTCTACTCTCTGTTTTCAGGTGAGGTTTAAACCAATACCAAGTATGTAAATTATTTATTGTGTCTCTAGGCTTGAAATATAGGAGGCAAATGATCTGTTTTTGGTGAAACCAGTATGCAACAGAATTGACTTCTTACTTTCAGTATTGGATGCCTCATTGTCAAGTTCATATTTAAGTTTAACACATGAGGGTAAAGGGAAGCCAGACTGCAACTGTGCAATAGGTACTTAAACCATTGTGTTCAAAATTCTTGGATTTTGAATTGGGTATCCACTGTCCATCTGCCCTAGATCAAATCCTTTTCATAATCTAGGGTAAATACTTAAAGGCACAGTCACACCATGCACAATGGCACAGAAAAAAGTGTGTGAACAACTAGATCCATATTTTAGTGAAGAAAAAGACAAACTGGTTCCAACACAGCACTCTTTAATAGCAACACAACAAGGTAAGCACTTTCACGGATTACATCCGCTTCCTCAGACCAAAATATTAACACTCAAGTCACATATTTAAACATTCTAGCAGCCAATGAGGCACACTAATCACTGAAACAGTTTAACACATTCATTGCCTTGTCTAAGCAATGAAGGAACTAACATCAGTGTGTAAATCAGCAACACTATAAAACATACATTGCAGCTCAAAAATTGCTAAGTACATAATTAAAACTGACTCTGGTCTATCACATAAACATAAATATAAATTCTAAAATGTATCAACATTTAAATATACTAAAATATATATATAAAAAAAAACATATATATATATAATAAAATCTGTCTAAAAATATGTACATAAAACTGGTCAATCTTGTGGACATATAAAATAAAAAACATAGCAAAGATATATAAGAAACCAAGGACATAAGCCTGGTACTACTTGGTCAATGTTTCAGTGCTCTAGCTTTTAAAAAGGGCTTCAGAAACACCTTACTGTTGTGACCTGGTGGTTTGTCAGCTTGATAACGTATAATCCACTTCTGTTCCACTGATTCTGTCTTATTACTGGTGTCACCACCTCTAATACTATCGTGTATGACTTCTAGAACAAAAAATTTAAACTTAAGTGCAGTGCCTTCTTTCGCAACATAGGTTCATAGGTTCATAGGTTTATACTAGGCTATCTGCCCTAAGGCATTTATAAGCCTAGCCCAAATTTTTGTGGCTTATGCCACCCCTTATATGAAAAAATACTGTGCCCATTAGTTTGTTGTGCCTCTGTCCAGCAGTGACACAGAGATGATTCCCGGGGTAAACCTACGATCTCCCATCCACAGGTCTAGATTTCTCTTGAACAGAGTCAGCGAGGTGCTCTGCCTCACATGGACCGGGATTTTATTCCACAGCATAGGGAGTCTCTGAGTGATAAATCTATCCCTCCAGCACATCCTATTTATATCCGTGCTAAGGTTTAAGTCGCTTGCTCTAGTGGTTTTGGTGGATTTGGATTTTTTGAGGTGGAGCATGTCCATTAATTCCGGTTGGACATGGCCTTGTATGTCAGGCACATGTCACCTCTGAGCAGACGGTATGCGACTGAATAGAGCTGGAGTTTCTTCAATCTGGCAGCATATGACAGATTTTGGAGTCCCTTTATCCTTTTGGTGAGGAACTTTTGGGGTCTCTCCAATTGCTGCAGATGTCGGGTGAGATACATCCCGAATGGGGCTCATTGGTCTGATAAGTGAAGAGTACAGGGGAACAATGACCTCACTAGATCTGGATGTGAATCCCTTCATGATCAGGTGGGCAATGTAGAAGGTCTTTCTAACCACTTTAGCAACGTGTGTCAAAACAAAGGCCACTGTCAACCTGGGTCCCCAGGTCCCTGATAACCTCTTCTGTGCTTAGTGGATTGCCACCTATATGGTAGCTTGGGGTTACCTTGTTTTTCCCGGCGGTATGACTATACATTTTTTGGCGTTTAACTTCAGGCCATGGCTCTGGCACTAGCTATCTGTTTCCGTGAGTCCCTTCTGAAGGATATCCGTGTCCGATGCACTTTCCACTATGGCGCCCAGTTTGCAGTCGTCTTCAAACTTTGTCAGCCAAAGTCCTCCCATGTTGGCCTGTACTTCTGAGAAGTAGATGCCAAACAATAGGGGCCAAGGACCGAGCCCTGTGAGACACCACTTGCGACCGGCTTAGAGTCTGTCATAGCGCCAGCAACTCTAACCCTGTACGTTCTGTCCTTACGCCAGTTTGCAACCCATCTTGTGACATATGGGTTTACATTTGCTGGTAGTTAGCTTTTCTACAATACCCGAGTGGGGTATTGTGTCGAAAAGCTTGCAAGGTCAAGGTAGGCTGTATGGACTGCCTTTCCTCATCAATGGCCTTGGTGACTGTTTTGAAGAAGTCGACCAAGTTCAAAAGGCATGATCTTCCCTTGACAAAGCCAAACTGGGTCGGGTCCAATGTCTGCAAGTCCCTATATCTTTGTTTATGAGCTCCATTATTATCCTCTCCATAGCTTTGCAGACTAGACTTGTTTACCAGGGTCTGTAGAGGCGCCGCCAGGAGTGGGACCACAGTTGCCGTGCGCCACTCCTTGGGCACATATCCTGTGGTAAGGCTGAGATTAAACAGCTGCCTTATGTGCGGGTTTAATTCCTCATTTAGCTCAGCGTAGCACACCAGCGGGACACCATCCGGTCCCATTGATGCTGTGTTTTTAGCTTTAGAGAGCAGCTTTCACCTGCGCATTTGAGATGTCCGGGAGGCTACACTCGGCTGGGATAGTTATCTCTCCTTTAGGGGGGGGTGAAGTTTGCACTGAACCTGTCTGCCAGTATGTTGGCAATGTCTGTGGGTTCAGTGATTTTTGTATCATTTTGGATTAATTCTGAGCATATCTGGGAGTTTCCACCCAGGTTCCTAACATAGCTGAAAAAGGCCTTATGATTGTCCTTTGAATCCATGGCAATTTTTCTCTCAAAATTGGCCTTAGTTGATTTTATGAGTGCTCGTTTTTTTACTAATAATGATCGGGGTGACTTCCCTTTTATGGATTTTGTTCTATCATGTAATAGCTTTCTCCTCTTATTGTAAAGTTTGTTAATGGCTGGGGTCCACCAGACTGGACGTTTGCCTTTGTGTAAAGAGTCTTGGTTTTATTTGGGATTGCCTGATCCATGCAGTCCTGGAGGTGTTCATAGAAGGCATTTGTAAGGGCTGGTTTCCACTGGCTCAGGGGCCTTGAAGGATACCACAGCAGTCTTGAGTAGTGTGAAGTTTGCTTTAGAAGTTCTTCACTATGGTCTTTTTGTTTGGGGTGGGGGCGGGATGTGGATTTCCAGTGAGATTAGTTTATGATCAGATCTCACCAATGAGGGATATACTTCGTGTGGAGCATTTTGTCCCCATGTTTGTGACAATGAGATCCAGTATATTTTCTCCTCTCGTGGGAACAGTGACTAGCTGTTCCATGGCATTTGAATTTATGAACTCCAGGAACCGTTGGGCTAGAAAGTTAGGGCTTGGGTAATGTTCCCAGTCTATATTCGGGTAGTTGAAGTCACCCAATATGATGGTGTTTGGAGATACATTTATACCCTCCAGTGTCTTCAGGAAGGCTGTGTGGGGTTCTTGAGTTTGAGAGGGTGGCCTGTAGCATGCTACAATTTGTAGAGCAGTTTTGCCTGTGGTTAGTTGCACCTGGATGGTTTCCGAAGCTGCCACCAACCTGGAGGTGTGGGTATCCTTTATGAATATGGATACACCCTCCTTTTGTGGTGTGGTCGGTTTTGGGGCCGGCGAATGCATGATATGAGGTAAAACCTAATAGTGCCGGGTGCTCTCAGGAGCCTTGAACCAGGTTTCAGTTACAGCACAGACATCGATGTTCTCCATACTGAGAAGGGCCTCGAGTGCGTGCATTTTGAGATTTAGACTTCTGGCATTGAGCAGCATTACCCTCAGTTTCTTCCCATTTTTGTTTTCTAGGCTGGTAGGTTTAGAATTTGAGCCTTGCCTAAAAAGGGCACTGGGGGGGGGGCAAGAGCCTTAGCCAATATCCGGAACCCAGGGTGACAGGTGCAAGCCGTCCCTTTTGGCAGCGTGGCTTGTCTCAAGCATGTCATCCCAGGCAGACAGACACTGGATCCCCTTTGAATGACACCAGACATTAAGCCAATTGTTAAAGCTGATCATCTTGTCTCTATATTGTGGCATCATTCTTGGTGAAGGAAGGATACTGCTCAGGGTTAGGGTCATACCTGCCTGGGCTACATAATCAGAGAGCTCCTCATGTCTCTTTTCATGTAGTCCAGGGAGGTACGCCCGGGGGCGTTCACACCAGGAGGGGCAATGACTGTGGCATATTTGTACTTGCTGTGGAGTGACCCGTGCTTGTGTTATGTGGCGGATTCTAGGCCCCGATGGGCAGCTGCTGTGACCCTCTCCTTGTTCAGCCTGGTGAGTGGGACGTCAGTGTGTCTGACTATGGAGTCACCTATGACAAGTATGTTTGGTGTTGTATTTGGCCTTAAGGGCTGTGACTGCTTTGCACACTGCTTTTGTGGTTTATGTGTTGCTTGTGGGGTGTCTTGAGGTAGCAGTTGTTTGGGTGTCTGCTTTGGAGGCCTCTGCTGTTTAGGTAAATTTTACTCAGAGCCCGAGTATGTCTTTGTGTGTTTATGTGTTTGATTCAGTGGAGTGGTAGCATTATGTGAGGCTGGTTTTGTGGTGTGTGTAGTTGCCTTCTCCTCCTGTTTGGTCTTGCCAGTCCTGAGTTGAGAGAGCTCAGCCTCCAGTTTGACTAAATAGCTGCATCTCTACATAGTATTTGTGCTATGTGGGAGGAGGAGAGGGTTGTCTGTGTACATGAGGCAGTTATAACATTGCTTCAAGATTCCCAGATTCACCAGCTGGACCGGAGAGGAGATTGACAACTGACCTTTGGACATGCTAGAATAATATTGGGAAATCCTTAATTGAAAACAAGGGCCAGTGGGGAGTGAGGGTGTAGTGCTTTTAATTTTAGTGCCGACTTATATAATTGCTTTAGTGAGCAAGTGCCAGGTAACTTGAGTGCAATGTGTTACAAGTAACTAAATGCAAAAACAACAAACAGTAACTTTCTTTCAAGTGAAACAAGGAAATAAGTACAGTAAGCAATGCAGATATCACTAGTGATCCACAGTAGCTGAGAAAGTTTGCGTTAGGTGGAATTAGCTTCCAGGGAAATAACAAGCAAACAAGCATATAAACAAAGCTAGATTCAGCAGGCCTGGATCTAGTCTATGCTAGAGCAAACAAGGTGTACCAATTTCAGTAAGATACAGTTCAAATATTCAGGCACTATAAACCTTTAACCAGAAATTCCCAGCTCAGAAGGGCAGAGCCCAGCCTCTGGCCAATGCACTTGTTTCCATAGATCCATATTTTATATGTTGAAATTTGAACACAAGGTAGACATATTTTCAGCCACCAATAGAAACAAGCAGTGTGAAGATGCTCTTCACTTAAAATCCATCTAAACCTCTCAACTAATGTTCCAGAATCTTGTTTAGTCAGCTACTCAAAGTCTTCACAGGATAAGCTCATAACCAACCCCCATCAGGGTGGAGACCAAATTCCGAAGATAAATATTTTTCCTGTGTTGGAACACTGATAGGCTGGAAGAATTTCTCTCCCTCCTAAGAAAAACTGATGTTCTTCGACACCGAGAGAACAGTCTTGGACTGCAGTTTTGAGTGAATGTTGTTCTTTCAGTTTAATCATAGATTTAGCCTGTGCACGTTTTGGTAATTGACAATTAATGTAGTTGACAATTTCAGATTATCCTTTAAAGTTTTCCACCCCCTTTTTCTAGCTGGTAGAACAAGAAAACTTTGCAACAGGGACCTCTCTAGCAGAGCAAGGCAGACCTATTTTAAAATATAAAATTCTTAGGCCAGCCATGTCCATGGACACTGAAAGCAACTGAAAACAGTAAAACAGTGTCTGTGGACACTGAAATAGGTGTTAGGACTTGAAATAAATGCAGGGGGTGTGTGACAGGTACTGTCACACACTCTCTGCATTGTGAAAGTGCCATACAGCACTTTACAAATAAAAACAGTGTCCACAGACTCTAAATTAGGTAATAGGAGTAGAAATAAATGCAGGGAGTGTGTGACATACTGTCATACACCCTCTGCATTGTGAAAGTGCTGTACGGCATTTTACAAATGAAAACAATGTCCGTGGACAGTGAAATCAATGAACTACAATAAAAGCAATGCAGGGGCTGTGTGACAGTTACAGTGACACACCCCCTGCATTGTTAAAGTGCCATATGGCACTTTACAATGCTTTCAGTGTCCGCGGATATATATATGTTCTGGATACAATTAGCAAGTGGGAGACACCAACTGGTACACAGGCCATCACCTACTCATGATTATTACCTACAAAAGGCAAGCTGCTGCCTATGAAATCAGGTCTGAACCTTTCCATGCAAAGACAGACTGCGAATACAGAAAGCTACACTTCTGGATTACTCTGAGAAAACACTACAGCACTATAACAGGTGTGTCAAACAATTAAGTATGTAATGGAATGCAGAAGGGGGATCCAATAATGGGAAATAGGAAGTTAAACAATCGGTCTCAACAAGACTTGCTGAACTGACATGTTGTTGTCCAGCACCTACGGTCATCCCTGCTGGCTCTATCTGCAGTGACATAGATCACAGCTCTGGCTCCTGAGTGATCCCAGCAAAGGTCAGCTCACGCATGACCACTACTGGAGTGTCTGCTGTATAATACTGACTGTGACACTGCCAGGCCAGCTACCTGGGATGTTTTAAATATTCATATGTCACTTCTGAATACTACTATGATACATATGCTTGTCTTACAAATGTAAGAGACCTATATAGGGTATGTGCATAGTAAACAACTGGCGCAGAAGTGTGTGTGAACTATATGTTAAATAATGAGCTCATACCTTTCAACTGTCCAGAGCTTTGGAGACTGACCAAATGTTTGCCTCATATTTGTAGTTATTTTCTCATACACTTGTGTTTTGTCTGGCAAATCACAGGCAAATCAGTAAAGACTGAAGTCATAACATAGTAGCATACATTTGAATGTCACATGTCATATCCTAAAGCGTATTCCTGTGAATGCAAAACTTACTTTGCTATCGACTGTCTAAGTGTGTTACAGCAATATTTATAAAGTGCCACTATTTTGGGGCCTTTGCCCCCCATTTATGTGTTCCTTTGTCTAGATGTCTTGCTCTAACAGGTTGAGAGGTATGACTGAGCTGCAAGAGTGAAAACACAATGTGCCATACTGACAAACAACAGAAATGTATATCAAGTATTACCTGTGCACATGTATGTAGTAATAGTAGTAGCTTGAAGCCTCCAACATGCAGACATGAGTTGCAAAATGTCAGGTAAATAGGATGTACTTGTTTTAGAAATGTGTAATCTTAGTTTCAGTGCATCAGACAGACATAAATTTCTACAGCTACAGGTTGTTGTATTGCTTTGAAACAGAAATAATTACTAGTTTGACTATAATTACTAGGTTGAAATTGGAAAAGTATTTAACTGAGTTATGACTTTGTGTCCAAGCCTACGCCAAACATCTATATGAGCACCTACATAGCTGTATGTACTCAGCAGTACCTGACTGGACAAAATCATCTCCCCCAAAGTAGAGTAAACCTCTGTGGTGGACAGCAGCAATACACAAACTCCATAATAAGTGGAAATATTGGCTGTACAGGGCCAAGAAGGAGCAGGTGCTAAATTGAAAGCAATCTTAACTTTGTCTGAGCAAGCAAATAAGGTCACAGGTGAATTACTCTAAGGCTAACTTTGAGTGCAAATTGGGCACATCCACCAAGGCCAGTCACAAGGCTTTCTTCACATATGTCTGCAATCTCAGAGGCAACACCCAAATCTGCTCTGTACTGGTGGTCAGTAACACCACATATTCATATGCCATAGATATACCCAACCTGCTGCAGACACATTAAGTGAAAACCTCACCCCCTGTCCCCACATCAGTAAAGGAGGACATCCACAGCACCTACCCCCCTTCCCTCATCATCAGGGAGCAGGTCCATAATGCCCTCTCAAAGGAAAAAAACTGAAATCCCAATGGGACCTGATAACATACCTGGCTGCATCCTACATGAACTGAGGCATGCACTCTCAGTTCCATTGCACACTGTAGTCAACCAAAGCCTGAGCACCAGTGTTATCCCATCTGCATGGAGGACAGCCACTGTCACCCGTCTACACAAAGGTGGAGCATCCACTGACTTAGCCAATCATATGCACATCAGCCTAACTAGCCTGATCTGCAAGACCATGGGAGACTTTATCAAGGACCTTATAAACAGGAACATCGGCAACCTCAAAATGCTTGAGCCCACACAGTTTGGTATGGTCAAAGGGAGATCAGGCCTGTTAAACCTGGTTGACAAACACATGGGCGAGGGGAAGATGGTGCACTCTGCCTACCTTCACCTAGCCAAAGTCTCTGACCATAATCCCCAGTTGGCCATAATACATAAGCCTACACAGCTAGGCATCAACCTGTATGTTACCAGGTGGGTAGCTAACTGGCTCAATGATAGTACCTGTGAAAAACTGAAAGGCTGCCAGCCCAGCTAGATAGAATTTTGTAGATAATTCTATGTCATTGTAAATATTAATATACTCCACAGGCTGTTTTACAAATGTAAAAAAAAAAAAAAAACTAAATGTAAGAAAAACTGTGTTATATGTTCTGAACTTCAAAAATGTAACCACAGTACCCCCTGCTGGAAGAAAGCTGATAAAGTAAAACATTTTATGACTGTTTGATCTCAAAACTTGGAGACAGGCTGTCTGGACAACGACATTTTTTCTATTGTTTTGAGACCAGACTTAATTGCTAGATTTTACACATATAATGTATTTTATTGCTGTGGCTTCCTGACCCAAGCTTACTAAGAAATGTAAATTTAGAGTTCTGGTAGCCTGGGAACCAGAGAAGTGTCAAGAATGATGTAATCTAAAATGAGTCAGATGTGATGTATTATCAATTTAAGATATCTCAGAGAGAAAGAGATAGCATTTTACATTCGTCTTCAGAACTGACAATATCACCAGCACTTGCTTTGCTCTGTATGTAAGTAAGATCTTGGACTTTAGTATTTCTCTTAGAACTAGATAGAAAATGGTAAGATTAGACTAGCTGTTTTCATTATTTATGTCAGACTATTCTACAATATTATTTTAAGCATTTTCCTGTGATCTCTGAACTCTTGACTAGTACTGTGTTTTATTGAGGAGATTTATCTTGTGTTTTTATTATTTATTATTAAATATTTTTAAACCTTTCAACTATGACTCTTTTGTGTAGAGATAATTTAAGCTCTAGAGTACCTGCATGTATTTAGTGATACTGTCCAAACCACTCCAGTAGCCTTAAATGTTTTGGTCACACTTACTAATTGGATAGCAGTATTATTACACAGCAAAATCGGTCACCCTTTGGGAAGGGCTTTATGGTAGCTGATAAGTAGGGGTTCTAGTGGCAGTGGATTACTACCTTATAGCCCAGGTAGAAGGGGCATTTGTAATGAACCTGTGCCAGCTTTCTCCAAGAGTGTCTGTTTGTTTGTATATAATTCATATCTCAAAGTGCGTGTGTATGTCAGCTACTTGGGCAGGGACACTAAGCACTGGTTAGACAGAGGGAGTGCTGGGAGGACTTGGCTTAGAACCCTGACTAAAGACTCCACTCTATAGCTGTGCCAGTGGGGAGCCTTACTGGGGATATCAAGAGAAAGGGAGAAACCAGCCCCAGACTGACTGTGATCTCTGTGTGCTCTTAAGGGAAATTTTACTTTACTGTGGGTGTACTTGCTATCCTCCCAATGTGCATGTCCATCACTGGTATTAGTGATGAGGCTTAAGGCTCCTTGAGTACTGGGCCAGTGCACAGTACCTACTCAGTCAAAGTAGTGGAAGCCACCTCTAGTAGTAGACCCTAAAAGAGCGGTGTACCCCAAGGATCTGTCTGGGGGCCTCTACTGTTTGGGATATGCTGTTCTGAGGTGCAAGACAAAACCAGTGATCTGTGGCTGACAAAGTATACAAATGACTTCAAGCTGGCAAACCTCATTGGCACCATTGTATGGAAGGCTATCTACATGGTCCACTTCACAAATAAGGGTATGTCATCCAGGAACCAGGAGGCCATAGCATCACTGTACTCCTCCCTTATCAGATCCATTACCGAGTACAATGGCTCCTTTGGCATGTACCTTAACAAGCACATGCAGCAGTTGCACAGACCACAGAGGCTCCTGACCAGGAAAACCCGGGGTCTGCAACACCTATCCTTTACACCTAGGCTGAAAGCCCTGTCACTCTACTCATTCTTATACAGACTGATCATAGGTGAGGTGTATGGCTAACAAGGCCATTCCCAAACCAGCCTGGATAGAGTTTCTGCATATCCGTAGGACAAACCCCACTCATGCAACCTGCACGCAAGTCCCTTTTCAGGTATGTGACATGAATAGTACTTGTTGGCAGGATAGATTTGTGTCACAGACAGTACACTGCCTGTAAAATACACTACCTCCCCATGTCTAGCAGAGTACCTCTAGCCTTCTTTAAAAAGAAGCTGGATGACTGCATGGGAATCACAAAATACACCCCTGGGATCCCACCTGTGTCCCAGCTGGACAGGGGAAACAGGTGCTGACTTTAAAGGGACATGGGCAAAAGTCTGGGATAGGCTTATGAGGACATTGACTCCAATACCCTAGTATCATACTATAAACCTATGCACCTAATACTTTACACATTTCCTACATGTATTGCAGACTGTCCTGTAATGTCATAAATAAATCCCTGTGAGTCTGAACTGTGTATTTACTGCATTGATAGAGTATTCTCTTGTTCCTTTATTAATTATTATCACATATCGTTGCACCTTGTCATTGTGTCTGGTCTGTATAGCACTAAGTCAGCTCTGAGAGTACTTGCATATGCACATGGT
>NC_056750.1:151808666-151943666 GCF_019279795.1 Protopterus annectens | reverse complement strand
CAAACCAAAAAAAAGTTCTAATCTTCTTTTCCACCTTTCCTGTAACTAGTCTAGTCATGATACAGATTTCCTGTATCCAAGACTGTTTTAAGCTTTTAAGCCCCCCCCCAGACCTTTCTGTGTTGGAGGGAAGCCTTCTAGCTTATCAGTGGGAGTGGTAAGCAATAGGTAGCCTATTCACCACAAGAGGAGTGGTTTCTGGTCCAGCAATTGTAGTTTATTGTCTGTTTGTGCAGTTTTTCCATCCCTTTCAACTTTCTGGTTTAAAAGCATGCATTTGAGCTTGTCTCTGCCTTTCCTGTAAGTAGTCTAGTCCATATACAGATTTGCTGCATCCAGGACTGTTTGTAAGCTTCTGAGCCTCCCCAGACCTTTCTGTTTTGGAGGGAAGCCTTCTAGCTTATCAGTGGGAGTGGTAAGCACTATGTAGCCTATCTATCACAAGAGGAGTGGTTCCTGGCCCAGAAATTGTAGTTTATTGTCTGTTTGGGCAGTGTTTCCATCCTTTTCAACTTTCTGGTTTAAAAGCCTGCATTTGCACTTGTTTCCCACCTTTCCTGTAACTAGTCTAGTCCAGATACAGACTTGCTGTATCCAGGACTTTTTTGTAAGCTTCTGAGCCTCCTCAGACCTTTCTGTGTCGGAGGGAAGTCTTTTAGCTTATCAATGGGAGTGGTAAGCACTAGTTAGCTTATCCACCACTAGAGGATTGGTTTCTGGCCCAGAAATTGTAGTTTATTGTAGTTTTTCCATCCCTTCCAACTTTCTGGTTTAAAAGCCCACAGCTGCACTTGTTTTCCACCTTTCGTGTAACTAGTCTAGTCCAGATACAGACTTGCTGTATGTAGGACTGTCTGTAAGCTTCTGAGCCCTCCATGCCTTTCTTTGCTGGAGGGAAGCCTTTTAGCTTATCAGTGGGAGTAGTAAGCACTAGGTAGCCTATCAACTGCAAGAGGTGTGGTTTCTGGCCCAGAAATTGTAGTTTATTGGACGTTTGGTCAGTTTTTTCATCCCTTTCATCTTTGTGGTTTAAAAGCCCACATTTGTACTTGTTTCCCACCTTTCCTGTAACTAGTCAAGTCCAGATACAGACTTGCTGTTTCCAGGACTGTTTGTAAGCTTCTGAGCCCCCCAAGCCATTCTGTGCTGGGGGTAAGCTTTCTAGCTTATCAGTGGAGTGGTAAGCATTAGGTAGCCTATCTAACGCAAGAGGAAAGGTTCCTGGCCCAGAAATTGTAGTTTATTGGCCGTTTGGTCATTTTGTCCATCTCTTGCAACTTTCTGGTTTAAAGCCCACATTTGCGCTTGTTTCCCACCTTTCCTGTAACTATTCAACTCCAGATACAGGTTTGCTGTATCCAAGACTGCAAGCTTCTGAGCCCCCAAACCTTTCTATGTCAGAGAGAAGCCTTCTAGTTTATCAGTGGGAGTGGTAAACACTAGGTAGCCTATCTAGCCTACAGATTTGTTATATCCATGACTGTAAGCTTCTGAGCGGTACCAAAAATTCTGCTCTTCAATTTTTCCCTTAGATCCACTAGTTTTCTCCTGTCCTGCACTTTTCCTAGCTTATTAGTCTAGCACTTTATCAGACTTCTTGTAGCAATTATTGTATCTCACATATGTTCTACCAGCACTAAACATTCTACAAGGAAACAGCTCCAGTACTTATTATTAATGCTCACTCCTCCAGACATGTCTAAAGGTCAGTTCCCTGTGCTTTCTCCTACTAACCTGGTAAATTTGGGCATCCTGAGGCAATGTAGCAACTGCCTCATGTACAATGACAACCCTCTCTTCTTACCTCCCAACACTCAAACTTGCAAGAGATGCACTTATATATCCAAACTGGAAGCCACGCACTCTCCAGCCAAGACCAGAATAGCTGGTCAAGAGGAGATGGTCAACACTTGCACCACACCACATGGAACACATAGCCCTCCAGAACACACACCAGCACTGTCTTCACATAAAAACACAAACCACACACCCACCTTCATGGAGGCTGTCAATAAAAATATATCCAAACAGCAGAGACCTCCAAGGCAGAAATGCACTTGACCATCTCAACACAACACTAATCAGGAGACACATAACTGTCCTAAACATTGTGTCACTAAACCAAAGCCCCTAAGGCAAAACAGCATGCCCAACACACTAGTCATAGGTGACTCAATAGTGAGGCAAACTGATGTCCCACTCACTAGGCTGAATAAGGAGAAAGTAATATTCAGCTGCCTGTCAGGTGTCAGATTTACCACATAATGCATACACTCAGGTCCATCAACAGCAGGTACAAATATGACTCTATCATTGTACATGAGGGTGTGAATGACCTGAGATGTACCTCCCTGGACTACATGAAAAGAGACATAGGGGAGGTCTCGGAGCATGTAGCCTAAGAGGACATGGCCCTAGCCTTGAGCAGCCTCCTACCATCACCCAGAATTATACCACAGTGCAAGCAGAAAATGATTGATTTCAACAACTGGCTAAGTTTCTGGCATCGTTCTAAGTGGATGCAGTATATGTCTGCCTGGGATGACATGATTGACAGACCTCAATGCTTTGCCAGAGATGGCCTGCATCTGTCACCCCAGAGCTTCTGGATACTGACCAAGGCTCTTGCCACCCCTTTAGTGCCTTTTTTAGGCCATGTTCCAAAGAGAAAATTACCACAATGACAGCTACAAGCAAATGCAATCTGAGGATCATGCTGCTCAATGCTAGAAGTCTAAATCTCAAAAGGCACTCACTCAAAGCACTTCTTAAAATGGAGAACATTGATATTTGTGCTGTAACAGAGACCTGGTTCAAGGCAGAAGAAAGCACCCCTGCACTGGCAGGCTATAACTCCTTCCACACCATTTAGCCCCAGAACTTGGACCGAAGCTCCAAAGGTGGTGGTGTTTCCATATTCATAAAGGATGCTCACACCTCCAGACTGGTAGCCAAACATAATGCATCAGAGATGCTTCAGGTGCAGCTAACATTGGGCAAGACAGCGATTCACATCTTAGCCTGCTATAGGTCCCCAACCATGTCCCAAGACTCACACTTCATGATCTTAAGCACCCTGGAGAATATTAGGGTCCAACTTAACACTCTCATACTGGGCGACTTAAACTACGCCTTCATTAACTGGGAAAACTTCTCATGTACCAATACACTTGCCCAACAATTCCTGGAATTCATTAATTCTGATGCCCTGGACCAGCTTGTTATTACCCCCACTAAAGGTAATAGCATGCTTGACATGGTCATTACTAACATGGGTTACCATTGCTCTACACCAATAGTCAACTCCTCCCTGGTTAGATCCGACCACAATCAAATTACCTTGGAAATCTGCATCCCTCCCACATCACCCCCCTGCAAAGGTAATCATCATGAAAAACTTCTCCAAAGCTAACTTAGGGCTCCTAAAACCAGAGGTGGCTAACTTCATGGCACCCATGCAAATGGGGAATAGTTGCATGACCACAAAATCATGCACCAGTGCACTGCATGAACACGTACACAAATGCATGGATCTCGCCATACCCAATAGAACCAAGATGCTCTCCTCTAAAAAAAGGAAGCCAATCTGGTGGTCCCCTGCCATAAACAAACTCTACAACAGAAGGAGGAAACTGATGTGGAATAAGGTGAAGTCCCAAGACTGGAATAACTCCCTTATCAGCCTCAACAAAAAGTTGAGATCCTTCATCAAATCCTATAAAGCAAGCTATGAAAACAGAATTGCAGCAGATAGTAAAGACAATCGGAAGGCCTTCTATAGTTGTGTAAAGAATCTCCATGGCAATACCCAGATTTGCTCTGAGCTACTGCACAATAGCACCTCTAATACCAAGCCAACATATATTGCCAATATACTGGCTGACAGATTCAGTGCCAACTTTACCCCTCTCTCCCCACCAAAGGACCAATCACAATACCAGTAAATTGCCAGGCACCCAGTATTACTACTGCACAGGTTAAGACAGCACTGTCCAAGGTCAAGAATATAGCTTCTATGGGACCTGGCAATATCCCTGGCTGTGTTCTGTATGCACTACAGAGTGAACTGGTACCTCACCTGTGTGCCATGTTTAATAACATCCTCACCTCAGGCTTTGTCCCTGCCAAATGGTGCACAGCTACAATCATCCCTCTCCACAAAAGAAGAGTGACTACAGACCCTGGGAACTACTGCCCCATTAGCCTGATGAGTCTAATATGCAAAGCTGTGGAATGCATCATCAAGGACCTAATAAACAAGGATATAGGGAATCTCCAAACTCTGGATCCCACACAGTTTGATTTTGTGTAGGGTAGATCATGCCTGCTCAACCTGGTTCACTTCTTTGAGTCAGTCACCAGAGCTGTGGATGAAGGCAAGGTGATTCATACAGCCTACCTTGATCTGGCAAAGGCCTTTGATACTATTCCCCACTCAGGAATCATAGAAAAACTCACTAAGCTAGGCATCAACCCCTGTATCACTATGTGAGTTGCAAACTGGCTCAAAGATTTAACCCACAGTGTGAAAGTAGCTGACTCCAAGTCAGACTGCCCACCAGTCATGAGTGGAGTCCCACAGGGTTTGGTCCTGGTTCCTCTCCTGTTTGGTATCTACTTCTCTGAAGTCCAGACCAACACAAAGGGACTCTGGCTGACAAAGTTCACAGATGATTGCAAGTTGGAAGCTATTATTAACTCCCTAAGTGATGTTGGCATCCTACAGAAAGGCCTCAGTGAGACCAACAACTTGTGTCAGAAGCACGGCCTTAAGCTCAATGCCAAAAGAAAGTGTCATTATCCCCTTTGGGAAATACCCAGTTCCCATGAATTACCACATCGATGGTAGTTCACTGAACACAGAAGGTGTTATAAGAGATCTGGGGACACAGGTTGACAGCAACCTCTCTTTTGACCACCACATTGCCACTATGGTCAGAAAGTCCTTCTATGTGGCACATCTCATTACTAAGGGTTTTGCATCCAGGAAGAAGGAGATCATTGTCTCCCTCTCCTCTTCCCTCATTAGGCCAATCATTGAGTACAACGCCCCATTTAGCATGTACCTCACTAGACACCTACAACAAATGGAGAGGCCACAAAAGTGCCTCACAAAGAGAATCCTAAGCCTTAAACACTTGTCTTATATGGACAGACTCAAAAAACTCCAACTATTGTCTATCTCATATCACCTACTTAGAGGCGATCTCTGCTAGACTTACAAAGACATATCTGACCCAGCTCTGTTAGAAATGCTACATCTAGAGAAATCCCAATCCCTCCATGCCACACACTCCAGAGACCTCAACCTCATTACCACAATCAACAGAACAAGCTGGAGGAACAGGTTCATAACCCAGAGACTGTCCATGCTATGGAATAGACTTTCCATACATGTCAAACAGAGCACCTCACTGTCCCTCTTCAAGAGAAATTTTGATGAGTGGATGGGAAATAGAAAATTCACCCTTGGTATCACTCCAGTGGATCTACTCGACAGCGGCACTGGGAACTAAGCTCGGGTGGCATGATGCCAGGGTAATCCTATGGGCTAGGCTTGTAAAGGCTCAGGGGGGGTCACAGTACACACAACACACCAATGAAATGCATGACTGCAGCACTTCCTGCCATGCAGCCCACCACGGCCGTGATGATGATGCCATGATGCTATGTTGATGGATGTCAGACATTTGGATGTAGGTCAGCAACAAAGTCAGCTCTCAGAGTCTTGGCTGCCATGCATTCAGACTCAGACTAGGTAGTGGCAGTACACAAGCACTACTGGGGGGAGGGTGCTGTCCACAACCACAATGGAGAAAGGCATGGGCCACTGTATCCTTGGTCTCACGATCCAGCAGACCATCCAGCAGACAGTGGGAGTGGTGGTGCATCATCTGGCCTGGGGTGGGTGTGAGACGAGAGACTGGCAGAACCCATTCCCATGGCCAGAGATGGTGAACTGAACTGTACATCTTGTATGGTCCATTGCTGTCCAACACAAACACTCACACATCTCTATCATAGGCAGGTCATCACCAGAGACCCACACAGCTCCTCTGGATGGTCCAGTTGATCAACACCCCTCCAGACACACACACACTCACACAGACACACACACACACATACACACACACACACACACACACACACACACACACAGACACACAAACACACACACACACACACACACACACACACACACACACACACACACACACACACACACACACATGGTGTCAACTGTCTGGCCCAGTGTAGGCCTCTGAAAACCACCACACACACCCCTGTGTGTGATGATATACCTGTGCTACTTCCTTCCATCCACATCAATATGGGGACATGTAATGGGGTGGTGCTGCCTGCTGTGTGAATATAGTGCAGTGTAGTGTAATGTTGTTACATCAAAGTGTATGTACCTTTTAGCCATGATGCATTATTGTGTTTACTACTGACTTGACTGACTGTAGTCTACTGTATTTTTTTTTTGTTTTTCCAGTGTCTGTGTACATTACCAAAGCTGAGTATGGCAGAGTGGAAACACAGTGACCTTTTAATAGCCAATGTATAGCTGTATATGTACATGTTTACCAGATGTGTATGCATGCAACAGTGCATGAGGGACACTGGGGGCAGACAGTGTGACCTTGTGTACATACCCCTTGACACAGCCAGGTTGGCAATGGGGGAGTTTAAAGGGTGGAAGGGGCACACAAACTGGTATAGCCATCGCATACACACAGTAAAGACAGCCACAGGGGATATGCATACAGAAACACATACACAGTTGCCAATAAATTACTAATCCTATGTATCCACATGTATGTACTGCTACGTACATATTGCATGCTCCACAGACATATGCTGGGAACATAACTTATTACTTCTTACAACGCGTAATCTTGGGAACACCTTCATTGATGGCCGGATAAAACACCCAAAATAGCAACTGGTCTCATATATTGCTCTTACATACCTGGACAAGTGATAGAGTAACAGACTTTGTATCAGCATGATGTCTCAGACAGGTACGAAGTCTGATGCTGACATGTCTGCCACTATGGTAGCTGTGACATATTTTGCAATGATTACTCATAAATGTCCATTGTTAGGGGGCACAAACCACATATAAGTTGCAAACATCTGGCTATTCCATATGCATCTATACAGATGACTGGTGTGGTCTGTATAGTTTAACATGGTGCATGTAAGGCAGATGCCACTGACTGCCCCCTTAACATAATGCCATGGGGAGGTAGTCAACAGGCCTTAAAATGGTAGAACCAACACACACAACAGCTACAGGGGATATGCTTCACCCACAAACATACACACAGTACTATAGCTGCCAGTATTGGGATTAGAATGCCTATCTATCTAATTATTTGTACTATAGTATTACACAATTATTGCATGCACCAGAGAGCTTATAGGGCTGAAGAGTGTATACAGGTACTTCTAAGGTGAATGACATCAGTGGGCCTTGTAAATTAGGGCAATGGGAAGTGTACTGGGGTGGAACATGCCTCAAAATGGTACAACCCACCCCCATAGAGCATACAATACACAGTATCACAGTTGCCATTATTGAGTTTAGAATCCCTACCTATCTAATTATTTGTACTACAGTGCTATGCAGTTATCACATGTGCCACAGAGCGTATAAGATTAAAGAGTGCCCCAAGGTACTTCTAAGGTGAATGACATCAGCAGGTCTTGTAAAGTATGGTAATGGGAAGTGTACTGGGTGGGAAAGGCCTCAAAATACTTTAACTGGCAAACACACACATTTGCCAGAACTGAAATTAAACCCCCTGCCTATCTAGTTATTTGTACTATACTGTTGCGTAGTTATTGCACCCACCACTGAGCTTATAGGCTGACAGCTGTCCAATGGTAATTCTAGGGTGAATAACATCAGCTGTCCTTGTAAAATATGGCAATGGGAATTATACTGGGTGGGAGATGCCTCAAAATATGTTAACCTACACACTAACCCACACATTTGCCAGAACTGATATTAGAACCACTGCCTATATAGTTATTTGAACTATATTGTTATGTAGTTATTCCTGTGCCAAGGAGCTTATAGGGCTGAGGACTGTGCAAAGGTACTTCTAGGGTGAATAACATCAGCAGCCCTTGTAAAGTATGGTAATGGGAAGTGTATTAGGTGGGAGAGGACTCAAAATACATTAACCTACACACTTACACACACACATTTGCTAGAACTGATATTAGAACTGCTGCCTATCTAGTTATTTGGACTATATTGTTATGCAGTTATTGCATGCGCCAAGGAGATTATAGGGCTGAGGACTGTCCAAAGGTACTTCTAGGGTGAATAACATAAGGTACTTCTAGGGTGAATAACATCAGCAGCCCTTGTAAAGTATGACAATGGGAAGTGCACTGGATGGGAAAGGACTCAAAATACCTTAAACTACAAACATACACACTTACAAACACTCATACACTCACACACACACACACACACACACACACACACACACACACACACACACACACACACACACACACTTGCCAGAACTGAGATTAGACCCCCCCTGCCTATCTTATCATTTGTACTATACTGTTATGTAGTTATTGCAAATGCCACAGAGCTTATTTGGCTGATGGCTGTCCAAAGGTACTTCTAAGGTGACTGACATCAGCAGAACTGCTAAAGTAGATTAATGGGAAGTGTACTGGGTGGGAATGGCCTAAAAATCTTTAACCTACTAAAACACACACACACACACACACACACACACACACACACACACACACACACACACACACACACACACACACACACACACACAGGACTGAGATTAAACCCCGTACCTATCTAGCTATTTGTACAATAGTGAAATACAGTTATCGCATGTGCCACAGAGCTAAGTTGCTAGTGTAACAGGGTTTGTTTTAGCAGACATTTTCTGACATTTATGATATCTGACACTAAAATGTATTGTATCATTACTTACTGACAGAAATCCTCAGATCATCACAGTGATGTACCTGAGAAATATGAGATGTATGATGCACAAACCAAAATTATGAGCCAAACTATAAACATACTTGCCCAATCCGGCCAGATTGAGAGAGCTGATTGGCTGATGAATCTGTATAAACAGTCCATCGCCTCAGTAACACACTGGCTGGGGATCACCTGCCTGTGTGTTATTCTTCTTAACTGAAAAGTCATATGCTGATGTGACTCATACCTCTCAACTGTACAGTTTTTTTGCAGAATGTCCAGATGTTTGTCTCATAATGTTGGTGCTTTTTTTATAAAATTGTTGTTTTCTGGCAAGTTAGTGGCAAATAATTAAAGTCTGAAGTTAGAAAATAATGACAGAAGATTTGAGTTTCAGATTTCATAACCTTCAGAAAATTCATGCTAATGCAAAACCTGCTATTCCATCAAATTTCTAAGTTTGTGAGAGCAATATTTAAATATTGTCCTATTTCTGGATGCCTTTATCCCACTTTTATTTATGACCTTGTTCAGATTTCTTGATGTAAGAGGTTGAGAGGTATGGGTGTGGGTACAGAATGCATTCTACTGAGCAGAAATGTCCATTATACATGTGGTACATTCCACATAGCACTGTGATTTCCAGGTGTGTCAGTGGCAGAGCAGTATAAGGTAATGTGGTGAACCAGTGACAGACATTTGTTTATAGGTTGATACGCTGATATGAGGCTACTAGGCTATTGGCCCTGACACCCTTATAACCCTCACAGATGAGAGTGTAGCCCATGTTAAGACATGTCAGCACCCAGAGCCCCTGTACAGCAAGGACACAGGTGGAATCACAGGACTGTATTTTCTGTTTCCCATGCACTTATACAGGGAGCACTTCACAAGGGGTATTGAGGCACTTGGCTTGATGTGGACAGGGAGTGTTTTCCACAGATGGGGAGTCTGTGGGACATGTATCTGTCACATCAACAAGCCCTATTGATATCACAGACTAGGTTGATGCTGCACCTACAGGTTGATTGAGTGGGCCTTGTCTTCCACATGTGCAACAGTTCCATCAAGGCAGGGTCTGGATTGGTTTGTATGCCAGACAGAGGTCATCTCTGAGGAGTCTGTATGGAACTGAGTAGAGAAACAGTGCTGTTAGCCTATCTATGTAGGGTAGGTGTTTAGGGTCCTGGATTCTCCTAGTGAGGAACTTCTGTGGTCTCTCCAGCTGCTGCATGTGCTTTGTGAGGTACATGCCGAAGGGGGCGCTGTACAAAATAAGTGGTTTTATACAGTTAGAATACATAGATCATATGACTGCTTTGTCCCTAGATGAGATACCTTTACTTTTGTGTTGGCCCATCTATGAAGCTTTCTGTACAACAGAAACAACATGGTGTTTAGATTTCAGGTTGCTATCAACCTGGGTGGCTAAATGCCTCACTACTGATTGTGTATGTAGGACATTGTTGTTAATGTGATAATATATGGAGATATCAGTCTCCCCAAAGGGGATGGAGATGCATCTGCAGGCATTCAGATTGAGGCCATGTTTCTGGCAGCAGTCATTTGTTCTGGTGAGACCCTGTTGTAGGACGTCCACATCACTTTGGGTATTGATGACTGTTCCCAGCTTGCAGTCATCTGCCAACTTGGTAAGCCATAGGCCAGTGTTTTTGGCCTACACCTCAGGGAAGTATATCCCATATACCAGAGGCTCCCATACTGATCCATGGGTTATGCCACTCATTATGGGAGTACTGCTTGACTTGGCTACCCCTGTTATGATTATGTGAGTTCTATCAATGAACTGGTTTGTTACCCATCTGGTAAGATATGGCTTACTGCCTAGTTGACAGAGTTCATGTACTATGTCCAAGTGGGGAATAGTGTGTAAAGCTTTGGCCGACTCAAGGTGGCCAGAGATCACCATCTTTCCATCATCCATGCCTTTGTTGGCTGTCTCAGGGAAGTCATCTTGAGTACCTCCTCTTGAGAAAGGCAGACTGTGTGGGGTCAAGTATTTGGAGTTTCCCAATGTCCCTGTTAATGAGGTCCATGATAATCCATGATAATCCATGATGATCCATAATGATAATACCTCAGATGGTTTGCATTGCTATGTTATTATGAGGCTACATGTTGGCCTTAGCTATCAAGCCGTCACAAACTGACATCTGGACAGGCCCATATATGACTGTAAGACACAGGTCCACACATGGAGACAGGGTGTTAATAATGCTCTGGCAAACATAGACAGCTGGGGGACCGGTTTGGTATAAGCTTGGTTTTTCTTATGGGTATGACATCTGCTTCTCCACTGTCTGCCATTGATGTTTTGACATGAACCTTTCTTGTTTGGCAGATAGTTTGGGAGGCAAATGCAATGTTAGGACAAGCAGAAGAGATATACAAGGCATACTTGTGGTCCTTCTGTGACAGCCTGTCATTCCAAGAGTGTGGAGGGTGGCCAGTGACTTGTTGTCAGTGCTGACACAGTAAGTTGACAGCCATTTAATACCTAGCCATACACAGACTTTCAGGTACCTGCTGTCCTTCTAGGCACTGTATAAGTTACTCTGAGCTGTGTACTGCCCATATGTGTGTGTCCCTGTCCCTGACTTGTCCAGTTTTCCTGCAGTGACAGATGACTTCTGGACAGTGTGTACAACTCCTACCGTAGGTGTAGCTGCATGCAAAATAGTTGGTATGGAAGGTCTTGGAATATGGAGCCTGTCAACCACAGTACTGTACCTAGGCCACTAAGCCACAACAGCAAATAGTAAGTGCTGCCCACCTCCTGACAGTATTAACCACACATATACATAGCGCATTGACCCCTGCATATTATGGACATGCAACAAGTTATCAAGTTGATTGGAACAGCCCTGGGAATGTGTGCTCTGCTGCTATTACCCTATAAACATACATGTAAGTGCATTTCTATGGGGACACGGGTGTGTTGGAGGGCATACCTGTCAACTGTACACATTTGCACAGACTATGCAGATGTTGGCTTTACTTTTCGGTTTCATTTAGCATAGTGTTGTGCCTGTCATAGATAATACTGGTATATCACTAAAGACTGAAGATTAGAATGTAAAGGCATACATTTGAGTTTCAGACTTCCTACTCATTAGAGACTTCTTGCAACTGCAGGAGCTGCTGTGATATCACTGTGTAAGTCTGTAAGAGGAATATTTCATCATTTCCCCTATTTGTGGGCCTCTGCCTGACATTTCTTTATGGTTTTCTACAGCTGACTTGCTATGAGAGGCTGAGGGGTGAGCATGGGACCCCAACATTGACATCCATGCATGTGACTTATGACCCCCCAGTTTATTAGTCCCCCACATGAACTGCAGTGAGTTTTGTCACCTAGGGGACTATTGCATACTCTGGAGAAGCCAGTATTGGGTGGACATTTCATGTTGTCCCACATAGCTGTCAGTTGTCTCTGCTATCCTGGTAGGCCACCCTATTCCCTCGCATGCATGCAGTGATACTTTAAATATGCTACCAAAATGTATTACTCCATTCATTTATTGTTAAGAAGAGTGACTTACCTTGTGCCTGTGGCAGTTGTGCAGATGATGCTTTAGGACTGACTCTGTCAGATTCACACAGTACACAGCCTATACATGGTAAGGTACAAGTAGTGTGATGTATGTGGCATCAGTTTTACTGTCTGTGAGAGTAAGAGAGAGGTGTCAGTCCCTGGATCCCTATAGGGTGTCAGTGTATGTGCTATGCATTGCCTTTTGCCAAGCTGAGGGCATACTGGGCATGCCTATGTCTGCCTACAGGGGCAGACTCAGGGGTTCCTCCTCCGAGTCACCCTGTGCCTGTGGAGACCTTGGCAATGGTGGAGGGCTGTGTGCCCCTTCCCTGTGATGTGCCTGCAGCAGATGTTTCCACAGGATTATATCGTGTAGCATGGTACATACTATGAACATGTGCTCACATGTGGCTGGAGAGTACTGCAAAGCTCCACCACATATGTCAAGGCAATGGAACCGTGACTTCATGGCATTCTTCAGTGTGTGTGTGTGTGTGTGTGTGTGTGTGTGTGTGTGTGTGTGTGTGTGTGTGTGTGTGTGTGTGCATTTCTGATGGGTGTCATCATCCACAATTCTGGTGCCTAGCCAGCATCCCCCATGAGATGGCCATATGGGATGTCCCCCCCTGGCAAATACCTGGTACAGCTGTGAGGCATGCCAGATGTGGGAGTTGTGATAGCTGCCAGGGCTGCTAATACGCACATTGATGATAATGCCATGGGCATTGTACATGACCTGGCCATTAATGGAGTGATAGTCCTTGCAGTTGGCGTACACTCTACCGTCTTCACTGGGTGGGGCTTTGATGTGGACATGAGTGCAGTCTATGGCACTTAGTACCTCTGGGTAGTCTGCTACATGGTGGAAGAAATGCATATTGCTGGTCCTCTCCTCAGGGGTGCTGGGGAAATAAATGTGCTCACTGGCATCTGGTAGCATGGCATCCAGGAACTGGTGGAGTACCCTGGATGCAGATGCCTGTGAGACCCCCATGATGTCCCCAGTAGGTCTTTGGAAAGTACCTGTAGCTAGTATTCTTAAGGCTACACATACCTTGGTTTCAACTGGGATGGGTTCCCCTCTGTTGGCTCTAGGTCTGAGGTGAGGCCCGCAGAGCTCGTTGAGTCACTGAAGTATGTCGCTGTCCACCCTGTAGTGCTCTAGTATCTCCAGATCATGTAGCCCCTGGAACGTAACCCTGGGTCTGAACACTCATCTCCTCCTTAGTCTGGGCTGATTGTCCACATTATCCTTATTACTGCCCTCAGTCTGTAGCTCTTAGAGATGTAGCAAACCAACAGCAGCCCCTATTATTTTGCCAGGTAAAATTCCCAAGTGTGTACACCAATGGTGCAGAGTTTGTAGGAAAAAACAGACTGGAGGGTGTTTGCTTATTTATACCGGTGTGCTGCAGATAGTACCTGTGTGATTGGTTGACTATGATACATTCCTCTTGCCAGCTATATTATTGAGGGGTTTGAATGGGCCACTGTGAGTGGCAGAGTCTGTATTACTGATTTGTAGTTCATTTTCTTTATTCTGTTATTTCCTTCTTTTTTCCTCCCTATTTACGCTGTGTTTAAGCCCCACAGTGCAGTGCTCAATCTGTTTTAGCTAGTGAAAACATTGCTGAGCAGAAAAGGCCCTCCCCTGGAGACAAACACGCTCACTATTTCTTGAACCAGCTAACCACAGCTAAGCAGCCTTAAACACACCCCCTTGCTTAGCTCTGCTTAGCTTGAATGCAAATAAAAGCCGCGGAGCTCCAATGTGCTTATACCAAGCATAACACACCCCTCTTTCATGTCAGCTGCTTCTTCTGCTTAAACCACTGCATTATAGCTCCTACATGGTTAAATACCCATGGACACGGTCTCCCATTTTACTATTCAATAAATTTAGCTCATTTACATACCCCTACTGGCTTATACCCTAGCTACACCACTACACCAGAGCCTATGTCCTTAACAACCACTGTAACGTGTCATGTTATGAGTCTGCATGGTGCCCACTATAATAGCATTATTACTGTTCACATTTAATTGCCGTTTTACTAATTTTTTTTTATTTTCTGCACGTTTGCGTTTGCATGCAGCTGTGGTCTGCTTAAATGGCTGAAATCTACCCCCAAAAAAACTTTTGATTTTTCCAATTTTGCAACACTTTGGGATGTCAGTGGCCATAGTTTTGTCCATTCGCATGCCTAATGAACATAATACATGCTTTACTTGAAGCTGTCATGCCCCCATTTTTTTTCCGCAGAAATGTACAAGGGTACTAACCACGTACATTTCTGCTGCGGACACGGCTCCGACACGGAAACTTGTTTACTGGATTGCACAGGCTCCAAACTCCATGTTCAGAATGTGGCACTTTGCTTACATGGAGATTAGCTTTGTGTAAGCTTTACTGAATTACTCCCAGAGTGTGGTTTATCTTATGAAAATGCTGCAGCTTTATTCTGTCAGTTTATTTCTATATCCACTCTATAGTATTTGTTTTTACCCAGCCTTTCCAGTGCTGAAGTACACTGCAGCACATAAGTGATGCGATATGTTTTGTTACACTACTCATAGGTCTTACAGTATAGTTACTCAAGCTTTCTGAATGAGTGAGACATTCATTATCAGCTTAATTTAATGTTGGATACAGAATTTATACACCAGCTTTTGAATAGCTAGTGAGAACAAACCACATACTTTTCCACTGACTAAGAGAAAAACTTATATTACAAGTATGAAAAAAGGAATATAATGGCACAGTTTAAGGTTCTGAGTTATATTTACTGTGGTACAGGGTTTGATTCCATCAGCTGTTATTTGTCACACTGAGCAAGTCACTTAACCAGACATTGCTCCTGTGTTTTTGACCCTGAAAGGTACTGTGTCTCCAGTGGGTCTGCCTGGTTATCAAATAGGATTATTATTGGATGCTTAGAGCTTTGACAGAAACCTTTGGGAGAAGGTGCAATATGTGTGCATGTGTATGTGTGTGTGTGTGTGTGTGTGTGTGTGTGTGTGTGTGTGTGTGTGTGTGTGTGTGTGTGTGTGTGTGTGTGTGTGTGTGTCCATGCATGTTTGCATGTGTGTGCATCTGTGTTTGAGTTGAAGTGAGAATCTTTATCTATATGCATGCAGCTGTGTGTCTGTGTGTGTGTGTGTGTGTGTGTGTGTGTGTGTGTGTGTGTGTGTGTGTGTGTGTGTGTGTGTGTGTGTATGTCTGAAAATATAGACATCAGAAGTTATAGCATAAAGAAAGGCACAATTCCTTCTTCATTATTAAACCATAGCCTGTGTTCCTCTAGGAAACCATAAAAATCAGCTAAGTTTAATTCCTTTTCCCAAAATGACACCCATGTTGAAACAAATAACAGAAAGCAGAGATGCATCAGAAGACCAGTCAGAAGATCATCCCTGTTTCTGGATGCCCACATTTTTAGTGTAGAGACAGGTACATACAGACCATCTGAATCAGTATATATTTCAGGTGTTCGGTAATATGTATTGTGAGTCATGTGACCTGTGAAAGGTCTTCAGAATGTATTAAAAACTTAAAATGAAAACTTCATGTATATCAGCATTCATGATGCTTTTAGCTATCCTGAACGGCAATACTAATTTACAGATTCAACATGATATTATAAGGAAATGTTTGTTATGGGGTACTGAGATGTCATATTTTATGCATAGCTTGGGGCTTGCTACATTAAATTTGTGAGGCTGCTGCTGCTGCATTGTTCTGCTGTTACAATCCCAAGTGGAAGGTGTGCTCCCTGCTACTTCTGGATGCTTCAGAATGCTAAGCCTTAACAACACTTAAGAAAGCTATATGTGTGTTCCATCTTTGCCATACATCTTGTTTTTTTTTCATTGTTGAAATATTGAAAAATAAACTGTTTTACGGCACAGCTAATTAGATCTTATTCCAGAGCTCCAGAGCTTACTAAATATATTGTTTTCATGATCCAATGAGCAATAACTGTATTTGTACATAATTTTTATTTTCAATTTTTGTTTCAAGATGAAACCCCTAAAATGACCAATGACTCTAGAAATCCTAATCCTACGTTTTGAGCTGTCTCTTACTACAAATTCCCTTTGAACAAGGCGGAATAAGATCCATTAAAACCTTTGTATATTTGTGACTTTGTGTAGTTTTATTGGTTACAATGTCCATCATGCCATATTTCTGTAGTTAACAGGTGAGAGCATTATCAGTGTATATAATGTATGTACATTTAAACAGGAGAAAGACAAACCTGCAGTATTAAAAAGTAAGCCCAGGCATGCTGCAGACTAAAGAAGATGCTATTATTTATTTTAACAAGAAATGAAAGGATTCATAAGCTTATGGATACATATGCCCATAGAGTAGATCACCATGAATTTGACTAAATCTATAGCAGATAATAGTTTAGGCAATCATAAGTGATTAGCTAAGGTGAATCAAAATACTCCATAAAAAGACTGACCATGATGAGTAGTGACCACAGGCTCACTACCAACTACTGAATTACAGAAAAGCGCTGTAGAGATGAACTGAAGCCAGCCGATTTACAGGGATGAAAAATGTTATACTGCTTTTAAGTGGTTTTATTATTGGATTCGTTGTTAATAAAAATTTGTCATCCCCATAAATTGTCTGGCTTTGGTTCACCTCTACAGTGTTTTTCTGTGATTTGATTAGCTAAGATGGCTGACTTTTGAAAGAAGCTGATTTAACATTGGGGATGCCAAGACTTATGTAGAGTCATTAAATTGTCATGTGCACACCTTAAACATACTACTGAAGTGTTTAACATATGTAAAATTGAGACAGTGGATGGAAATGATGTGATAACAAAGCTGGGAACTGTTAAAAGCAATAGAAATAAAAATAGAATTATAGGCAAATGCAAGGTGACCAGAATGGTGTATTACAACAAGCAGACAGAAACACTCTTATAAAGCTTAAAATGAGTCTGTTGAATCTTTGAAAGCAATATTCATGTTGATGCAATATGCTTAAAACAGAAAAAGACTACAGCAGCACTGAAAGTAAAGAATAGTCAAAATCTGTAATATCTGTGGGCACTGTTGAAATGCATTCATTGACTAAAATGCATTGTCTTCTAAATGTCATGATAATGCATTCACCGATGGGCAGAGTGAGTGTGTGCATCCTTTCCAAGCTCATACTGAGTGAGAAAGGAATGTCTGGGCTAACAATCTGTGAATGAAACACAAAGCAGTTATGTACAAATTGGAGACATGTATACTGTGTAATTTAGTGGCTAATTCTGCTTGTAAAAAGCTATGTTTAAACAGCAAGTTGTATAAGTCAGCATGCACATTATAGTCTTATTTTAGGTTTGTTGAGCTGAGTGCTCGTAAATAAAGAGTATAAGCTATTGTTTCCAAAATATTTTTGGCAGATTTGCATAACAAAAAAAATCATACAATGCAAATGACAAATGTAAGGTTCTCAAAAGAATTCAAAAATAAAAAAGTAGCATATGGTCTAATGCTAGCGGTGACATGCAGGAGCAAGCAGTGGCACAGAGCTGTGAGAATGTCCCTGAGGGACCTCAGAACATTTACAAAGGATGCAATCTTGTATGTTCAAGCAGATCGAACGAAAATACTGAGCGCTAAGTACAAATGTCAAGAAAATTTATGGATTCAGAACTCTGCAAGCAAAAAAAAAATTATTGTAAGAGAATGCAATAAAATGTGTCTCTAATTAACACTTCATTACAAATATAGAAGCATAAGTCACAGAGAACAGGAAGTGTTACACAGAATACAAATGATTTTCTGTATAGGCATACTGATCTATATAAAGATATCATCTGGGGTTGATCCCCTGATTGATTTTCTATGTAGATTAGTTGTTGTGCTTAAGTCAGTAAAGCATCTGGAGTCACTAGGAGTAGTCAAATGGACAACCAAAAGAATCAGTTGATACTATAATGATGGATTCAAAATTTAAGATTGGGAAAGGTGTGTGCCAAAGCTATGTATTGTCACCTATTTATTTAAATTCTATGCTGAATATATAATGGTTAAGGCCTTCACCTTATAAACACAAGGTACAGGGTTTGATTCTGACCTTGGGTTATTTATTTAATTAATATTTATTATAAATAACAAATTATATGCACACAAATTATATTACAGCTCAGATGGTGTAGTAGTTATTTGCTAGGCTTAAAATGTCCCGCTGGGGCAGTTAGCCTGATATTTATCTATGAAGCTATCATGAGACATGCTAGGTTAGATGAATCAGTTGATGGAATCAGAACTGGAAAAGTATTAGCACTCTCAGATATGCAGATGATGCCACCATACCTCTCAAATGTACCTCATTACGAGGAACGTACTTCATTTGGGGTCTTAAAAAGTTCATGTTCCTCGAAGTTCCTCAAAGTTCCACATTGAAAGACTCTGTCACACATTCAGTGTTAGGATTTTTTTAAGTGAAATCCATTGTAAATAGAAATTAGTCATATTAATTCATTAAAACATCTTCTTTATAAGTAAAACCAACATATTTTATCTACCCTATGACCTTCCTAGTTGATGTTGTTAGTAAGCCATTAGTATGTTTTCCACATTTTGCCCATTTGTTCCACATTATGAGGGCTAGTGTTCCTCATTTTGGACATGGAAGGTTGAGAGCTATGGTTGCCACTCTGATGGTGGAAAGAGGTGGAAATTGAGGAAGAGTTGAGCAATCTGTTAATGAATGTAAAAGTAGAAAGTGCAGAGCCTGGCTGGCTGTCACATCAAAAATACTAAAATTATATCATCTTGGCCAAACAATTATTTGCAAATCAATGGAAGAAAAGTGGAGGCAATAGCATATTTTATTTTCCTGGGCTCAAGGATCTCTGCAGATTGTAACTGCAGCCATTAAATTAGAAGATGCATAAGCTGCAAAGAAGAAATCTGTTAATGAGTAAACTCCTGAAAACATTACGTCACTTCAAAAGTTCAAGATGGCATAGGTACTAGGAGTGCACAGGCGGAAAGCGGTATCGTAGTGTAGGCAAGGAAATGAGAAAGGAGTGTTCTAGTTTAATGGATCGAAACAAGAGGGCTACATAATGGCAAAGGGTGAAGATTTACATGAAGACTTACCTGTTTTCCTCCTGTCCACCTAACAGATTAGCTGGTGTAAACATTTCACTGTGTTAGAGATACATAGTAAAAAAACATTCAGACACATAACATACAAAATGATCTGAGAACTAAAATGTATCTTATAATGTCATAATTGTCAGTATGGGAAGTACCAACTACTTAAGGAGGATGTAGGTTTCAGTGAAGGTATAGGAAAATACAGGAAGACAATAATGACAAGTAGCATATAAAACAAATAAAAAAGAAAACACTAGGAACCACTTCTTGTATCCATGATACTTTAGTTATGTAAACTGTCTATAGGAAGACATATTTGTAAAGCATTTAGTCAAGAATTATTTGTACCAAAGTGTGGTGTGTGTATTTATAGATATAGATATAGATATAGATATAGATATAGATATAGATATAGATATAGATCTATACTAGCACAGTGGATCTGCACTAAATATGCACCCCAAGTACTAAACTGTCCTATCCTAGTCTATGCATCAAGTGTGTTCTTTCACCTCCTCTCACTAAACATCCACTAATACTCCATCCTTATCCCCAATGTTTACCCTGCTTCTATCCTGTTTCATTTTCTGATTTATTAGCCTATAGGATTTTGTATATATAACTATGTATATGCGGCTAGAACTTGCACATTTTGGAAGAGTTTGCAGATTTTTACTGTTATCTTCTTTTGACCTAGTTTGCTCACCTAGTTGGTACTTTGTCATTATGATTCAGTTTAAAGGAAAACTCCACCTTACAACTCAAAAAATGTTTTTTTATTGTATCTTTGTTTTCTGAACTATTTTAATGCCTCAAAATCACTCAAAGTACTACTTTTCAATTATAATGCCTTTGCCACAAAATGGCGTCTGATAGGGCCTGCCTTGGTAACGTGATCTTGTTTTCTTGCTTTCATTCCTTCTTCCAAAGATATAGTTCAAGTCTTCTTTATATTAGTCATGCCACACATAAGGAAGTGTTGCTTTCTCATGCCATTAAGACAGAATGTCAGGAGTGTGAAGTATTATCATCTAACACACCTTCTGTAACAGAGCTGCTTCTATGTTTCCTTAAGTGAGCCTCATTTATGTGTCTTGTTCTGTGCTATAAATAGTTGTTAGCTACTTCCAGCAAAAGAAAGAAGGTAAATAGCAGGCTTTTGTAGTTCTAAAGGAATTGTCAGATCCCCCCCACACACACACACACACTCGCATCCTGAGATTTAAAAACTGCTGTAACATGTACAGGTGACAGCTACTGCTAGAAAGGACTCCAAAGTAAATCTGCCTGCTACCTCCCAATGCCTTCAGTGAGAAGTTTTTTTTCTCATGAATGATGCAGAATTAGAATTCCTTTACAAATTTTAGGACTATTTCTGTCTTGTTCACCACCCCCTTTTTTATATTCTGGATTTATTTATATTTTGTTAACCAGGAAAGTGAACTGGTTTTAAGCCATAACCCGGGCTACAATGGCAAAGATAATAATGACTATTAAATGCACTTAGCAATACCAAGAAAAAAGTATTGCTATAAAAAACATTTGATAAAGATTGCATGTACAAGACATAGCCAAGATGTGACGGTGCGTACGTTAAACATTAAACACATTTACTAGAATGTATACATTAATAATGCTTAACATTACTTACTATGTTAACTTTATTAAAAATAAATTATATGCACACAAATTTCACAGTTCACAGCACTTTAAGATGTTGCTGTTTTCTAGCTGACTAGGAATCAACAAGCAAATGTTTTACGGTTCCACAAAAGAAAGGGGGGTAATTATGACTTGCATTGCTTTTGTTGTCCTAAGATAGTAAGAAAACAGTCTAAACCTAAAAATTTTGGAATAGAACAACCACTACAGTGGAACCCAGTAACTGGTATGCGATTGTTTCCCAAGTCTTTATTGCGCTTGCATTTAGTTTCTCAGAATAGATCGCCTCAGAGCATTTTCTTGAAAGTCAGTCAGTAGTCTACATGACTGATATTTTTTGGCAGTTTGTTACAAACAACTGAAAGTATTTTTAAGAAAGCTATTTTCAATGGAGGCTTGAATAACTAAATACCACAATTATTTCTGAGTACATGCCTAGTTTTGAAAATGATGTCTACTTTGGAGTCATGGACAGTGGCCATCATTTATTGTTTTGTAGATGAGAATATTGAGCAATAAAGTTACTCTAGCCATTTTTGGTAGTCAGTTGGAGTTGAGAATAGCACAGAGCTGCTCATGCTTATAAGCTGGGTGTATGGATCAGTGCAGTGCTTACTAGTTGGGTGTATGGATCAGTCCAGTGCTTATTAGCTGGGTGTATGGATCAGTGCAGTGCTTATTAGCTGGGTGTATGGATCAGTGCAGTGCTTATTAGTTGGGTGTATGGATCAGTGCAGTGCTTATTAGCTGGGTGTATGGATCAGTGCAGTGCTTATTAGCTGGGTGTATGGATCAGTGCAGTGCTTATTAGCTGGGTGTATGGATCAGTGCAGTGCTTATTAGTTGGGTGTATGGATCAGTGCAGTGCTTATTAGCTGGGTGTATGGATCAGTGCAGTGCTTATTAGCTGGGTGTATGGATCAGTACAGTGCTTATTAGCTGGGTGTATGGATCAGTGCAGTGCTTATTAGCTGGGTGTACAGATAAGTGCAGTGCTTATTAGTTGGGTGTATGGATCACTACAGTGCTTATTAGCTGGGTGTTTGGATCAGTGCAGTGCTTACAAGCTGGCTGTATGGATCAGTACAGTGCTTATTAGCTGGGTGTATGGATCAGTGCAGTGCTTATTAGCTGGGTGTATGGATCAGTGCAGTGCTTATTAGCTGGGTGTATGGATCAGTGCAGTGCTTATTAGCTGGGTGTATGGATCAGTGCAGTGCTTATTATTTGGGTGTATGGATCACTATGCTGCTTATTAGCTGGGTGTATGGATCACTACAGTGCTTATTAGTTGGGTGTATGGATCACTACAGTGCTTATTAGCTGGGTGTATGGATCAGTACAGTGCTTATTAGCTGGGTGTATGGATCAGTGCAGTGCTTATTAGTTGGGTGTATGGATCAGTGCAGTGCTTATAAGCTGGGTGTACAGATCAGTGCAGTGCTTATTAGTTGGGTGTATGGATCGGGTCTATATTATATTATCGAACGCTTAAGCGAACGCTGATTGATCAACCTAATTTAAGCGAAAGCTTACAATCTCAAACTGTCAGATCAGCGATTTTTTTCCAAGGGAAAAAAATCGCTGATCCAAAACACATAAACACAACACAAGCACACCAAACAAACAGAAATCCACACACATACACCTAAAATCTGATACCTAACCCTATACTAAACTATGCACACACCACTAACTACCCACTTACCTTAACCCAAACCCTAACCCTAAGGTCCGTCACTATCACACACTCACCTCACCCGCTCCCTAACCCTAACTCACTTAAATCCGCCCTAACCCTCATGTCCACTCAATCGTACACACACCTAACCCTAGCCCTAACCCTAACTCACCTAAATCACCCTAACACTCCCATCCACACATTCGCACACTTACCTGAATCCAACCAGTAATTTTCCACCATAACACTGAAAATACCGACGCAACAGAAACAGACAACTGAATTCTTTACCTAGGAAAAAATTCGAGTTTCTGCTGCTTCGATATTTTGCAGTTTCACGAAAATAAGTTTGATCAATCAGCGTTTGCTTTTTTAAGCATTCAAGGATATAATATAGACCCTATGGATCAGTGCAGTGCTTATTAGCTGGGTGTACAGATCAGTGCAGTGCTTATTAGTTGGGTGTATGGATCACTACAGTGCTTATTAGCTGGGTGTATGGATCAGTGCAGTGCTTATAAGCTGGGTGTATGGATCAGTACAGTGCTTATTGGCTGGGTGTATGGATCAGTACAGTGCTTATTAGCTGGGTGTATGGATCACTACAGTGCTTATTAGCTGGGTGTATGGATCAGTGCAGTGCTTATTGGCTGGGTGTATGGATCAGTGCAGTGTTTATTAGCTGGGTGTATGGATCAGTGCAGTGTTTATTAGCTGGGTGTACAGATCAGTGCAGTGCTTATTAGTTGGGTGTATGGATCACTACAGTGCTTATTAGCTGGGTGTATCAATCAGTGCAGTGCTTATAAGCTGGGTGTATGGATCAGTACAGTGCTTATTAGCTGGGTGTATGGATCAGTGCAGTGCTTATTAGCTGGGTGTATGGATCAGTGCAGTGCTTATTAGCTGGGTGTATGGATCAGTGCAGTGCTTATTAGCTGGGTGTATGGATCAGTGCAGTGCTTATTAGCTGGGTGTATGGATCAGTGCAGTGCTTATTAGCTGGGTGTATGGATCAGTGCAGTGCTTATTAGCTGGGTGTATGGATCAGTGCAGTGCTTATTAGCTGGGTGTATGGATCAGTGCAGTGCTTATTAGCTGGGTGTATGGATCAGTGCAGTGCTTATTAGCTGGGTGTATGGATCAGTGCAGTGCTTATTAGCTGGGTGTATGGATCAGTGCAGTGCTTATTAGCTGGGTGTATGGATCAGTTCAGTGCTTATTAGCTGGGTGTATGGATCAGTGCAGTGCTTACAAGCTGGGTGTATGGATCAGTGCAGTGCTTATTAGCTGGGTGCATGGATCAGTACAGTGCTTATTAGCTGGGTGTATGGATCAGTGCAGTGCTTATTAGCTGGGTGTATGGATCAGTGCAGTGCTTATTAGCTGGGTGTATGGATCAGTGCAGTGCTTATTAGCTGGGTGTATGGATCAGTGCAGTGCTTATTAGCTGGGTGCAGGGATCAGTGCAGTGCTTATTAGCTGGGTGTATGGATCAGTGCAGTGCTTATTAGCTGGGTGTATGGATCAGTGCAGTGCTTATTAGCTGGGTGTATGGATCAGTACAGTGCTTATTAGCTGGGTGTATGGATCAGTGCAGTGCTTATTAGCTGGGTGCATGGATCAGTGCAGTGCTTATTAGCTGGGTGTATGGATCAGTGCAGTGCTTATTAGCTGGGTGTACAGATCAGTGCAGTGCTTATTAGTTGGGTGTATGGATCACTACAGTGCTTATTAGCTGGGTGTATGGATCAGTGCAGTGCTTATAAGCTGGGTGTATGGATCAGTACAATGCTTATTAGCTGGGTGTATGGATCAGTGCAGTGCTTATTAGCTGGGTGTATGGATCAGTGCAGTGCTTATTAGCTGGGTGTATGGATCAGTGCAGTGCTTATTAGCCGGGTGCATGGATCAGTGCAGTGCTTATTAGCTGGGTGTATGGATCAGTGCAGTGCTTATTAGCTGGGTGTATGGATCAGTGCAGTGCTTATTAGCTGGGTGTATGGATCAGTGCAGTGCTTATTAGCTGGGTGTATGGATCAGTGCAGTGCTTATAAGCTGGGTGTATGGATCAGTACAGTGCTTATTAGCTGGGTGTATGGATCAGTGCAGTGCTTATTAGCTGGGTGTATGGATCAGTGCAGTGCTTATTAGCTGGGTGTATGGATCAGTGCAGTGCTTATTAGCTGGGTGTATGGATCAGTGCAGTGCTTATTAGCTGGGTGTATGGATCAGTGCAGTGCTTATTAGCTGGGTGTATGGATCAGTGCAGTGCTTATTAGCTGGGTGTATGGATCAGTGCAGTGCTTATTAGCTGGGTGTATGGATCAGTGCAGTGCTTATTAGCTGGGTGTATGGATCAGTGCAGTGCTTATTAGCTGGGTGCAGGGATCAGTGCAGTGCTTATTAGCTGGGTGTATGGATCAGTGCAGTGCTTATTAGCTGGGTGCAGGGATCAGTGCAGTGCTTATTAGCTGGGTGTATGGATCAGTACAGTGCTTATTAGCTGGGTGTATGAATCAGTGCAGTGCTTATTAGTTGGGTGCAGGGATCAGTGCAGTGCTTATTAGCTGGGTGTATGGATCAGTGCAGTGCTTATTAGCTGGGTGTATGGATCAGTGCAGTGCTTATTAGCTGGGTGTATGGATCAGTGCAGTGCTTATAAGCTGGGTGTATGGATCAGTACAGTGCTTATTAGCTGGGTGTATGGATCAGTGCAGTGCTTATTAGCTGGGTGTATGGATCAGTGCAGTGCTTATTAGCCGGGTGCATGGATCAGTGCAGTGCTTATTAGCTGGGTGTATGGATCAGTGCAGTGCTTATTAGCTGGGTGCAGGGATCAGTGCAGTGCTTATTAGCTGGGTGTATGGATCAGTGCAGTGCTTATTAGCTGGGTGCAGGGATCAGTGCAGTGCTTATTAGCTGGGTGTATGGATCAGTACAGTGCTTATTAGCTGGGTGTATGAATCAGTGCAGTGCTTATTAGTTGGGTGCAGGGATCAGTGCAGTGCTTATTAGCTGGGTGTATGGATAAGTGCAGTCCTAGAATGGATAAAGCAGATCACAATGATGGAGGCGAGATAACATCACATGCAATTCCAGAGCACAGTATTGCGGTTTCCATTCTTATTCTCATTCTACCATAAATCCATCAAATAGTTGCTACATTCCTTCATGTTTATCATTTTAAATGGTTTAAACATCTTGAAAAGATAGTCACTGACATGCATTCCTGAAATAACATAATCTGCTCAACTTCTGTCAATGGTACATTAATTATATGCATGGTTCAAAGAAGACACCAATGTAAAACAACTGGGGAAAGTATGTCATCATAGAAACCTTGCTTTACTACAACTGTCATTTTTACTATACTAAATGTGTCTGTAATGAAACTGTAGAGGCTGTGTCAGTGTGAGTATCTTAAAAAACACAACAGTTTAACCCAGTTTATCATGAAGAAGACATGACCACCAGTGACAGGTATAACGAAAGAGACGTGCGACACCCTCCTTACATATATACACCACAGTACTGATTAGCACAAGAGCACCTGCTATTTCTAGTAGACACCAATGTTTGTAGACACCATTAACTCTGTATTATATAGCAATAAAGAAATCCACTGTTGGCCAAGCCATGAAAAAACAGTGCAACCTATGTTATGCAGTATATGGACTGCTCAAAATGGGCATCATATATTAGCACACAGCAACACATATTTCAAAGTGTCATGTGATCCAGACATTGTCACTTGCACAACTGACAGGGAACATATCACAGAGAGTAGGCTGAAGATGGGGAAGCTGTCTGCAGATAAAAACAAGAGGTCAAGGAAATACTTAGGGCTCTAGCACCTCAGGAAGAAGAAGGAATAGGTAGAGTTGAAGAATGGCAGTGCTTCAAAACAGCATGTTTGCAGACTAGTGAACAGATGTATTGCTGAGCTAGGTACAGAAATAAGGTACATAAAGAAAGCTTGTAGTGGAATGCAGAAATCCATGAAGTCATCAAAAGAAAGAGTGCACAAAAACATGGGAGATAAAAAAGATAGGCCAGACTAAGAAGGAATACAGGTTTTCCTACAAAAAGGCTAAGAGTGCCGATGCAATTAAAAAAAAGGCATCAGAAGCACTCTGCTAGCTTCTGGAAAATGACTTAGCAGATGGTATAAATCAGGTTGCGAAGCAAAGACAAAAAGATAAAGAAGATAGTCATCAGACACCCTTCATAAGAGATGCTAGTAACAACCAGCTCACCTGTCCAGAGGACATCTAAAGCAGATGGAAGGAGTAGTACCAGCAGCCTCTGGATGAAGAAAACTCCCCCTTAGGTGTACTGCCCCAGACAGAGACTACAATGAAAGAAGAGGAAAGGTGTATCCCACATCACTGGAGGATAAGCATTCTGGTGTCAGTGTACAAGAACAAAGGAGACATTCACAAGTGTGGGCAGTGCGGAGGTATCAAACTCCTATCATACTGCATGAAAAATTCGGGAGAAGTTGACTGATAAATGAATATGCAAAGTAGTAGAAGGTAAGATGGGAGATGAGCAATTTGGATTCAGATCAGGATGCAGCACAACTGACCAAATGTTTGCACTGAGATTGTTGAGAAGAAGCTAGGGCTGAGAAAAAAAAGTCAAAGTGTGCATTCTTTGATTTTCAGAAAGCATATGACAAAGTCCCAGGAGAAATTATTTGAGTAGTGCTGCTATGGTTTGTAGTCCAAGAAACATTGGTAGAATTAGTGCAGGTTGTGTACAAGCACCTGATTTGACAAGACTATATGGTGTTTGGATTCACAGAGGGTTTCCTAGTGGGAGATGGATGTGAGTGTGCATCAGGGATTTCTGAATACACTGCTGTTCTCATACTGGTGATGGACTACATTAGCAAACTGGTCAGAAGGGACAGATCAACAAAGCTGCTGTATACAGATAAAGTTGCAGTACAGATTCAGAACAAGAACTTTAGCAAATCATAGGGAAATAGGATGCAAAACTGAAAGCACATGAAATAAAACTGAATACAGGTAAGACAGTTGTATGGGGAAATCAAAGAAGCTGAAAATTTAGATGGAATGGAGAACAGCAGAATATGTTTACAGCTTCAATTATCCTGGAGGGGTGATTGAGGAGAATGAAATTCTGAATGAGGAGGTCAAAACTAGAATTAAATGGGCTGCAGCCAAATGGCACAGAGTGTCAGGGGTAGCATGTGACAAAAGAATTCCACAGAAGTTGAAAAGTAAGGTGTACAAAACAATGACATGGCCACTACTGCTGTATGGTACACAGACCTAGGCAGAGAAGGTAGATCAGTTGAGGAAGCTAGAGGTGATGGAATGGAAGTGACGGAGATGGATGGCATTAACACATACATACAAAGAAATGAGGACATCAGATCATGGAGATGGGTGGTATTAACACATACAGACAAAGAAATGAGGACATCAGATCATGGAGATGGACATCAGATCATGGAGATGGGTGGTATTAACACATACAGACAAAGAAATGAGGACATCAGATCAGAAGCCCAAGTAACTCCAATTGCTACACATAAGTAATATATATATATATTTTTTTTTTTTTGCATGTACAAAGAGACAGATACGTGCACTTGTACATGGTTAAAGTACATCTTATTTCCTTTTCTTAATGTTTTTAATGCACAGGCAGATAAAAAAGCTATGTTAAAGTAAATTCAGTGGTATATCAGGGTTGCCAACAATGTTCATGTTTCCTTTGTGGACTAGAAAATGTTCTTGCACTCTACTGCTGTAAGGACTGATTCAGTCAGATTCAGTCAGAGTTTTTTGTTTTTTTTTAATTTTTTATTATTTGTTTGAAGTTTTAAAACGTCGCTCATATGGTGTCGATCATATGAGAGTTGAAGTTTTAAAACTTTGAGCATGCAATATAGACCCGCTTGAAAATGGTAAGCATGTTGGTATTTCGCAAGAAGAAAAAAAAAATTCTGTTTCTGACTTTTGTTTTCTTTTCTATAAATATCACATAAATCTTTGATACTACATTTAAGTTATCTTAGTATAAAAACTATTATAAATAATCAACATATAAAGCTTAGCATTTCAGTACTGTGATGCTACTTATGTAAATTTGGCAGAAGAGGTGACAACTGAATTACTTTGTTTTGCTAGAAAAGATGAGTGTTAAGTTCTCTTCTTCTCTTCATTAAATACGGGGAAACAGTTCTGTAGCTCCCTGCCTTTTTTATAGCAGCTGCTGTAACCTGTCTTCAGCAGGTTTTATTGCCCATCTAAGACTGACAACAGCACCTAACAGGGTAAACTACAGATGTCTTTGCATATATACTGTCATGCAGGCTGCGACAAATTCCTCTGCAAAGTATGTGAGAAGTTAAGCTTAAAAAAGTTGGTGGGCTTTCCCCTTCCTCTGATTTAAAGGCAAAGAAATGAAAGTTGTATAAAGTACAAGCTGATTTCTGGTATGTACATGATACTGGAACCGTACTGTAGGGAGAAAAGCAACAAAGGACTGAGTTAAGCCATTGGAGAGGTTGGAGTTTTCCTTTTACATAGATTGCATACTCTCACATCCCAGCAGATGATGTGGGTTTGTTATTATAAACAGGATTTATGCAGTAAGGTTTCTTATCATCACTCTCAGTGCGCTCTCCAGACACACCGACATGATTTTTGCAATCCCCACAAGGGTCCTGCCTATCAGTCACTAGATCTGATGAAGCTCAGCACCTGGCTGAAAAATACAGAGCTCCCCCACCCCAGTCAATCCACGTCTTTTTCTCTTTTCAATTTCAAGTGTCTGAATCAGTTCCTTTGCCCTCCAGCATTCCCTGCTTATCTCACACTCCATACTTTAGACTGACATGGATACCCCCTCCCCCACCACAGACAATTACATTATACTTTAAAGGTTGGGGAGGAAAGTTTTGTTTCATTGAAAGTGCTGGAATATAACTTGAATGTAGTGCCATTCAATTAAAAAATATAGTTAAGAAACTATGTTACTCTGGCACAAACATTGATCTGAAGACATCTACAGCTCTTGAAAATAGTTTGGTAGGACAAAACACATCATTTTCTTTACTGACGCAGTAATGTGTCCTTTTACTTTATCCAAACTGTGTTTTTATTGTTATTCATTCAGAGATATAGCCACCTGATCCTTACTGCACACAGGGGCTATTAGTCATTTCATAGTTATTTGTCTCTTAAATAAAAGTATGTTCTCAGAAATAAATGAGAGAACTAAAGTCACAGAACATAATATCAAGACAACAACAGGAGTGAAGGTTAGACTAAGACATTATACAAGACAGAGATGCAGAAGCAATTAGTAAGAAAAGTAGATCAGATAACACATGATAAAAGACTCACAAATTGAGTACACCAGACCAGTAATGCCATCTCCTGTATTACTATTCGGCCTTCATAAAGTCTCAGCCACCTTTCAGAGGCACATGGTGGGGGCTAAGGAGAATTTTGCATACCTTGATGATATATGATCATTTATTTATAGGTATCACTCACCAAAAGTGTCAGCTATCTCTAAAACAAGCAGGTTTGAGTTTGGATGCTAAGAAAGGTGAAGTGGGAATTCTAGAAGCCAAATGTTTACAATATCTTACAGGAAGAGGAGCTGGTAAGACAGTGAACAGAAATACTAGAAACCATAACAAACTGGCCTGTAACCTTAACAAAATGAAATATGAAAAATTTTCTTGAATTATTTGGGTATTACAAAAAGTTTGTACTCAATTGTGCCTGCTTTGACATATCTTACAAAAAGGAAAGCTCCATTCAAGATGCAATGGTCTCCAGAGGCAGACAGAGAAATGAATGCAATGAAAGAATTCTGCTTTTTAAGCCTTTGTTAGTAATTCCTGATTGTACTGAATAATTTGCACTATAAACAAAGGCATCAAAAGTAAGACAAAGGGCAGTGCTATCCCATGATTTCAAGGAAAGGAACACGATCTCTGCCATGTCAGCAGAAGGCTTTGCAATGCCGAAAGGAGATATTCGGTCATTAAGATAGCATGTCTAGTAATCAGGTGGACTTTCAATTCCCCTGAAGTATTATCTGTTGGGAAGACACCTTATCTTTGTAATTGGCCATACCACTCTGCTATGGATGGCTAGGCAAACTGATGACAATACAGAGCTGTGACAATGACTGTTATCCATGCTACCTTTTCAGTATAATATAACTTACTTTCATTGCCAACCTCCCCCCCACAAAAAAAATATCAGTGGGTTATCAACGTCTTACAGCCCTGTGGTATGAGTCCAAAACTGGTGGTTTTATGCTGGGGGGGGGGGTTGTTGTGACATGCTTTAAACTAAATGTGTCACTGTGCCTTTAACAGGATATTGTATATAGAAAGTTCCCACAAAAACGCTAGTCTGGAACTCTAATAGATAACAGTGAGAAGGTATTTTCTCATCATTGGTGTACAAAACAGGGCTGCCTGTCCACAAGCATTCAGATACAAGTTTATTTTTGGAAGGGGCACATTTGAAGGCCCTAGAGGCATAGTATGTGAACACCAAGTCAGGGTTATTCATCATGTCAGAATTAAAGCCTGAGTAAGGCATACAGCCTGCACTTTTTCTTGAGTGTCACCCATTACTAATAAGACTATGTAGACTGTAAATATTTTATTTGAGAAAAATTCTAAAGATAGTGTCTTATTTTATTTAAAAGCTAAATGTGCTATGATTTGTGTTTATTGTTATAAATTGGAAGAATAATGTGCACATTTTTATAACACTGTCTCTATTTCCGTGGAGTTACACTACATAGATATGTACTAATTCCATCTTCCCTGTACCTCAAAGTAGTGGAAATCCTCTGAGATAGCATGATCTCAGACTTGATAAATATGCCACTCAGGCACTATTATGCACTGACAGTTTTAAACAATGAACCACACTTCTATTCTTACTTTTTTACACAGTGACATTTTTAAATGTCTCTTTTAGTGAATAAGAATGAAAAACTGCGCCCAATTTTCCTTTCTTAGGCAGAAGTGACTATTAAAAGACTCTAGCCAGAATTAGTGTTAGAACTGCATTATCTTCTGGCATTGGACTACATAGTTCAAAATCTCAAGTGGTCATATTGGTCCAATAAAAGGTATCCCATTAACTCTGAGTTCCAGGTTTTTCTGTCAATAAGCCAGTATGGCATTTATCCCATTTTATTTTGCCATTGATAATGAAATAATGGATGTTTCTAGTAGCTCTAACTGATAGTGCAAACTGCATTTTGTCAGTATTGCAGAACAATGCAGCAGATGAAGTAAACAGGCTGCACACTTTCAAAGCTCTAATTACATGGGGTGAAGCCGTGTCTCCTCAGTACTGCAGATGAAGTGCCAGGCAGTCTGTGCGAGTCAATTGCGTGATTGTTGTTGTGGTAACTGGTCTGCAAGTAATTCCAGTAATATCACACTGTCAATTCTGGTTGCTAAAATAATGAACAAACATACTACTTGTACAATGAATATGTACTGCAGTTTATGAAACTGAAAGGCTGTTCAGAAAAGAAAGCAAACAGCTACTATGCTAGAGCAGTTTTTGCTTTGATTCCTGCCTACAGAGTTTTTTTTTTGTCCCTCAGCATTGTGGGACTGCTTAGGGTGCTAATTGCACTACTACAGCTAAAGTTCTGAGAATAGGAAAGACAAAACCAATAAAAATTTAGATTTTAAATAAAAAAAATAATTTTCCCATAAAACTTTCTTTACCTCTTATTGTAGAAACTTACGGAAATGGTAAACACTTTCTTCCTGAAATGAACATCTTCACACTCATACACTCATTCTCTGAATTTAGCAATATACTGGTAGCGTTGTCACCTCACAGCAAGATGTTGTCACGTTTGATTCTCAGCTAGAGCGTCTTCTGTGTGGAGGCATGCGTGATTGGGCATGCCTTTGTTGAAGGTTGTGCATCAGGGCTGGTAACTCGGCACGTAAAAATCCACTACCAAACATTAGCAGACCAGAGTTCCACTGTGGCGACCCATAACCGGGATAAGCCGAAAGACACAACAACTGGAAGAAGAAGATGTTAAGCCTATTCATTACTCATTCATTTGTTCACTAATTTCCTGACTGCAAGTGCAATTTTGAGGTTGGACTATGTTTGCTTATTGTATTTTAGTAATTTAGTTACTTTTCCCTCCTTTCTTGCTACCCCTTATAGTGGTCTGTTTAGTATCTACATTTGCATACATTTCTATGTCAGAAAAATTATAGGGCTCAGAACCATTCTTTAAAAAATGAACATGGCTTTCATGTTCTGCAGGTTTTTAATATATATATATATATATATATATATATATGTGTATATATATATATATATATATACATATATATATATATATATATATATATATATATATAGATAGATAGATAAATAGATATAGGTATAGATAAATAGATATTTATAAAATTGCCCTCTCCCATACTGCTTATTACCAACATCTGCATACTAAAATCATTGGGAATTAAAATATATGTGAAATGTTCAGTGCTAGCAATACAAAATACAGGACCTCATCAATACAGGTCACCAATTATGAGAAAGAATCTGACCCAAATTCCAAAAACTATAAGCAGAAGATGGCAAATGAACATTTGCCCATATCTGAGTTTTCTGAACGTGGAAGGCCTACTGTAACCCCATTTAACAGATTGCACCTTAAGCATACATACAGCTTCAGCTACTTATTAAAATTACCATTCAAGCTGACATGTCTAAGAGATGATGCCAATAACTGTTTTTGAAAAAAAAAACTATTTGCATTTGTGTCTTCCTTATAAATATGGTAAAAAGTAAAATTTTGATACTTAATGCTCAGATTTTCCTGTTTCAAACACTTGCGTTTTGCTAAAAAAACAACTCCTGTATGAAAAGAGTGTTTCAGACGTGGTTGAAAATATCTCCTACTAAAAATGTTACATGAAAAAAATAAGTAATATGTTCTTCTTTCATTCTGCTGTAAATCTCATAATATCTGAGCAGACACTCGCTTGAAGATAACTTCTTAAATCACTTTCTATGTCTGTCTTTACCTTAAAGAACAAATCGTAAAAAAAAAAAAAAAAAAAAAAAAAAAATTCTAAAGACTGAAGCTAATGCTATCATGTAAAGTGTTTTTACATCTAATGATGAAGTCCAAGCTGTAATCAGTTTGCCTTTCAAATTTTGTCATATAGCTCTAGCATTATGGTCTATACACAAAATGTGTTATATCATTTGAACAAGAAAAAAAACAGCTTCATTTATATCAAATGAATAAAATTCACCATATGTCAAGATTATCCCAATGTCAGAGGGTGCACGGATCTCATTGAAACTGATTATATCTACAGAACTGCAGTTTTGGGGTTATTTCCTTATCGCTTGACATCCTCATATTACATTTAATACATGTTCTGAACCATGGAGAAAATAAACCTGACATGACATTCATACTCAGAATAGGATATCTGTGTAGAAAATAGGTACAGAAATTAAATGTGCAACAAGTAAACATGCAGAAAAAAAGTAAAAATAAAATAATACAGACTGAGATCAGAAGAAAAGATGAAAAATTGTGACATTCCCAATTATATTAGCAGGAAGAAAGAACTACTGTAGCAGTCACATGTAAACATCTTACACAAGAACAAGTAAAAAGGTATGTTTAATACACAAAAAGAAATTTAGCATTTTCAACCACTCATTTGTGTAAGTGGCTATAATACAGGCACTTCTTCACAGCCTGTAACTGTCTCTCATCTAATCCTCTCGGGTCTGTATCACTTTATCAAATTGCTATTCAGCAAATAGCAATTCATTGAACCTCTGTTTATCGAAGCTGCTATTCAACAAATGGCTTTTTAAGTGAAATTGTAACTAGGGCAAACCAATTGTAGGTCAACCAAGCAACCATAGGAAAAAAACCCATAAAATTTAAAACCTACCAAGGTAGGGGGCTATACCCCCATACCCCTAATGTGGGGGTCTGCACCCTCAACAACCCCCTAACTAAATATACCAACACCAAGATCGCACTACATGGGGGAAAAAGAGCGAATTCCAGGTGGTGGCCAATTGCTGGTTTTCCCTGGGAATATTCGCTGACCAATGAATAGCAGTTTCAATAAACAGAGGTTCTATTAACTGCTATTTGCTGAATAGCAATTCAATAAAGTGATATAGATCCATCCCTTTCTGCTATTACCTCTATTCCCCTTTTACCTGGACCTCTGCAATATTCCTTCATAATCTGTAACCATCTTCACCCTATAATTACATCACAGTCCCCTAATCAATATTTATTTACTGCTAATTCCATTTGAAGAAAACTAGTTTCTTATAAGCTTAATATAAGCCAATATTTTACTGTATTCTCATTTTAGTTGTCATTTTTCATTAACTATCATACCATTACTGTTCTGTGTAGGTTCCTTTAATATTCTTTGTATGTTTGTTTATTTGTTAATTAACTGTCATATCATCACATTAGGGCGGCGCAGTGGTGCAGCGGTTAACGTTGTCACCTCACAGAAAGAGGTTCTCTGGTTAATTCTCAGCTGGGGTGCCTTCTGTGTGGAGTTTGCATGTTCTCCCTGCATTGGCATGGGTTTCCTCTGGGTACTCCGGTTTCCTCCCACAATCCAAAGACGTGTTTGGAGCATTTCTGTCCGGGCCTCCGCTGAAAATAGGCTCTGTCCTAGGCAGACTTTCCCAGTCAACAAAATGATAAATAAATTAAATATGTTGTTACTATTTTATGGATGTATGCATGAACATTTATTAGGTAAAGCTTGTATAACTGCCTTCTACTCATTATGTAAAATGAGCATCTCTCCCCAGCTTCCTCTGAAAATGGGACATGTGTCTGTTGGACTTCCCCAGCACAAATGCAATAAATAAAGGAGTACATAAATAATTAAATAGCAGACTATGTGCAAAATGTTTTATAAAATATGTGCCAAAATAGATATAAATACAAGTTCTATACTACTGAAGTAGAAACAGTAGTTTAGTTTGTGCCTGGCTGTAGCATACTTATAACAAGGGTTGCGTACTGAAAGACCCAGTAATATGAGCAGAATGAGGTATTGGAAACTCTACAGACATTACAGAATGCAAATATTTGAAAAGCATTGTAAATATAAATGGCTAAGAATTGTTGCAAAAGAACAAATATTGACCTTTTGGGAACATCTTATACCAAATGATGAAAAATAATGTTAGTATGAAAGCTAGACTCTATACTTGAAGAAAAATTATAAAGGTAGACTTAATTATTGTAATGGCATTTTCTAGTAATTATAGCAGCCAAAATAATGATTAATAAAATTAATATCAAGACATCCATAGAAATACCAGAGTATGTGGTATAAAAACACATAGATAATGTCAGTGGTCTTAGAAGCAGATGGATTAATGAAAACGAATTTCCAGATGCATTTAAATATGTTACCTGTATAAGTAACTCATATAGACTGGAGAAAGAAGCAATTATGTGAAGGTTACATTTGCTAAAAAGAGTACTTTAGCTGTTGTTATTTGTCTTTCGGCTTTTTCCCGGTAAGGGGTTGCCACAACAGAACTCCGGTCCGCTAATGATTGGCAGTAGATTTTTACGAAATGCCGAGGTGCCAGCTCGATGCCCAACCTTCAACGAAGGCGCACCCATTTACACACGCATGTCTTTCAAACGCTACCCAACTGCGGGGAGGACATGCAGACTCCACACAGAAGGCACTCGCAAGCCACGCCGAGAATTGAACGGGAGAATCTCTTGCTGTGAGGTAACAGAGCAAATATGAAAAAAAATCAAAGATCAAAGTAGTGTTGATTTTGTTAAGTTTGACTATGCCCCATCTAAGGAAAAGTGACTATTCCTTTCACAATATTTAAAAACCTTAAACGTTTGGAGAAACTGAACTAAAAAGATCATATTAGTCTTCATGTTTAAAGCTGAAGAAATTAATATGTTTCACTGTCAGTAAGCTAGTATAAAACTACATTTTCTACTCACCAGTTAGAAATATAATTATTTCATGAAGTTATCTGAGGAAAATGTTTTCAGGTTTTGCACTGAAACAGTCTGCAAGCATATTTTTATATTTTATAGAATCTGGTACACATGTCAGGTTTTAGATTTTATAGAGAACATATTAGGGAAGACAATCCCGAAAGCTTAATTAAAGCAACCAATTACATATCCTTCCTAGTTTGGCATTACCATTTAACCCACATCTAATAGAAGTGAGTCAAGAAAATACACAATAATTTTTTCTCTGATTCAATTAAAATAAATAGTTGGTTAGAATCTTTAATGCTTAACAATACTACTAATGTCCAAATAGTGAGACATTATCTGGAAAACAAAACAAAATACCAAACTAACATTTGTCAGGTTTTCATAAATATATTCAGCTCAATGAGCTTTATTAAATTGAAGGTTGCTAATTATATGTTATTCATGGGCGCTCATTTCACAATGATGTTTATTAATGCACGGATCTGGTATGTAGATCTTTCAACCTGTAAAATGATGAATCGAATTAATATAAAGCTGCTGTTTTAAACAATATGAAGGTGAATATTTTTGTTTAATTTAAATTAAAATCAACAACTGTTTTCCATTTAATGGAGCATATGAACAAATGCAAAAACTGCTGCTTCAAATATGACAATAATGCAGCAATATTCAAATCAAAATTAGCAGAATATGTGTCTTATTTTTTGTTCTATGTAGCATATAACATTATCAAGGAAAATCACGCTAGAGTGGTGAAGAATTTATTATTTCATTGTGTCTGCATCTTCCCTGCATAGCAGAGTTTAAAAATATCAGCATTACTGGTATGGCAGATAAGGCATGTATCTCATATCGCTACTATCTCACTCCAGCATCTGCGAGTATTGGGTTAGTTTAAAAATAGAACCACAGTGTTTATGTAAACAAAAATAATTAATCACATATTTTGTCTGATACACTCTTTCTACCACATTTCAACAAATACAGTATCCATTTTTTTCTTAAATGCCAGATTATGATGTTCAGACCTGATTCTAATAAACACATTGAAAGTTCTTAATACATAACAACTTGGGGTAGACATGTGCAAGACCAGTACAATAGAGGACAACATGCCTACCTGCAACTCTGCTAACTAAGGTTTATTTATTGCTTTGTTAAAATATTTAATATTTATTTATTTATTTATAGTTTGTTTGCCAGGACAGTCCATTGGGCCATGAGGAGCTCATTTTCAATGGAGTCCTGGGGAGAAAAGCCCAGAAAATTACAAATTACAGCTTTAACATAAGAGTAAGTTATTAGAAAAATGTAATGTGCACAAATGAAGCAAAATTAAACAAATAGAAAAACACATATTAATACAATGCAATAAGAATAATATTTACAGTCAAAGTTTTTAACAGTTTAACATATTAGAACAATGCAATAACAGAAACAGTCTAAATGTTTTAACAGTTATATATATATATATTGCTTCCTGACTCTTTTTAACAGTATCCCTGGTGAACAGTAAGAAATTAAAGGAAATATTACATAACATTGTTAGGCATGCTTCATGTGTTAGTCAGTAAGATATGTATGTGTTTAAGCTATTGAAGTTTTGCAATTTTGAAGAATACCTGTTTTCAGGCTTTAAAGACCTGCTCACAGTTTAGATGCCAGTATGTTTCCTGTAAATATGCCAATGCCTTCCCAAGATGTGAGATGACTTTTAAATGTACTCAAATTTGTGGAATGCCTGATATTTAAAGGAAATGTATTTTATACCATAGGAATCGGATGGCTCATAAATATTTGCCTCTTTTTTGTTTTGAAAGATGTGTTACCATCCCTCAGTGTTCTTCCACTACAAGTTTAATCATAAAGAAAGTCTTGAAAGTGGGCAGTGTAATGTCTTGTACACCAGACTTAGCTTGCAATTTACATGTCTATAACTGACAGTGTGTAGCACCTTACATGTCTATAACTGACAGGGTGTAGTCTCAGAAACTTCTGACTAGGGATATAATGTGCAATTATCATTTGGAATCCTCTCAATCAGTTTTCTCTAAACTTGTTCAAGTAAGTTTAGTTTTCATTTCGTATATACACAAAGTGATGCATTATACTCAAGAAATGGTCTAATATGAGGCATATGTATTTATGTCAGGGATATACCCAGGGTTCTATCCTAGGCCCCCTCCTCTTTAACATCTTCATTAATAACTTCCACCAGTCTCTCTCTGATGCCACACTAATTCAATATGCTGATGATTCAAACATTATTTGTACAGCAGACACCTCCCCGACCTACTTCTCAAAACTCAGTTAGCCTTCTCTAATACCGAATCATGGATGCATAGTAATCACCTCACCTTAAATGCCAATACAACAAAGTTAATGATCTTCTCCCCATCCAAAAACACCAATAGAGACAAAAATTATTTTACAGTGACTGCTGAGAATAATAGCCCCATAGAAATAGTATCACATACCAAATTGCTCGGTATCATAACTGATGAAAATCTAAAATTTGACATCCATATCCAAACTAATATAAAAAAAACTCACCAAAAACTAGGTCTCCTGTATAGACACAATCATTACCTTACCCCCCTCCACCAGACACACCCTTAACTCTACTTACCCTCTTCCCTCTCTTATATTCGGCACCACCCTATTCACTAATCTTCAGCTAGGCTTACAGGCCAAGTTGGAAGCCTGTTACAATAAAATGTCCAAATTTGCCACCAACTCTAGAAACTCATCACATCACTGTCTCTCTCTCCATTCCCTGAAATGGCGTGACCTTCCTAACTATCTCAAACTCCTTAGACTTACTACTGCTCACAAGCTCATATTCAAACCTTCTAGTTGTCCTTCTCTGTTCACCTCTTTAACCCCCTACACTCCCAACCGCTCTCTAAGATCAGAAAACCACAATCTTCTAAACATACATAAGCCTTGTTGACCCCCTGCCACCTACTATTATCCTGCTCCCTAGATAAACTCTGGAATTCTCTCCCTACCACCCTTCAAAATAGTCAGAGCCACTCAAACTTCAAAACTCTTCTCCAATCTCACCTTCTTTCAAAGTGGGAATGTTCCTGTATCTCTATCACATAAACTCCAACACCATCTCCCATGCACTATATACCTCACCCCCTCTATCACTGTGCTCTCTTACTCTTTGTCTCTACTTCCTCTCCTTCCCTATACCTGATAAACTTCACCCCAGCCCACTCCCTTTTCTTCACTAAATACCACCTTTTACCTCTCCCACCTCACCTTCTTCTCCCTGTCCTCTCCTCATATTTGTAACTTCCAAAAATAAAAGCTTATTTTTTACTTACATGTTTTCTTCATCTGAAATGCCTGTACTTTTAATATGTTTAGACTACATGAATCGTGGTGCAGCGGTAGTGTTGTTCCCTCACAGCAAGAGTTTCTCCTGTTTGATTCTCGGCTGGAGTGCGGGGAGTGCCTTCTGTGTGGAGTTTGCATGTCCTCCTAGCTGTTAGGTGGGCGTTCAAAAGACATGCATAAATGGGCGTGCCTTTCTGCAGGTTGAATGTCGAGCTGGCACCTCAGCGTTTGTGAAAATCTACTGCCACTCATTAGCGAACCGGAGTTTTGCTGTGGCGACCCCTAACCAGGAAAAGCCGAAAGACAAACAACAAGACTACACGAATCTCACTTTTGTAAATCATTACCTAGGATTAGAAATGTTATGACTTTTTTAACAAATTGTATATTATCTCTGTATTTTTCATTGTTTTACTACTTTATTTACTTTTGTATAACTATTGTAAAATTGTCTATAGCCTGTGGAGCTTTCCTCCCCGGGCCTCCACTGAAAACAGGCTCTTCCAGGCCCAATGGACTATCCCGGTCATCAAACTGTACTAAATATATATATATATATATATATATATATATATATATATATATATATATATATATACACACAAGATGGTTAGAATTATTCCTTCTTAAGGATGCTTTTTCAGTAAAAGACATTTGCTATTTGTAAATATCCATAAGTCTTTCACAGTCTTAACATAATTTATGGGTGTGTTGTCAAGTATAATTTATTTGTTCACCTCTATTGGCTCAAAACATGTTTTGTTTTTGAGTACCCAGCATCAGGATTAGACATTTTAATCAATTATTTATGATATGCAGATACTTGTTACAATTCATATCATGACTGAGAGTAATTACAGAACCTATTTTGATATCATCTGCATATTTACAGGTCCAATATCATCCAATTTCTGGTAAAAAAGAAAAAGAATATATATTAAAAATAATAGGGTCCAGTATGGAGGTCTGTGGTTCAGCTATAGCAGCTGCAGCCCATCTTGATATACTACTTAGAAAAAATATTCTTTGATGTCTATATAATGACTCAACCTTATGATGTGAGGATTTCCCTTTTGTGGTTTGTAATCTAGCAATACTTCAACCTTGATGTAGCCTATCAAAAGTCTCAGAACAAGATACATAATGATTGCATTAATACCTAGAAATACTGCAGCAAGAACAGGGTCATGGAATTCTACCAATTTAATAAGATTAGATCCACTGTGAAAAAGTCCATGCTGGTTAAGAGCAGTATCTGTTGTATATATCTTTCCTCCTTTTAAAAGTCTAGGCAGAAGTTCTTCAAAAGATTTATGTTTACTGTGGCTCCATGGCACAGAGGACTGGAACCCTGACTTTGACTCATACAACTCAAGTTTGATAGTGGCTTGGTACTTTAATTGCTGGCAAGGGAAGAAGCAGCAATTTTCATCTTACCCATGTCAGGAGGGAAGGGAAGGTTTCTATCTGTAATCTGGCAGTCCCCTGCTGATGATGCAGTTAATACTATAATTTCATGGTAGCTTGCTACTGAATTTGGTGAAGTGGGTGTGGAACTTACAGACAATATGTGTGGTAATGTACAATGTTTCAGCTACTCTGACCAGTTAGTTAATAACAGAAAAAGGATCCCAGGCATATAAAACAGTATGTATGATTCTGCTGCTTTCTGGTCTGTATCTTTACTTTTTCTTCTCATCCTATCAGTTGTCAAGTTCATCAGTCACTGGAGATGCTAAGTTAGGAGTGACTAGAACAACAGTGAGCAGTTGATAATCAGCTGGAACATATGGAAGGTGGGGACTCCTACGACGAAAATTTTGCACAATGTCAATGCACCTTCATTTATGTACTGATGCAACATTTTCAAACTTCTAATCAGGTGGCATGTTTCCATGAAGTAACAAAAATAAATTTTAGACTATTTAAACAGGAACTAAGAATTCCTCGATATTTTATCTTAAATGTCCAGGCAAATTATCTGTTACCATATTAGTCATCTGCTTAACCTTAGAAGCAAAAAGCCTAAATGGGTTCTTGTCACTTCAAAACTCTAGGTAGTTGATGGAGATGTGAGTGATACAACCATGACATAATCCAGCACAAGGTGACTTAGGCAGCTGCCTAAGGCCTGGTGCTGGCTTGGGGCATGGCCTGGCTGTGTAGGAAAAAAAAACACTCTTTCCAAAGAACACAAAATTTCTTCGACACAGGTCTTGTGTCAGCATGCATACATTTTCTTCTGCACTGAATTCCCAAGTTGAGTGGGAGTTTTGGATGAGCAGGAAATTATATGAGCAGCAGATATTGAATAAATACAGTAGGAGAATAGTGAGGACGATTTCTTCTATACAGCATTTGCATTAGCACTCACACACACTTTCTTTTGCACTGCACTGCACAATTGAAAAGGGAATTATGAATGGGCAGGAGAATAAACAACAGGAAAATTGGTGCACAATATTCCCAAATTGAACATAAGAATTAATGGCAGGAGACTGAACAAGATATATAAAATGAATCATTCAGCAAGAAAATCGGCAGATAATTCTCTTTTTAGCACACAGAACGAATCATGCAGGAAATTTTGTTTTTAGCATCAAGCATAATAAATCAAGAAGGTGTCATCACTCAGGCAGAGTGAATCAAGCAGGCATCAGCACACTGGAGCTTTGAATTTGTTTTCCGCTTGCATTTTGCACATCCTGCTAACTGAGCAGGGGATTAGCAGATTTGTGTTGTCTGTGTATGTGTGTATGTTTGCATGCATGTGTATGTGTGTGTGTTTACTGCATACAATATGGAGATGCCTTCCAGGATATTTTACTGCCTCTGGTATGGAGCTGCCCCCAGGATATTTTAACAGCCTCGAGTATGGAACTGCCCTCCAAGATATTTAACAGCCTCCAGTATGGAACTGCCCTCCAGGATGATGACTGCTAACTGGAAGATTACAGAAATTCAGGTAAGGTAAATCACTGGGGATCACAATTAAACAGTAATATCAACAGTTAGAGTGTCATTGCTATTGCTTAAAAATACACACAATTTTATCAACCAAGTTCTAAAAGCACTATCTGGTTAAGTTACTTGCTCAGTGTCAAACCCTGTACCCTGAACTACAAGAAGTAGCTCATTAAGAGTCTGGAGCCACAATCTTGCACTAACTACACTAACAGCACTAACTGCCAGACCTTTCTTAATGTCTTCATATTTAATAACTCACTTTAGGGTAAACGCCAGTCAATAATTCTAGCTATTAGGGTTTCATAGTTATTGTTTAGAAAATGCATTTTAAATTTATTGGAAGTGTCTGGCACTTAAGGCCCTGACCTATTAACAGATTGCTTCCTGTTGTCAAATATACAGGTTTTGAATCCTTCCACTTCCATTTGCCTACTAGCAAATCACCCAGAGAGTGCTCCTGGGACATGCCTGAAAAGGGGCACTTTGTACAGCGAGTTTACTTGCTTATTACACAGATTAAAGAAAATGGTATTTAAAATTTGTACATTTGACCCCTTCAAGCAAAGAAGTTAAGAGGTAGTTTTGTCTACTCCTTGTAAAATATGTGGTTTTCTGAAAAATTGCTGTGGATTGCAGTCATTCCTGAAAACAGACACTCCCATCCAATGGCTGTCTGTCCCATGTTGTTAGCAAATGCATTGCACATTTGTCTTTTGAACTCCTCTGCCCTTCACATAGACACTAATTAATGCTTCACTATATGTTGTTTGACTATGAGTCCAAATGCACGTCTTATTTTATGGACTGCCAGCTGCATTTTTAATAAATGTGAGTTTTAAGAAAGAGTTGTTTACTCTTGCTCATGTTAAGTCTATTTTCAGTGTGAGACTGTTTTGTTTTGTTTAGCAAATGGTTGTCAGCATTTTTGCTGTAATTTTTTTAATAGCAGTTTAAATAAACTATAATTGTCTGTGATCATTGTAGAAGTAAAAAAGATAGTAGTATGCACACTGACAAATTTGAGCACCATTTCGTGGTAATTGAGGATAGACAGCCAGATAATGGGATAATGGCATGGTTGCAGTGTGGGGGCAGTCCATTACCCTGCCTAGGGTTCTATTTGAGCAAGATTCAGCTCTGGGCACAACCATACTAGAAAAGTACTCCTTGAAAGTGGTGGCAAGAACAACTGGATATCTGGCAAAAGAATTTCAAATAATTGAATGACTCTTATTCTGATGGCTAATACAGTTATAGAAGTTTTTCTTATTGTTTACCAGAGTAACTAAGTGTTCACCAATTTTAGTTTGGCAATTGCTATAACCCGTTCCAAATTCCTTGAGGCCATCTTAAAGTTTTTATTTATAAATGCGTTATACTTCCTGTAAGTCTGATACTTATGCCTTATTAAATTTGTTAATTGCTTCATTGTATTATCCCCCCATGGTGAGTCTGTTATACTTTTATTATTTAAGTTTTTCTTTGAGACTATGGTATGTAGTGAGTCTTATTACACATATTTACTTGTTTTAAACACCCCTCAAAATTACTGCCACAGCATGTCTCTGTCCTATCCTTAGAATCCATTTTAGGCTTTAACTCTGTATAATTCATATTGCTATAGTTATATGGACTATGCAGTGATAGGTATACTATTGGGATTAAAAACACAGTCAAAACACAAACATGGTTAAGGGAGACTTACTCTTAAGAATCTGCATTCCCCTCCTTACCAGTGCAAGGAAACTGTACATTTAGGTCTGTGAGTTGATTCAGAGAATTATGACTTTGAGACATTAATGAGCAGGTACAGGGTTACATTCCTTCAGCCTTCATCTGTTTATTGTGTGGCTTTGAGCAAACAACTTAACTAGAGTGTGCTTTGGGGCATCTGGTAATTTGGGCTAGGCTCATTAATGGTCCCCTAGACTGTAGGCCTTGTAACTAACCTATGAACTTGCATGTTACTTAAGAGTTTCATTTTGTATGATCTGCAGCCACTGTTTTAATATTTTGCACTTCCATTTCTGTTGTAAGCTGTTTCAACTGCTTACTCATAGCTTTCCTTCCTTCATTCTCCATACATACGGTACTTTATTTAAAGTTATTTGTAATAATCTCAGCACTTTATTCATTACTTGATCGTTTTAATAATGCAGATAATTCTATCTTTGGCCAATGAATCATGCAGTTCAAAAATTCACAGTCTTTTGCATAAGTCTCTACATTTTTCTGAACTTCAAGGTTCCTTCTTGAAAATAGATGTCTGACAAATTGTAGATTTTTCTTTGGCTCGTTTGGCTCATAGTATGTGTCACACTGCCAGCCTAGCTATCTGGAATTTTGTAAATAATTCTATGTCATTTGTGAATATTGATATGATTTATATAGAACTGTATGTTATGTACTGTGCTGAAATGTAACCACAGCATGCCTTGCTAACTTAGAATAAAAATGTATGTAAACTATGGTAATTGTGTAACTCTATATATTTTAACAGTAGAAAAAGGGATATAAAAGGTTAACTTGCAAAACTTCAAGAAAATAAGTTGAAATTAAATTGTTTTACGATTGTGCTATAAAAGTTATGTCTTAGTTTCAGTGTAGTGGACACAATGTCTAGAGCTAGAAATTTATTGTATTGTTTTGGAAAAGAAGTAATTATAGGTTTGAGATGCAGAAATGTTTTATTGCTTTATGACTTCCTATCAGTTGCACAGCTCTGAGCAAACATCTGAGAGATATGTATTTTTCACACAGAGATGTTAAATTATTTTAGTTTCTGACAAAAGGGGTTTAGCTTGGAAACTGAAGGCAGGTGACAAAAAGTGATGCCATCCAAGCTAACCCAGCAGTAATATTTGATATTAATTTAAAAAATCTCTCAGGGAGACTGGGCATTTTGTATTTTGACTTTGACCTAACAAGAACATCCACTCATCATCACATCTGGACTTGCCTTGCTGTAAGTAAGTTTTTAGAGCATTGTAATGCTTTCAGATATAGTTAGGAATATAGTAAATGTTAGTTTAGATGTTTTCTTTATTTATTTGAGACTGTCCTGCAATGTTGTTTTAAATATTTCCTGTAGTTTTGAACTCTGAGGTCACTGTGAATGCATATTTAGTATTGTCTTGTTCTTTTATTTATTATTAAATATATTTAAAACCTATCTTTGTGGCTGATATTTGTAAGACATATTTAAGATCTGAGAGTACTCGCATATCTATTTGGTGACACTGTACAGGCCACTCCTAAATAGCTTTGCTCTTGGTCAGACTACCATTTGGATTAATACTAACATTTCACAGTAGGAGTGGACACCCTTTGTTAAGGACCTTAAAAGTAGCTGATAAGAGTGGTTGGTGGCAGTAGAAACTACCTCATAGTCTGGACAGAAGGGGGTATACATAGTAAACCTTTGCCAACCTTTCCCAGGAGTGTGTGTGTGTGTATGTGTGTGTGTGTGTGTGTGTGTGTGTGTGTGTGTGTGTGTGTGTGTGTGGTGTTTGCATCTAAATCAAACCTCAAAGTGTGTGAGTCAGCTATTTGGGCAGGGACAGAAAACACTGGTTGGATGGAGAGGGTGCTGAAGGTTTTGGCTTGGCCACTCAGATGAGATCACAATCCTATAGCTGTGCCAGTGGGGAATCTTACTGGGGATTTGGAGAAAGAGGGAGAAACCAGCCCCATACCGACTGTGGTCTCTGTGTACTCTTAAGGGAAATTGTACTTTACTGTGTGTATATTTGTTGTCCTCCCAGTGTGTATGTTCCCCAGTGTTGCCAGTGGTGAAGATTGAGGCTCCTTGATTAAAGGGCTAGTACTGGGGCATCAGAGTATACTTCAAAGTTATGTTTTTAATGTTACTTTTGCCTCTGTGGCTAACTGAGCTTAACTGCATTAAATAATTGTATGGCTTCCTTCACTGCAATGGGTAAGAATATTGACCAATAAACTTTTTCTGCTTTGTTTTGTTAGACCACTCACAGTCAAATGCATCACATACTTATCAATCTATCATTTCCAATTTAATAACAAGTTACTATGCAGAGATGTGGCTGTAATAGTTTCAGTATGACAACAAAGTATATATTAATGTGCAAAACAAGAGAGGTTACTGGTTCAGCAACTGTGCAAAAAGTAATAATGTGAACATTTTCATAGTGAAATATTAATGTTAATTTTGAAAGCATAAAACTTAATGGCAACTTGCTAGAGTGATATTGCCTATAATTGTGACACTGCAGTTTTAGCCCAGAGTGCACTGTTTGATAGTTTTTGCAAACTGTCACATCTGAATACATTTTTCCCTTCTATTCACAAACTATAAAAAATATATCTATGAATATATTAGTGTCAGAATGGCAAAGATAAGAAGCATATCACAGGCTTACCATTAGGCAAGTCTTCAAAATCTGTGCATCAGCTTCCACATTGGGAATCAGCACATATCATAAATATATATATATATATATATATATATATATATATATATATATATATATATACAAAAAATGACAAATCAAAAATAAAGGTTAGTGTTAAAGATATTTTTGTATCTTTAAGTGTTACATTTCCATTATGCAATGATAAAATAAGTGAACATTTATCATCAAAGTTCATTGCTTAAATTTAAGGTAGTTTTACTCTTCAGCTATTTAGTAAAATTTCTTGATGGTTACACATGCACACACACACACACACACACACACACACACACACACACACACACACACACACACACACACACACACAGCACACAGTTACCAAGACTCCCTCATAGCAAACAATAAGGTTTAAACTTCCTTTTTTTATATAAAAAATAACCGATTAAAAAAATGAACAATGAGATTACATCAGTGTTCTTTATAGGAGTACTATAAAGCCTTTATAAATTTATGACAAACAAGTCTTGTCATGTCTAAAGAAAAATATAACATCATATAAATAATAGGAGGAAATCCACAAACATTGTAAAAAATGTTTTGCTGTGAGAACAAGAAGACCCCCCCAACTAATTCTACCCATACACCATACTTAAATATATTATTTTCAATGTCAAATAACTACACAATGTCAGAGAGAGAGAGAGAGAGAGAGAGAGAAACAAACACTGTCACAATAGAAATGTTCCTAGGTCCCTTCTGCTGCATTCTGCTGCAGAAAATATTGCATTAAGGGGCTGTGCACAAGCCTGACAGTGGTGTGATAGCCAATCTTCTGTTCATTCACACTACGGCTTTAATTTCAAATTTTGTTTTCCTACGTTTTAGTAATAATTTCAACTGCTGGCATACCATAGTAATCACATTAGGATAACATTAATTTCACATTGAGACTGACAGATAATTCATAAAGTTCATATCTTTAATCAGCCTTGTCAAAAAAAAAAAAAAACATTCACAATACAAAATGGCCACTAAAGAGACCTTTGTTGCGGAAGATGTCAAGGCATGGTTGTGGAAACTCTCCAAAATTATGCAAATAATCATTGATGATGTTTAACATATTAAGAGAACTACTGAGAATGATGAGTCGTATTTGCAGTTTTATTTGTATTCAGACATTAAAGATAAAAAAAAAAATATTTTGGGACATTTTAAATCACTCCAATATATTTTTGAATACATTAGGCCTTTTTGGTTATAAAAGACCCTGCCTTCCTTGACCTAACACATATCCATCAAGCAATCTCTATCAACAAAGTTAAAAGGACATGATGGTTAATTTACTCTTTTACCAGTATATTTCCCAGATGTGGAATAACATGCTTCATATATAAAGTAAAGCAGTATCTTAACAATATTCAGGGCTAACCAAGACAATTCTGTGGGTACTCACTGCTTCTGCCTAGGCCTAACTTATATGACTGTCATTGAGGCAAGAAATAAATCTTGATGTTGGGTGGATACCTAGATGAAGGTGCCTTTGCTCAACAGTGTTAAGACCACCGTGTAATTTACAATGTGGGGAAGGGGGGTGATAAGAAGCAGTGTCAGTTCCAGGTTCCTTTTCTTGTCAGGCCACATTGCGGGCAGTTTACCTGGCTGGTGGGGCACATCAGAACAAAAAAGAAAAGGTGCAAAGATGTATGCCTATAGTCTTGTAGAAAAGAAATATTAGAGTAACTTTTTGGAAAAATATGACATAACCCTCAGCTGCTACAAAATGTGCGTATCCACTAATTCCAGATATAATTAGTTATATATTCTGTCTTAGCAGGCTTCCCAAGCAAATGTTGCCTTTTCTTTATCTAGATCTATGCATGCAGATAACTTTTATCATTACATTCTAAACATCTATTGCACATAACCAGGCCACTGGTACCAATAATAAATCATTCTCTTACCACCAATAATAGACAAACATAAACTAACTTGCACAGTGTTTTGTTTACCTTAAAAGGGACCTCTGCCACTTTAAATAACTTACTTCACATAAATTAGCTGTAATTATTTGTATCCTCATGCCAGCCTGATAGCAATCTGAGAGCAACAAATTATCTAAACAACATTGCTTTTACACAGTCAAAAACATGCTAATAATGGTGATCCAATATATATATATATATATATATATATATATATATATATATATATATATAGAAGTCCATTGATAAAGGTAAGAAAAACAGACAAATGTAGGTTCTATCATACAGAATTGGAAACAGGTACATATCTCATGTCTAGGTGTGATACACTCATGGTTAAGGTTCTATATACTTAAAAACACAATAATGTGGCAAGACAGTTGCATTGGGGGGAGGGGGGTTGAGCAAACACTACAGTGTAGAAATAGGTGAGAAGCATTGGGAGCGTGAGCCACAAAGCATTACTGAGCATGAATACAGTTTATATCAGACAAAATCACCCATTGCCAACAGTCCAACAGTAGAATCAAGAAAACCAGATATAGGGGAAAAAGACCGAAATAGTGCTGATATACCCAGCAATTATAGTGTCTTATGTACCGAGGGATACGATTCCTTAAAATATCAGGATGTGTAAGCAGAAATAAGAGCAATGCAGAAGAAATATACCTAGACATTTCCAGTAGTAGCAGGAGCAATGAAATTAGTAAAAAACAATTTACAGTCATACTTAAATATGCTACCAGTACATGTAACCCCATATAAATGGCAGAACAAAGCAGTTCTGGGCAAATTGTAAGCATGAAAATGGCTGAAACAATGCTGATTTCAAGAAATGTAATTGTACCCTGACTTAGGAATGGAGTCCATTCCCACCATAGTATTAGAAATAATCCATGAAAATTAACAAAGCAACTTCTACAGAAGCACACAGAGTCCATAAAGGTGAGGTCCTTGAACATTTACTGGTCATGCAGTTTTATTACCTTACTATCTCCAATGTAATGTGATTATGTTATATTGAGATTATCAGGTTTTGTTTATAAATGGTATCTCACTCCCGAGCATTTATATTCATGGAGAAGATGTTTAACATGACTTGAGCATTTATATCACTGAATCTTTCTCCTGCTACACTAGCAAAATATACCTGTAAGCTTGGGAATGTAAACACAAAGGGGCTCTAGGGCATCACAACAGCATGAGAAGACATGTTAATTCAGGCTCAGATACCACAAATCAACTGAACCCACGATTTAGAGTTGCAATGAATAAAATGGTTGGGTTAAAGGGATGCACGATTCCATCTGACAGATGTATACTAATAAATACCATCCAGAAACATATGCATTCATCGTCACTGAAACTCTGACTGGATCTGTATTTATTTTACTTACTTTTTTACTTAGTGTTTGCTAATTTTTTTGGCAGGTCAGTTTTATAAGCTGTGACTCAGGCCACAAGGCAAATTGAGGTATAGAAAATCTAGTATTCAGATTCAATAAAGCCTACATGGTCTGTTTACACCATGTGCATATCACAGCACAACAAGCACACTAGAAGCACTGTTTTGAATTCATTAAGCACCTCTACATCAAGTGCACAGCTGCACACAGCTGCACAAACAAGGTAAACACTGCAGCATGAAAATTACAGCATAAGCAGTTGAATTGTATGGTAATCCAACAATCCCAGATGGAGGAGCTGCTCAACAAGCTATTAAGCAGCCATGTAGACTCTGTTTTTTTCCCTGTGAATTCCAAAACCTATTGGCATACAGGCATGGAACTGCGGTGGTGGTGCTGCGGTAGCGTTGTCGCCTCACAGTAAGATGCTGTCCTGTTTGATTCTCAGCTAGAGCTTCTTCTGTGTGGAGACATGCGTGAATGGGCGTACCTTCGTTTGGTGTTGCTTGTAGCCAGCTGGGCAACCGCCAAAATCTACTGCCAATCATTAGCGGACCGGAGTTCAAAGCCGAAAGACACAACAACAACAATGACAACAACAACATTGGCATACAGACATGGAAAGGAGTCTACACTGAAAGAATGCTAGGGGCCGTTGTAGGTTTAATTCATGTGTTTGTGCAACAGGCTGAAGTCTATGCAGCTGTTGTCAATAGACCAAGGGCAAGAAGGAGAAGAGCTTTTAGACCCCGGGTAACATCACTTATAACCTAACTTAAATTGTAGAGCACTACAGGGTGGATAGAGACACAGTACAGGAACTCTGCAACCTCTCTTGTCCTCAGCTCAGAGCCAGGGCAAACCAAAGAAACCCATCCCAGTGAAGACAAAGGTATGTACAGCACTTAGAATCTTAGCTACAGGTACCTTTCAGAGATCAACAGGGGACATGTTGGGGATGTCACAGGCATCAGCATCCAGGATCCTTCATCAGTTATTGAATGCTATGCTCCAATGTGCCAGTGACCACATATATTTTCCCATACTCCTGAGGATAGGGCCAAAAATATGCAGGAGTTCTACCCTGTAGCACACTACCCTGTAGTTTTGGGTGCCATAGATTACACACATATAGGAATCAGGACACCACCCAGGAACAGGGAAGGCTCTATGTTAACATAAAGGGCTGTCACTCTGTTAACTGCCAAGTCATGTGTAATGCCACAGTAATCACCTTGAATGCGTGTACTGGCAACCCTGACAGTTACCATAACTTACATATCTGGCACACCTCCAAATTGTATCAGATGTTCTCTAGGGGGATATCCCACAGGGTCATTTACTGGGGATGCAGATCATGCACTGGAACCGTGAATGATGACACCCATCAGAAATGCACACGCACACACTGCAGAACGCCATAACAAGGCACAAACTCAAACCAAAGATATCATAGAGTGTGTGTTTGGGCTGCTGAGTTTGTGGCTCCAGTGCCTAGCTACATCTGGGAGAGTCCTGCAGTCCAATCCATATACATGTAGTGAAATATGCACAGTGCATGCCATTCTACACAACATCATCCTGAGAAAACAGCTTTAGCAGGACTAACAAGGGGAAGAAGCACACATCCCACCACCAATGCCAAGGTCACCACAGCCACATGCAGATGAGGAGCCAGAGGGGGAACCAGCAGCTGCTGTGGGTGTAGGCAGACATAGGTGTACTCAATATGCCCTTGCACTGGCTAAGAGACAATGCATAGCACACTCACTCAACACCTAAGGGGGCTAAAACCTTCCTCCTATGTACACACATATAGTAGCATTGATGCCATGCAATGCTCACAATCTTTATGTACCCATGTAATTGCTGTGTACTGCTAGCATCAGAAAGAGTGAGCCCTGAGCTAGAACTGTTGCAACTGCTGGATCTACAAGGTAGGTTTTGAACCTGGAGTGCATTGTATAATAATATGAATGACTGGCATATCCTTGCATTTGTTACTTGGTAGTGTAAGCAAGTAAAAGATAGGTGATTTGTACATAAATGACCTTAACAAGTGACAGCGCACTTATTTGACTTATATCTGTCCATTACAAAGTAGTAGGCCTCAGGTATCAAAGATTCACACAGTCATACCTCTCAAAAGTAGCAATGGTCACTGCATGCCCTCAGTTTATCACCATACATTTGTACTGGAAAATCATTAAACAGAGAAGTTAGAAAGTAATGATACACATTGCAGTTTCAGACTTCACAACCCTCACAAGATCATTAACAATAAAGATGGACAATTTTGATGCCATCAACTGTCTAATTTTCTAAGACCAATATAAGTCAAAGGTACAATTACTAGTTCAATATCACAAATGCAGATATACTAAGCACTAAGTCAGCTATGCACCCTGTGCATCAGACACAAAGCTTATGGATACCTGAATCCAAAAGGTACAAAACAGGGATATGGCACAGGTATCATTACTTGCACAAGGTGTTGGGGGGTGCAGGAAGCCTGGGCCGGCACAAAAGGGCAGTGAGTGTGTGTGTGTGTGTGTGTGTGTGTGTGTGTGTGTGTGTGTGTGTGTGTGTGTGTGTGTGAGAGAGTAAGAAAGAGAAGCAGGAAGATATTTGGATATGCCAACAAATGGGTAGTGGGACAACATGAGTTTTAAGCTAGATGGCTGAACCATGTAACTGTTGTGTGTGTCTGTAGGGGTCCTCCAGGTGACATTGGTGTGTGAGTGTCTGCAGGAACATAGTCAATCTCTGTGCTAGCTCTATGTCTTGGTATGCTGGATGTCCAAACCTCCTGGGGTTAAAATATCCAAGTAAGGTAAAAAAACAGTCAGTTGGAAAACTTCTGTAAAAAAACTAGCAACAGCAAGCCAAAATAAAAAAAAAAAGTAATGTTTTATATCAAGGTGGTTAAAAACAACAAGTGATTGCAGTTTCTTGTAAGAAGAGCAAAAAAAAGAGTACATAAGCTTAGTTCGGGTTATTCCCGAGTTATATACCTATGCATATCACAGATACAAATTCAGCATGTTGTATGCAAATTTGTAGTACCTTTCTCTTTAAAATTGGGTGCTACGAAATAGGTTGATATGAGCCTCTTTCTGATTTGGTTGTAGTTAAAGAAGGAACTATTTAAATCAAACTGTGATATGCATAGGTTGTCTGAAGAAGTTTGGGTATAAAAACTGCAACTTTTAACCACTTTTGGTTTTTAACATTTTTGTCTATTGGTGTTTTCTATGTCTTGGTATGTTGGACAGGTGTGAGCCTTGCCTGGTACAGGTGACAATTCATCACTGTTGTCCCTGAACACGAGAACTGGCTCTGCCAGAAGTTGCACTGGCATATCCACACCCATGGTCAGATTCACTGCTGCTACCTGAATGTGACTGGTGTCTGCTGGATGAGCTCCCTCACTAGTAAAGCCAGGACCATGACTTCATGGCCTGCCACATCTGGGTGTAGACAGCTCACCCACTGATGGAGCATTGGAAGTACTGCCACTATGGAAGCATGATCAAGCATGACTACATTGGCTAACAGCAGATGATGTGGTTGACCTATGCCCATGAGGATGCTATCCCCCTCCCAGCAGTTGTTCCATCATAGACACTCTTTGTTCTGTGTCATTCATCAGATCCATCAAATTGGCAACATGGTGGAGGCAGTCATGCATGTCAGCCTGTACCAAATATACAACCATAATCATTTCTCTGGAGCACCTATGGGACCATGCCTGTGCCTCCATGACAGCCCTAAACATACATTGAATGGCACAGGGAAGAGACACCTGGATCAGGTGGAGGATGGACAGCAGGCCTCCTCCATGTACCTGACAACCTCCTGCATGGCACCTCATCCACACTTAGGCTACAGCCAGAGTCAATAGGCACTGAAGCTGCAGTAACCACACTTCCCTGATCAATTGTCTCACCCTCCATCTGTCCAATATCTGTGAAATGTGTAAATATAGGCCTACTGGCTGTATGTGATGGAATTACAGGAAATGGCTCTATGTCAACCACAGTGTCAGATTTAACCTCTGCACCCATGACTGTGCCTGTCTTTAGCCACCATCATCATCATCAGAATTTTCTGATATGGTGACATCAGATGGAAGAAGTCATACACTTCCACTGTCAGGATCACCTGTGATAATAAGCAACAAACATAAGAAATGTTAATACCTAGACTACTGTACTCCAATATATGCTAGTGCTGCCACTATTAGACAGTACAGCAATACACACAACAGTCCTGACATCACATCACACACTAAAATATTTCTTTGAATTGCTCTTCAGTACTAACATAAAAATGTTTGGCTTACCATCTGCAGATGAGGGTATCCTCTGCAAGCCAGATTGTTCAGGAATAAGTTAAGCAAAAGGTAAGAGCAACGTCATCACAATTAACAGTAACACAGGGGAGTAATACGTTTACCCTTGTGGCATGTTTTATATGGGTGAGAGGAAGAGGGCTTTCAAGCTTAGAGTCCAGGAATATATTAGGGATATTAAAAATGCCAAACTTGAAAGCCCTCTTGCAATGCATTTCGAAGATTGCCATAATAAAAACCCAGATGGTTTACAATGTAAGATTTTGGAACATATTCCTGATAAAGGATTTAATTCTGATGTTAAGAAAAAACTTTTGTAAAAGGAATCTGTTTTTATATTGAAGTATGGAACTTTAAGTCCAGCTGGTATTAATGTAGAATGTAACTGGACATTTTTTTAACCTAATTTAGGGTTAATTGTGTAATGAGTGGTTAACTGATCCTATTATATATACTAGAGTGTTTAGAACTGTTTTATTCAACTTTGAAGACTCCTAGCTGATGTCATAATACATTTTTGGTGTTTGGATCCTGGTTCTATGCTGTTTTCTTCAGCTTTGCTTAGATTCTGTGAGTCTGCTTCATTGTTCCAGAGTAATACTTTTACCCCTTTATATGTCCATTAATTATACTTTCAACAAGAACAAGGATGACAACTCCAACCTTAGCTAATCAATCAGAATGGAATTAACCGTAGCAATCTTCAATCCCTCCAAAATTTAACTTCTTGTGAAACAGAAGTAATGTATTGGTTTAAATTATTTTGCTATACAACAGTATTCAACAACTGAGATATACAAGCCTACCTGTAAGCTTTTCCTGGGACAGGCTTGCTGTCCTTGAAAGAGTAGGACCAATGTCGAGGACATGCTGTTCTGCACTTTCCTGGGAGCTGTCTAGATCCCTGACAGTGAACAGCAACATTTCATCTGGTGTTAGTAAGGGCTCTGTAGCATGCCCCCCCCCGGTATCCATCTGATCACAGCCCATTGCAACTGCTCATCTCCATGCAGAATGCAGATGAGGTCATTTCAGTTCCCCATGGTGCATCTGCTCATATGCCCTGCTGTGGTCACCCACAGCATTAGCTGTCGAAAATCTGCTAAGTCTGCATTCTCTTTCAAGCAGGAAGAGTCCATGTTGTCTAAAAACATCAACAATGACCCGATTTTCATCATATGTGAAGGGTGGTCTTTGAAGATTAAGACATCTGGGTGGCATAGTTCTAGGTGTCCTAAAAGATAACAGAAAGATACTGCACATAAGTATTACATAACTACAAAATAACTGTTCCCAGATAAAACAGAAAAGGTAGCATTTCAGTATTACCTGCTGGAGAAACATAAAACAGTCTAGACATATGAAATACAATCAACAAGCTGGATGCAAAAAAGAAGAGTAACAATAGCAAAATATCCTTGTTTTTGCCATAACAGAAATGCAGCTAAGGCCAAGTGTCAGATTAACCTTCCAGTTTCAATTATTTAATTCCTCCCTGCTTTGCACTGCTACTGTCCTCTTAACATCATGCAAACTCAGTTACCATCATTGCTCAGGTTTGCACACTACCAGTAAATGGGGTAACTGGAATTGGTGGGAAAGCATCAGTTTCCATTGCTTTAGTTCAGCTGATAGGCATGGCTAGTATTAATGAGGGGAGTGCCAAGCTTAGGGAACAGAGGTGGGGTGTCCAGGAGTCTAGGATATTTATTTGGCTCCTGGTAAAGCACAGCAGCCAAAGGCTTCTGCAGGAGGACTATTCTAGCTCTCAGTACAAGTCTAAGGCATGGGATACTTTGGCCCAGGCTGTATCTAGTGCCACTGGTATCCCACACCCTGGAGAGCAATGTACACATCATTTTAATGACCTACACAGGAGAAAAAGGGATATTCTCAACCATTTTTGGAGGAATTTGAGACTGCTGGCATCCCACAGCTGTGTCAATATGACAATAAAAGAGTACTTGTAAGACTAAAAAAGCTAGACTGGTATGCATAATTCTGCTTTGTTCTTTTCTGTTCTTTCCCCACCTCCCAATAAACTTGAGTTCAATCAGCAGACTCATGTTGCTCAATTGGAGAGACTTAGGGATGCAAGTGGTATTTATGCAGCAGAACAAAAATGTTATTGTAGCATTAAAAGTTAAAGATAGCCTTTTTGGTCTTTTATAAAGTTATATCAGATTGAGCATGCATATCCCAGCTGTAAAAGCAAATATGTATGCATTAGTCTGCAGCAAAAACTGGTTTCTTGTAGGAGTCCAATATTAGACTGTAGTCAGAGGCTGTGAGTTCAGATATGCTGATTCTCAACTATACAATATTGTTATTTCTTCAATAATATTTACATTAAATTAGAAACTGTATACCAGTGGCACAAATGCCCTGCTGTAAACTGTAATCTGTATATTGGAACACACAGATGTGTAATATATGCACCTTTCAAAGATTACTTTCAGCAATCTGTAGTATAGTGTGCATCTGTTAGGAAGTTTACTTAAATGTAATACTTCAGATAAAGCAGTTGTATAATTGTATTATCGCATTATATGTAATATATGATGGTATTAATTTTACCTCTTTTTTCTTCTCACCCCAACCCTTATCTCTCTTTTCTTTATTTTCTATTATATGTTTTAAAAATGTCTCCATGTCATCCATGGGTACCCCATCAATACATGCTACACAACACAGTGAGATAGGACAGCCACAGTGGATCAGCCTGCCCCCACTCCACCGACTCCAGCACCAATGCCCATCACATTTGGGACCCAACCTGGCAGCACTGTCTCTGCTGCTCCTACATTACCTGTGCCCTCAGATAGTACTGCCCTGGCAGCTGGTGCTGTGGTGTCCTCCGGGAGCAGTGGCCAAAGCTGTGATTTCAACAACTGCAGGCAGTTGCCAGGGATAGTGCATAGGGTCATGCTCCGCAAGATTGGTGTATGCCTATGCTGGATGGAGAGGCTGCTCTCCCTCATGGTCCATAGGAGGAGGAGGTGTAAAGCACTCCAGCAACCAGTGGAGTAAGAGGACAGTGATGCCAGTCCAGTGGTTGAGGACTCAATTCCCACTGCCTCCAAGCTTGATGTCCATGAGCCTGGGTTGTCCCTTCCCTCACCCCAATCATGGTGCCCCACAACCTTTTGTGTCCATTGCTATCCCTGTCTCTTGTTTTGCTTGTCTTGTATGTTTGCATTTGCTTCCTCACTTACTCAACTTACCTGACCCAGACATACCCAAGTCCCTTAACCAGCAGTCCTTTGCATTATCACTGTTTATTTAAAAGTCTTTAAAAGTATTAGATACACCTGGATTCAAGCCCATTATCACATAGGCTCAGAAAGAAATGTGTCAATGCATTTACATCTGCTGCCACAGAGTCAGTTAAGCAGCAGATGTGTTTCATAGACTCAATACTAACTCTCAGATTTTTTGCAGTGAAGCGCACATTTGTGCACTGCTTAACTATGCACAAACATGGAAAGTACTGAAAATGTCTATCTTGCATGCACAAACACTTTGCCAACCATCACACAGACCCACGGCTTGCTGCACTATGGAAAAGTAAATATTATTATATATTTTTGCTGTTTGCTGTCCCTTTGCTGTCTATGACATGAAATTACATGTGGAAACATAACAACCTGAAGGCCCTATCTAACAATATGTCATATATTTACATTACAGCCATGTGTTGCCTCCTCCAAGCACTGAAACCTTGGTGTCTTGGTACTTTTTTCACAAATATATGTCACCTACACTACAGAACTTAATATCAAATGTTGTGTGATATGGAATATGCATCAATCTGGTAACATGCAGAACTAGAACTATTGACCCATAAGACTAAAAAGTTTTATCTTCAAGGCTAGAAAACGTATCAGCATGGACCTTATCCACAGGGACATAGGTGACCTTCAACACATTTGACCTTACTCAATTTGGTTTTGTCCTAGTGGACTTCTTTGATACTGACCCCAAAGACCTGGATGAGGGATAACAGGACATACTGCCTATGTTGATTATCCAAGGCATTTGATACTATCCCCCATTCAGGCTTCATAGAGAAAATCTCCCATCTCGGAATTAGCCAATACATTACTAGATGGATAGCCAACTGGATCACCAACAGAACATACACTATCAAAGTTGGGGACTGCACCTCTGCCACTAGACCACTTAACAGTGGAGTACCACAAGGCTCTGTGCTGGGCCTTCAACTGTTTGGAAACAATTTCTTTGAATTCAGACAAAGGTAGATGGCCTGTGGCTTACCAAGTTTGCAGATAACTGTCAAATGAATGCAGTCATACAGAGTCCCCCAACTATGTTAACATTACAGAAGTGGCTGACACAGAGAAATGATTGGTGCAAAACTCATGGACTGAGCCTTAAAGCAAAAAATTGCCTTATTGCCCTCTTTGGTAATAAAGTACCCCTGCTCATTATGATATACATAGCACCCTTCTCAACTCAAACATAGTGTTGCAAGACTTGGAAACACATGTTGATAACAATCTATTCTTCAATCACTATGTGTCCATAGTGATGAAACATGCATTCTGCATTGTGCACCTCATAAGGATATCACATCCAAGACCATGGAGGTCATAGCTCTGCTGTATTCTACTCAGACCATGAATTGAGTACAGTGCTCCCTTCTGTCCTGTCTGTACCTCATCAGACACCTACAGCAACTGGCGAAAACACTTGAGGTCTGTGACTGGGAGAATCCAGGGCCTCCAAAACATGACATACATGGAAAGACTGAAAGACTTGCTGAGAGAAGACCTACAGAGCAGTCTCAGACCCTGCTGTCCTGGAAATACTGGAAATCTGCAAATCAAATGGGACAAGAATAACTTGCTCCAGGGATCTCAACCTAGCCTGCGGCATAAGCATAACATGCTGGGGTGACAGATATATCTCCCAGTAACTGCCATTCCTTTGTAATAGTCTCCCAATGCATGTGAGACAGTGCTCATCAATAACCATATTCAAATGAAACCTTAACAACTAGATGGGTGATTGTAAATTCCTCTTGGGATGGCATCTATATCCCTCATGGACAGGGCCATTTGGTGCTGATCACAAAATTGCTCTGCTAACAATGACCATCTAACTATGCTTAATGAGGGTACTTGTGTTTTTACATGGCTATGCTTGTAAACACTCTAGGCCCATTATGCAAGTAACCTCCTATGAACCTATGAAGCTATGAACCTATGCAGGCCTTACAACATCTTTTATTCAACATGCCTTGCTGGTGTCATCCACTATAAGTTGACCTGCAGTCTTATGAAAATCAGACTTTTGCTGTGGTGCTTGTGTAAAGTACTGAGTTCTATAGTCTGTGTACTTAGATAGGTAGGGGTTCTATTCTCACTGCAGTCAACTGAGTGCATATGTGTGTGTGTGTGTGTTTGTGCTTTTGTATACCATTACAGAAAGCTTTTTACACCAGTATGTTGGACACTGCTATTACCATATTGAACTCAACACACACTGCTGATGTCATCAGCCATAAAGTATTGTCTGAGACATCAGACTTGAGCTGTGATGCTTACTTAAATACAGAGGTCTATAGTCTATGTACTTAAATAGTTAGGAGTTCTATTCCCACTCTAGTCAACTGGAGAAGTGTGTGTGTTTGTGCTCTTGCTTGACATTACAGAGAACCTTTTAAACCAGCATGTGGGATACTGTTATTACCATATTCTCCTCAACAGGCACTGCTGATGTCATCAACTGTATCTGATTTGTGGATATGTACTATTCCCACCAGAGCAGGGTCAGAGACTGGCCTGGAGGCCAGGCAGAAGTCATATCATCCTACACAATACAGATTACAGTGACATGGCCTTCAGTCTGTCCACATACATCATGCCATGGTTTGTAGACCCTGTGTTTTCTTGGTGAAAAACCCATGTGGTCTCTCCAGCTGCTGCATGTGTCTGGTGAGGTACATGCACAAGAGAGCATTATACTCTTAGTGTTCTGATGAGGTTCGAGTACAGTGCTATCATACAATCCTAACATCTGAATATGATGGCATGACTTAGTATGTGAACAACATAGGCTTTCAATACCAGTGTGGGCACTTAGTGGTCAAAGTTCAGATTTCTATCTACATGTGGTGCCATTTCTTCCATCACTGGGTTTCAGTATAGCAGGGCTGTTGTCAATACTGTAATTAGCATGGAATTTCACTTTTCAGAAGGACAATAATAAAGACACATTTCTGCATTTATTTGTAGATCGTGTGGTTTTGTCACCAATCATTTTTGTATGTGTTAGCCCCTCCTATAGTATGTTATCATCATTGGTGGACTCAATGATTGCACAAATATGCAAGAATCAGCAAACGTGGTAAGCCAAAGGCCATACACTTTAGTATAAACTGTCAAGAAATAGATTCCAAGCAAAACATTCAGACCCCAAACCGTGGGCAGTAAAGCCAAAGGAGGTGGAGTATCAATAGACATTAAAGACATACACGCCTCAAGGCTGTTCAAACAGTATGACACACAGGAGACACTGCAGGTGCAGTTAACCATTGACAACACCCCTATTCAAATAATAGCTAGCTACCAGCCCCCAAATCTTCCTCAAGATGCCCAATCCGCCTATTTGGACCTATGCAAATCTATCAAGATTCAACACTTTACCCTGATCCTGGGTGAGTTTAACTTCCCAAACATAGATTGGAAGAACTGCTCATGCCAGAACACAACTTCCCAGAGATTTCTTGATTTCATCAATGCAAATGCCTTGGAACAGCTAGTCAATACCCCCACAAGGGGTGATATCTTGGACTTAGTATTAACCAACATGAGTAAACACTGCAGCATCCGGTCACTTTCGAAGTCACTATCTCCCCCAACCCCCTCTAGCTAGGATTAGACATACAAACTTCTGCAAAGCTCATTACAGTTTCCTGAGGGATGGTATAAACAGCTTCACAGCCCCCTCCCCTTTGTAGGAACTGACACCAATATCCAAAACTACACTAAAGCACTATACAAGCATTTATATAGATGCATGGAATCAGGAATACCTGACAGGACTAAATCATCCTCCTCAAGGAAGACAAAACCTGTCTGGTGGACATCTACAATAAATAAACTCTATAACAAAAGGAAAAAAAATTGCTGTCCAAGACCAAGAAGGAGCAGGTGCCCAACTGGAAGCGATGTCTCCTTAGCCTGAACAAGCAAATAAGAGCACTAGTTAAATCCTCCAAAGCAAACTTTGAGTCTAAATTGGCCACATCTACTAGAGACAATCATAAGGCCTTTTTCACATATGTCCACAACCTCAAAGGAAGCAACGAGATCTGTTCAGAACTAGTGGTCAAGGACACCACATATGCAAATGCTGTAGATATAGCAAACTTGCTGGCTGACAGATTCAGTGAAAACTTTACCCCTCTGTCCTCCCTATCAGTAAATCAGGACATCCCCAGTACCTGTCTTCTTCCCCTTATATGTAGGGAACAGGCCATCACTGCTCTCTCAAAGACAAAAAATACAACCTCCATGGGACCGGATAACATCCCAGGCTCCATCCTACATGAACTCAGGCAGGAACTTGCAGCACCATTAGGCACCCTATTTAACCAAAGCCTGAGTACTGGCTTCATCCCAGCTGAGTGGAGGACAGCCACTGTCATCCCTTTACACAAAGGTGGAGCCTCCACCGGTCCAGTAAATTATATACCCATCAGCCTAATAGCCTGATATGCAAGGCCATGGAACAGATTATCATGGTCCTCATTAACAATGACATTGGCAGCCTCCAAACACTTGATCCCACACAGTTTGGCTTCATCAAGGGGAGGTCATGTCTGCTAAATTTGGTCAACTTCTTTGAGATGGTCACCAACGCAATGGACAGGGGGGAAACTGCACACCACCAACCTTGACCTGGCAAAATCATTTGACACTATTCCCCACTTGGGCATGATAGATAAACTCTCTCAACTAGGCATCAATCCATATATTACCAGATGGGTAATAGGGGAAGCCACCTCAAGCATTAGACCTATAATAAGTGGCGTACCCCAAGGTTTGTCTTTGGGCCTCTTTTTTTTGGGATATATTTTTCTGAGGTGCAGGCCAAAACCAGTAGGCTATGGCTAACCAAGTTTGCAGATGACTGCAAGCTGGGGGCTGTCATCAATTGGTTTAACTCAGACAAATGACTGGTGCCAGAAACATGGCCTCAAGCTGAATACCTAAAACATGCATCATCATCATCCCCTTTGGGGAGAGTGACATCCCCCAAATTATCACATTAATAACAGCATCCTAATCACTCAATCAGTCATGAGGGATTTGGGCACCCAGGTTGACAGCAACCTGACTTTTGACCACCCTGTTGCTTCTGTGGTACCGAAGGCCTTCTACTTGGCCCAACACATAAGTAAGGATATCTCATCCAGGAACAAGGAAGTCATAACATCCCTGTATTCTTCCCTTAAAAGGCCCATCACTGAGTGCAACACACCTTTTGGCATGTACCTCATAAAGCACATGCAGCAGCTGGAGAGAACAAAGAGGTTCCTCATCAGGAGAATCCAGGGCCTCAAGCATCTACCATATACAGAAAGGCTAAAAGCCCTATCCTTCTACTCAGTTTCATACATACTTTTCAGAGGTGACCTCTGTCTGGCATACAAGGTGATCATGGACCCCACCTTGATGGGACTGCTGCATATCTGCAAGTCAAGCTCTACTTGAGTAACCTACTCGTGTTTTCTCAACCTGGTCTGTGACATCAACAGGACTTGGAGGGACAGTTTTGTGTCCAGAGACTCCCTCATCTATTGAATATATTTCTTCTTCACATCAAGCAGAGTACCTCTTTACCCTTTTTAAGTACAACCTGGATAACTGGATGGGAAACAGAAAATATATCCATGGGATTCCTCCCATGTCCCTGCTGGACAGGGACATTGGGTGCTGATTTGTCTAAACATGGGCTAAACTCCTGGCTAGGCTTATAAGGGCCTCAGAGCCAATTGCCTAGTAACCTCCTATGATCCTACGATAAAAGGCCAAGCAGAAATGCCTGGGATGTGCCAATGGTGACAGCTCTACTGGTAGCAGTTGATTCACCAACTTTCACAGTATGTGTTCTGTTACAGAGCCAACTTTTTACTCATCTAGTAACGGAAGGGTCAATCTCCAGCTGGGAGAGTTTCTCAATGATACATGCATGGGGGATTGTGTCAAAAACCAAGGCAGATCAAGGTAGCCAGTATGCACTGTCTTACCTTAATCCAGGCCTTTCACACAGAATCAGTGGGCTGTAACAACATCACAGATTGCCTATTGCATGACTCAGCACATACACCTTCCTGATACAGTTGAACACACTTCAACAAACCCTCCACATGGGCTATGTTCCGATAGAAGGGTGTATGTCAACATGCATCCATCTGAGTTGGGGGGACAGCACCTTATGCATACTTGTACAGACACATCCCAACATTCCTCAACTGTGAGATGGAATAACATGTCATTATGGACCTTTTCTAAATTGACACTAGTAATATCCTGGCTGTATGCAGTAGACCTGTGTGAGTGGTTAATGCTACATCATGTCTTTTTTATCTGATAGATGTCTGCAAAGGTCACTGAGGACAGGCATGATGACAGCACTATCAACCTGTTGAACTTGACCAGGCCAAGGCATTTGACACAAATCCACACTGAAGTATTCACTCCTCACTGTCACATGTGGCCATAAACAGCTATATCAACATGTGGGAAGACCAGAAAGATCACATGTGTGGCATCTTACTATGTTTACATATGTGAAGTGACCTATATCTCAAGTCCAGTGATCAGGTCTGTAAATCAGTGCTATCTGCTCTGACCTTTCCTGTTCATTATTTAAGTGATGGACATCACAGATGACATACACATCATGTGTCCAGACAGATGCCTGAAGGACTATAGATTGTGGGCAATCATTGACTCCAACTGTGATATCAGTATAATACAGACAGTGTCAATGCATACCAAATATCCCTGCCACAGCCATGGCAACACCTGCAATGACAAGAAACATGGGGGGATTTGTTATATCAGGAAAGCAAACACACAACCCAAATATAATGTGGATATCACACCCTATAATCAGACCAGTAGGTATGTTACCTGTGTCCCGGGTAGATGGTAAGTGGAATATCCACCAGCATGTGATCACAGTGCTGATTACTGCCTTATATGTAACACAAGGACTGAGTATGTGAATGACATCCACATCAGAGGATATAATACCTCCATAGTTCCCAGCCTTCTTCACACTGCTAACTGAGTACAATGTACCCTTCTTCATGTAACTACCTGCACATCTTCTACTGATGTGTTACTGAAGTGTACCACCTTTGTCACAGTGAGCACTCACACAGCTTATTGGCTATACCTAAGTATTGGTTTTGTAGCATAGACATTGCTGTCTGATGGTGCAGAACCCCCATCAAGTTGTTACACCAGATGCATGTGTGCTACCTGTTCTGGTGATGCACACAGTACATACATAAGTGCTTGACAACATCAATGGCATGACAGTGTGGATTGTGCCACACACACACACACACACACGTGTGTGTGTGTGTGTGTGTGTGTGTGTGTGTGCCATGCACATCAGTCAACTAGCCTTTATTGCTCATAATGTTGCATACAAGTATAGCAGTGTCCATCCTAACACCTCCAGCAGATGTTACAGTGCCAGGACAGTGTGTGTGATTACCCTCATAGTGTGTAGATGTATTATAATAGATGTACAAGTGTGTTTCTGTAGAATCATCTGTGATCACTCTAAATCACATATGCTATATCAGAGGAATGGGATTACTGGTGGTATTATTTTAATATTGTCCATGATTGTGGCTGTTTCTTTTAATGTCATCCATGAGTCTTTACCAGTGTCCCACTTGCTGGAGACCTCTGCTGAGATTACACCCATATTCAGGCAAATCAGTTTACACAGCTTCACAATATGCATCCTACCTCAGTTTATGTCAGATCCCTGATAGATGTCCTCTGCATTATTCATGTAAGGATAATTATCTCACACAGTCATCCTCCCCATTGTTATGCCACCTTGTGTGATAGTCACATTACACATTTTCACTGTGCAGTCCCTAGTGTACCATATTGATATGTGATTGGTATTGCTGCTGCAACCATCTTCCATTGACATGCCCTCATCTACTGTATATTAGGTTGTTTCACCTGTCCTCTTTCCTTGTTTTCATTTCTACAATTCATCTGTGTGCCCTTATTCAATACACACACTTCCCCCGAGTGTTTATTTTAAATGGCAGTGCATGTACCCTTACAGATCACTTACACAATTTCAGTACAGAATGCCAGTAATGGGATTTCACAATACTCTGCACTGTAGATGCACTGTTCTCTACTGTGTTTGGACCATATACTTAACATTCATAGATCTCAACTTAAGTGTCCAGATTTTCACAGAATGCCCAGATATGTTCCTTATCAAATTTGTGTCTGTCTGCAAATAGATTCAGTGCCAACTTCCCCCCTCTCACCCCCTAAAGGGCCCATCTCAATACTGAAAGAAAGCCAGAGTCTGTTACTCATGGCCACTCAGGTAAAAAACGCACTCTCTAAAGCCAAGAATACAGCATCCATGAGACCAGACAACATCCTGGGCAGTGTACTGCATGAACTACAAAATGAACTGGCACCTCACCTATGTGCCATGTTTAATCATAGCCTCACCTCAGGCTTCGTGCCCACAGAGTGGTGCATAGCTACAGTCATCCCACTCCAAAAGGGGGATCCACTTTTGGATCTTGGGAACTACCATCCCATCAGTCTGACAAGCCTGATCTGGCCATGGAATGCATTAACATGGAACTTATAAACAAAGACATTGGCAACCTTCAAACACTGTACCCCACCCAGTTTGGGTTTGTGAAGGGCCAAGCTTGCTTCCTGAACCTGATTGACTTATTTGAATCAGTTTCCAGAGCTGTGGATGAGGGTAAGGTGGTTCACACAGCCTACTTGGACCTTGCCAAGGCTTTTGACACTATCTCCCACTCTGGAATCATAGATAAACCTACTAAGCTGGGCATTAATCCCTACATCACTCAATGGGTTGTAAACTGGCTTACTGACAGAACACACACTGTAAAAGTAGCCAACTCCAAATCCAGCTCCAGACAAGTGACAAGTGGTGTACCACAGGGTTCTGTCCTGGGGCCACTGTTGTTTGGCATCTACTTCTCTGAAGTACAGGCCAACACTAAGGGACTCTGGCTTACAAAGTTTGCAGATGACTGCAAGCTGGGAGCCATTAATGAATCTCCAAATGATGTAGATATACTACAAAAGGGCCTTACCGAAACAGATGCCTGGTGCCAGAGCCATGTGGTCAAGCTAAATGCCAAAAAATGTATAGTTGTCCCCTTTGTGAAAAACCACATACCTGTGAACTACCACATAGGTGACAGTACACTAGACACCGAAAGTGTGATAAGAGACCTAGGAACACAGGTGGACAGTGGTCTCACCTTTGATAACCACATAGCCACAAAAGTTAGAAAATCCTTCTACATGGTACACCTTATCACTAAGGGCTTTTCATCCAGAAAAAAGTAGGCCATTGCCTCTCTGTAGTCATCCTTCATTAGACCCATTATAGAATACAATGCTCTGTTTGGTATGTACCTCACAAGACATCTGTAATAACTAGAAAGGCCACAGAAATACCTCACAAAAAAAATCACAGGCCTAAAGCAAATGCCTTATGCTGACCATCTAAAGAAACTCTAGTTATACTCTGTCGCATATCGCCTACTCAGAGGTGATCTCTGCCTAACATACAAGGCCATGTCAAACCCAGAGTTGTTGGACATACTACACTTGAAGAAATTCCAATTCCTCTGAGCCACACGCTCCAGGGATCTTAACCTTGTCATCACGATGAATAGAACATGCTGGAGGGATAGGTTCCTGACCCAGAGACTCCCCATATTCTGGTATACACTGCCCATACATGTCAGGCAGAGCACCTCAATGGCTCTCTTCAAGAGGAACGTTGACAACTGGATGGGAGATAGGAAATTCACTCCAGGGATCACATCAGTAACCCTGCTAGACAGGGGTCCAAGAAAGTGAATATTTGTAAGAAGCAATAACCAGGGAATCATTATGGCTAAGCTTGTATAGACCCTAGGGCCGATAGCCTAGTACCTACATATGAACCTATGAACCTATAATACTGGGATGATCTCAGGACTGATATGACTCAATATTGCAAACATTTGAGTTTCAGACTTCAAATCCTTCAGAATATGTATCCTAATATAAACCCCTGTGTGATGATGTGAGGTACTATTGCCAGCTATGCATGGGTTAGTAGGGCAGTGGATCTGTAACATATGCCTGTAACATGTGACAGCATAACTAGCTGGAGTTTTGTAAAGAATTATATATTTGTATATCAAAATGATTTGTACAGATGCTTATTTTTAAAGCTGCTTGTGTTAAAAATGTACCAACAGTGGGTCCTGCTGGACAGAATAGGAACACATTTGTATGCCAGACTGTATTGTAACTGCTGAAATCAATATATTGTAACAGAAGATAAGAAGATACTGGAAAAGAAGAGGTTAATTCTCAGTCCAGCTAACTTTGAAACATAGTCTGAAATTAAATTACCTGGTTTAGGCCATAAAGATTGTATCTTACACTTCTGAATGCAGCCAGAGACAAAATGTCCATGAAAACCAGGACTAGGTGTCCTGGTGAACTAATTGCTACCCTGGAAGGGTGGCAGTTTTTGAAAAGGTTTTATAGCTTCCAGATGCTATAACACTTCTTAGCAAAGTTCTATGTGTGTGTTTGTATGTGTGTGTGTGTGTGTGTGTGTGTGTGTGTGTGTGTGTGTGTGTGTGTGTGTGTGTGTGTGTGTGTGTGTGTGTGTGTGTATGGTAACATATATGGGCAAGATTCTGGTTCAGTTTCTAGTAAAGGGGGTAGTGTGGGAATGGAAGTCAGCTGACCAAATGTAGGTGATGTCATTCTTTAATCCAGCACAGAAATGATGTTTTATTACTAGATGAGAGAGAAGTCTCAGGGCAGTCTGTTTTTGAAACCTGACAAAGAAGGAAGACCACTCACCTACTTCATCTTGCCTTGCTTTAGTAAGTAACCAGGGAATAATAATTCTTTATATCAGTCAGGAAAATATAGTAGGATTAAATAAGTACTCTTTTTCTGTATCTGTGTGAATCTATCAATCTATGTTATTTTTAATAGTTTCTGTGATTGAAACTCTGGTGTTTATTGCAAATGAATATTTAGTGGTTTCATGTTCTTTTATGTTCCTTTATTATTAAATATATTTAAACTTTTTATTGTGGCTGGTCTTTTAGAGAATATTTTAAACTTTGAGTGTACTTATATTTATTTGGTGACACTGTGACCAACCCTGAAAGCCTTACTGCATTGGTCAAACACTACCATCTGTATTAGTATTAATTTAACTCAGTATAAATGAGTACCCTGGTAAGAGCCTTAGAGTAGCTGGATTTGAAGTTGTCTGGTGGCAGTATCTACCTTATAGTCTGGGCATAGGAGCATAGCTGGTAAATCTGTGCCAGCCTTTCACAGGTGTGTTTGTGTGTGTGTGTGTGTGTGTGTGTGTGTGTGTGTGTGTGTGTGTGTGTGTCTGTGTGTGTGTATGAAAATCAAATCCCAAAGAGTGTGTGTGTGTGTGTGTGTGTGTGTGTGTGTGTGTGTGTGTGTGTGTGTGTGTGTGTGTGTGTGTGTGTGTGAGCTACTTGGAGCAGGGATACAGAGCACTGGTTTCACAGAGAGGGTGATGGAGGACTTGGCTTGGAGCACTCGGCTGAGGACTCAACTCTACAGCTGTGGTTAGTGTGGGTTCTTATTTGGGGCATGATGAAAGAGAGGGAAACTGAGCTCTAGGATGGGAGTGTGTTCCCTGTGTTTTCTTAAGGGAAATTGTGCTTGGTGCAGAGAGCTGCATCTGGAAACACTGTGTGTATCCATCTGTTCCAAGTGAACATCCATTATCGGTCTCAGTGATGAGGATTGAGGGTCCTTGATTACTTGTCCAGAGCAGGAGCGTCACACCCTGGTTATTCTAGCACATTTCTATAGGGGCAGATATGTAAAATATGTCCCTATTTCTGTGTCATTGACCCTCGTTGTGTTGGCCTTTGTCCAGATGTCTTGCACTAAGAGATGAAGAGCTATCTGTGAAGCCCTGGTGATCACTGTGGCATTCCACACAAAACCTAGGACCGTCAGTGCTCTGATTTAAACAGGACACCTGTTTCAGGCCATGAAACCTTGCTTATTTATGTTTAAGTGTGGTGTGTGACATGAATATGCAATCATCCCTGCTGCTCATTGTGCATCATCGAGCACAGATGTAAACTCTTTGTAGGCCTAGCATGAAGCCTACACAGAGTTTACTGAATCCCAGGGTAAATCTGCTAATCAATGCACTATAATTATAAAACAAGTACAGCCATCATAAAATGCATAAAATAACTATAATAGTAGGCAGAGTATCTAATTGGCTTTTTATTCAAAGCACAATAGTTCAAAAAGAGCACTGCTTAATTCCGAATGCTAATAGACCAAATATTGAAAACCTGGCAGTATATTATGGCTGAAGAATAAAATATTGTCTTTATCCCTTAACCTGCATCTAAGAAAGACACCACAGATGTAAATCCAGTGTGACAAATTTATTACATTTAACCAACATTTCTTGACTCTCCATTAACATCCAGATGCAATAAACCAACAATGAAAACTTCATAGGAGTGTTCAAGCGATGACAGAGCCACATCATCCTAAACAGCTTTTTACAGGTAGCATAACCTACTGCCCACTCTGACCTCTTTCTCTAGCTCCAAGCTCCCTTGGCTATTACAAGCTTACTGCATCAATGTTATTCACCACTCCATGACTCCCTAAAAATGACATACTTGGCCCAGGAAAAGAAGGATGGAATATAAATTAGGAAAGGCTGCTCAGCAAATATCACCCATGTCATAAAGCAGGGAGGGAGGGAGAGAGGGAGATAGAGGAAGTGCTTTGCTGTTAACCAGACTATAAAAGCCACATAGCCAAGCTGAGTAAATATCCTGCTGCATCCCTAAAGAGTACACACTCCCTACTTGCCTCATTGTGGGTGCAGTCATTTGCATGCAAATGACATTTATCCCTTGACCCCCACCCAAGAAAGATACTAGAGATGTAAATCCAGTGCATTTGTCCCCTGACCCCCAGTGCTGTCAGTTTATTACATGAAACCAATATTTCTTGGCTCTGTCCTTTAACTACCAGAACCATAAAACTTAATTGATAAACTTTCTAGAAATAGTATTCAATCAATATTAGAAGTCTCATGCTAATGGACAGCCTTTTACCAGGCACTGTAACCAGCTGCCCATTCCTGCCTGCTGGTCTAGACCCATGCCAAGTGGCATAACCCCAGTGCCCATTGGCTACCACAAGCTCACTCCATCACAGTGTTATTCATCCTTCCATGACTCATCCTAAAGATGATAAACTTATCTCAGAAATGTAAAGGGAATATAAAAAGGGGGAATGCCACTCAGTAAATGCCCACCAGACTGCAATGTGCTTCTCCCCCCCACCACCCTTTCCTTGTCATTCCTATACTCCATTTGGGTATATGCAGACAGTCAGTTACTACTGACCATTGAAGGCATGAAAACTCCCTAGTTTGTTTGATATTCCTCCAGACTGCCCACTGTAATTTCAACTGCACTATAAATATATATATATATATATATATATATATATATGGTTCTACCTGACATAGTCGAATCCACACAACACCGACAACGACATCACCGACACCACATATTCGACAGTCCATAAACACGAAACCACACATAACCGACAACGAAATAACCGACGGTACACAAACACGAAACTCCATACACTGCACACACCACAATAACAATTAAAAACAAAACACATCCCCATTCCACAAACCACACACACAACACAAGCACACCAAAATGCTTACAAGCCCACACTAAACCTTACCCTAACCCTAAGGTCCCCTAACTCACTTAACCCACCCTAACTCACTTAACCCACCCCTATCCCCACAGACCGTCAATCTCCACACTTACCTGCCTTCCGTCACTACCGCATACTCACACAGCCTTTTCCCATGTCGGCATCCTCGGCGTTGGTGTTGTCATCCGTCGTGTCGCTCTTCTGCATTGTCGATGTTCTGGCACTCGCGATTTGCGTCGGTCTTCTTCATTGTCGATCTTCTGGAGCTCCGGATTCCGTTGTCGATCTTCTGCGCTGTCGACGAAGTCAGGTAGAACCATATATATATATATATATATATATATATATATATATTTGTGCGTGTGTGCGCATTTTTAACCAAACACAATACAAAAATGCTGGCCTATAAACTAGCCAAGTCATGTCACCTCGTACATGCATCCCTTAATTACATTCCTTATTGTCTTTATATTTTCTTTCTTTTTCTTTATCTACATTCCTAACCATGTTACAAAAACAAACTGCTACATTTGTCTTGCAATGTGATACAGAAAACATGAAATACATACATTAAATAAATCAAACCAGTCTCCAGATAAATGCATCTAATCTGGGTAAAATCACACTGGCATCTTTATTAGCAAAGTCCAGATGCCCTCTGACAAGCAAACCTGAACTATGGTCTGCATGAACCATTGATTAGTTTGGGTTTGCTTGTCACAGACTATGCCTTGTCATTTCTAGTGCTGCCAGACTGACTCCAACAAACACTGGAACTTTGGTACTATGAAGGACCAAATAACCAACATGCCAAGAAATTGCTGCTGCTGAAGAGTCACCAAGTTCCTAATGACTCTGGATAACAAGTGTCTCTTGCGAACAAAGCCAGCATCATTCCCATCTAAATGGATTACCAGCACCTGTCTCTTGTCAACCTGGAAAATATGAATTGCACCCTTGCTCATAAGTGATTCCAAAGAAGACCAGAGAAGCTTCATCAAATGACTTCCAATGTTGAAGGATCAAGCCACAAGTTCAAACCACTTCACAGGAGTGTCACACTCTTACTTCCCTAGCTACAACTTAATGTTTGAGAATTACAATCCATCTGACACCTTTACAAGTAAAACCCTTAATTAAACCTTGCTTACACCCAGTTGTCTTGCCATAGTGACACACGATTGTAGCCAGACAAGAAGAACCATTATAACTGCAGGTCAGCTTTTACCTGTTTGGTAAGTCTCAACTGGTTGTGCTTCCTATGACCTCCTTTAGTAAATTAGTGAAGGATCTGGTGAATGTTATGGATTGAATAACTTCCCATCAGGAAAAGTTGAAGAGATAAGGCCAAAGTATATATTTCAAGACCCAAACATACCAATGCGCTGGCCAGTGCTTCAGTTTTGTCCAGTGCCAAAGGCACTCCCAGATGTTAGCATAAGTTAATGCATAAATCCATGTCCTGTTTTGCAACATTCACCTCTTCACAAATGATCAGTAAAATTGTCCAGGTAATGGGCTGCTGCCTCATGTGAAGCCCTACATTGCTAATTCCACTACAGGGCCATGCTGAATTTTTCAAAGTTGCTGTATGCAACTGTGTACCCCATGGGCATAGCCTTATCAAATAAGATTGACCTTTGAAGCCTAGTCCCAGCAGCAGTCAGTCCTTCTCATAAATGGTAAATAAGCAAAATTCTACTTCAATATACAATGTAGCCAACCAGGGGACGTAAAATTTCATAATAATATGGAAAGCCTTGTTCTTTGATGAATAATGCACCCTGGACCTCCTTCCTGTTGATAAAATCATTGATGCAATATCCCAAGGGGAAGGATAAATTGTATATGAGCCAAAGCTCTCCCATTTTCTCCTTTGGTACCAGACCCAATGGGGAAACACAGAAGGAAGGAAAAGTGATGCCTAAAAGTGATCAGCTAACCTGCCAGCTATTATCTTCCTCTGTAGGAATTTCTTAACCACTTTCTCTCTTCCCTTGAATGACTTCAAATTCTTGAAAACCCTGTCCCCCAGAGAAATACCAAATATGATGGGAAAAACCTAAAACAAAACCTTGCAACAACTATTGTGCCATTTGAGCATCTGTGTAGCCTATAAGCTGCTAAGTTATCAAGGAGTGCTTCGTCCTTGACCCACCCCACCCCCAAAAAAAATGGAAGTAGCTCCTTGAAATCTGTGAAAGGCTTTAATGCTCCTGGTAGTGTACTCTGCATGGTAATATGTTTGTCTACTGTCTCCCCCCAAGGAAAATTCACCTGCTGCGTACCTCACTTCTGCTCAGCATTTGGCTGCTGGATGCTGTTTTCCACAGTGAGAGGAGATGTGGGGAAAACAGTAAGCCAGCCAAGTGTACTTGCCACTGTTGAAGGCTCAACACCAGAAAACGCTAGCCAGGTCCATCTATCATCCTCTTAGCCAGGTGTCTGGTTGGTGTTCATCCTATTGTAGGATCTTATTTACAGCCCTCAACTTTTGCAACCTCTGGTCATATCAGAACCATACCATTCCACCTCTCACATCCTGAAAGAATGGTCAAAAATATGTTAACACTAGCAGTGTTGGTGATCCTTCTCAACAATTACTGTCATATCTAATGTGAAACTGATATCTGAATTTCTAAGCCTAGATTTGCCAGCTACTTTTCCCCAAAAGCAGCAAGGGGTACAAATCCTCGACCTCTGATCCTTTAATTTCTAAAAAATGTTAATCTCTGTCAATATTTATCAAACTGATTTTTTTTTTAAATCATAACTGCAATGTGTGCTATGAGGAATACTGCTAATACTTAAACCTGGTCTGAAGAATGTTTTCAACGCCACCTGCTATAGCTGACAAGAAATTAAACTGACCTGCACTGGTTGGTTGCCATGGTAAGAGAAGCTGTGGGAATGTCACACTTAATGGTGCAATCACCTCACCTATCTCATTCCCTGAAACCATGGGAAATGCCTAATGCAAAGTCACAAACCATTTCTCAATGGCAAAGTCAAAAAGTTCTGGTTCTGTCTTCATCTGGCAGTCTCCAAAAACCTATTAAGATACTCATCAATGGTATGAACTTCAAAACTCACTAATGAGCTTCAGCTTGGAGCTTTCAGATCCTAAGCTCAGTCCCCACACCCCACCAATTCACATCAGTGATAACTTTAACATGATTATCCTCAGCCTGCCAGTTACTTTTTTCCACAAAATGCCTTCTACAACTCCCAAGTTTCCATCTCCAAAATGTGGAACACTATCTTTCATACAAAGTGGAACAAATGGACAAAAGGTGGAACACAGGAGCTCTTATTAACTTCAACTAGGAAATTCACAGCATGGTTAATAGTTTCTTCATATTTATTCAATTGTTTTTTGATGTGGTAATATGATTCAGTATTATTTACCTTGATTATTTGTTAAAAAGTACAACAATAAAAGCGAGGCAGTCCTTTTCATTGCGAAACAGTCCGGAATGTGGCATGTTAGAAACTCAAAGTGAGGAACATTCCTCATACTGAAGTAAAGCTGAGAGCTATGCCTCCTCTTCTCCCCAAACAGAGAGTCACTTCTGGTCATCAGCAGCGATCACTAAAAGTAGTTACAAAATATCAGAGAGCCCAAGCAAAATGGTTGCTTAGGCTCAGAGCTCTGGACAAAAGGTCAGGAAAAAAGTAATCAATTGACTATTTCTAGGTTAAAAAAGAAGCAACAGATGACACAGTGTAAAGCAGCTCCACATGAAGAATGGCTTATAAATTACTGATGAAAATTGCTGATGAGGTATGCACAATGAGTGAAACAACAGACAAAAAAATAGAAGTGAATAATCTGAAAGAAATAATCCAGGAGTTGGAAACAAACAGAAAAACACTGTGATCAGAAGTGAAAGAACACAGTAAAAGGTAGGCAAAAACAAAAAAACGTGACAGAAAAATGGGACAACGTAGAAAACAGATTCATAAAAATCAAAATAAGAATAATAGAAATGTCAGAGCATGTCTAGAATACAGAACTGGAAATAATGCTGTTGGAATTGCTGGAAACAAGATGTCATTTATCTAGATTAGAAGAGCTGATAATAGACTGAATTCACAGAGGTGGTACTATGGTAGGAGAACGAACACGTCAGCAGAGACAAACATTACCATGCAGAGGTGTGGCTAACTTTTGTAGTACTAGAGTTAATCTCTGTTCTGGCACTCTGCCTCACCAGCTCTTCATTTGAACAGCAAAAAAAAAAAAAGTTCCAATGTACCGGCCCTCTCACCAGTTAGCCAGATGCCAAATACATGCCCTCTCCCTCCTGCCACAGCTCTGGAGAAAAAACGGTGCACTCCTAAATACACATCCCTTCCATGCCCTAGCTCTATAGTGGAAGAACAAAGTAAAGCAAAAAAAAATACCCTTGGTTGTCTTTTTAACTGTAGCAAGTCAATTGCTACATTTTTAACAATAAGCTTGCTTCAGTTTATCCTACATAAAGAGCTAAAGAAACTGCACTTCACAATCCCATCATCTAACACATTGCACCCAGGGCAGTTGCCCCCTTTGCCCCAACCTAGACATGTTACTGTTAGCATGCTTACATTGCTATAAACTTAAAGAAAAAGTTATGAGGCAAACCAGAACACATAAACTGATACCCTTTAATGGTATGTTCATCAGACAGATGGAGAATTATTCTGGTTCAAGGCATAAACTAACAAAATGGATGGCTGACTTGTACGGACCACTGAAAGCCCAGGAAATTCCTGCATGTATGAACTACTCTGCTATCTTAACTTTAATGTGGAAAGGAAACAGACACAAATTCCACACAAAGGGAAAAATATAACCTTTTGTTATGGAGATTGTGCGTAGTTAATGCTAAAACAACAGACACAAAGAAATGCATTCAAATATCTCAGCAAAAAAGGACTAGAAGACAAACTTGTGAAGGACCAGAGAGAAAGCAGAATTACAAACAGCACAACTTAACTGATATAAATTCATTTGTGGAGGGAAAAAAAACTAAAGAGGAGGTAAACAAAGGCACACAGTGTGATGCTGACAAGATAAGTGAATGGACAAGGTCACGGGCATAGCACACAACAGAAATGGAGGAAAAAACATGGAAAATGGAGGAAATATGAAGAGAATACAGGAAAACGATAACATAAGAAGAAGCTGTTCAAAGCAGAAATCCAGCAGAAGAGGAGACTCTGATAGTGATCACAGCAGAAGTAGGAACAGAGATATAAGAAGCAGAAAAAGAACATATCAGAGTAAACACTGCAACTGAATCCTCAGGAGATTCATCACCCAGTGCTGTACAACAGAAGACCTGAGCAGACTTTACACTGGTCAAAGGAGGAAGGAAGGAAAAACAAAGTGGAACAGTGGCAGGACAATCAGAACAGGAAAAAGGCTGAGGGAAGCAATCAAGAAATGGACAGCCTGGTTATACAATGTGACGTGACAGAAGAAATGAGTCAGTACAAGAGAAAAATCATGGATGTATTCAGTAAGCTCCACTAAATGTAAGCAGTGGATAATGACTGCATGCCAAAAAACTGAGAAACAAAAGGCACGAAAGTGACAGGAAATGGGGGTAAATAAGCCTGAAGGAGACTAATGAGATCTGTGAACATAGGGAGCTATGAGCAGTGGGAACTATGAACGTAGAGAACTATGAACAGAGGGAACTATGAACATAGGGAACTATGAACAGAGGGAACTATGAACAGAGGAAACTATAAACATAGGAAACTATGAACATAGGGAACCATGAACAGAGGGAACCATGAACAGAAGGAACCATGAAAATAGGGAACTATGAACATAGGGAACTTTAAACATAGGGAACTATGAACAGAGGGAACTATGAACATAGGGAACTTTAAACATAGGGAACTATGAACAGAGGGAACTATGAACATAGGGAACTTTAAACATAGGGAACTATGAACAGAGGGAACTATGAACATAGGGAACTATGAACAGAGGGAACTATGAACATAGAAAACTATGAACAGAGGGAACCATGAACAGAGGGAACCATGAACATAGGGAACTTTAAACATAGGGAACTATGAACAGAGGGAACTATGAATAGAGGGAACTATGAACATAGAAAACTATGAACATAGGGAACTATGAACAGAGGGAACCATGAACAGAGGGAACCATGAACATAGGGAACTATGAACAGAGGGAACTTTAAACATAGGGAACTATGAACAGAGGGAACTATGAACATAGGGAACTATGAACAGAGGGAACTATAAACATAGAGAACTATGACCAGAGGGAACTATGAACATAGGGAACTATGAACAGAGGGAACTATAAACATAGGTAACTATGAACAGAGGGAACTATGAACATAGGAAACTATGAACAGAGGAAACTATAAACATAGGAAACTATGAACATAGGGAACTATGAACAGAGGGAACTATTCAAAGGTAAGAATTTTTATAGTGCACTGTAATACAGCAGTAACAAAATGTAATGGGTAAAGAAAAGTGGTGCAGACAGGCAGCTTGTTGTTACATACATGGTCTTTCCAATGATGCAACATATTTTGTAAGTGTTTGTGTTTTCATATAAAATGTTCTCTGAACAGCAGAAAAAAGTGTTTCAGTATACTGGAGTGAAAAATGGTGGAAGTGGAGAAAGAAGAAATTATGGAACTAGCAGCCTTAGGTTTGACTGCAATGTATTAGAGTAGAATGAAATGGAATGTATAAAACTGTCACAAAAGTAGGATCAAATGCAATGGAAAAAGGTAGAAGCTATGTGAAAAGGGGGATAGAGATAAAAAGGAGCCCAACAGAAGAGTGAGTTAATCATGGAGAAGTGAAAACAAAATGGACAAGGTGAATGATCCTAGTCCAGAGACACTCAAATCGCAAGATGAAGGGTGACAGATTTAACTCAATTGGGGTGGGAGACGGGAATGAAAATAGGCAAAGGCCAAAGAACAGAAAGTCCAGCTCAGTGGGGAAGCCCAAGTAAGGAGAGGAAAGAAAGTCAATGGCAGTAGTAAGGGGCGAGGAGGGGACATAAAATCAAAGAGAAGAGAATAGAATGAACACAGGCTGAATTTGATAACCTGGAATGAGGGTTGGGGGCCTTGCACCTGATCTAAAGAAAAATGCCCCATAACAGAATGAGTAGGATGCAAAGGGATGTGGTACTGTACCAGCAGACCAAATTAAAGGTAACATAGGGAGGGAATATCATGAGTCCACAGTACTCCAAGGGAGAAACAGAAAATAAAGCAAGGGTAGCAAGAGTGGAATGGCCACTCTTTCCAGAAAGGGATTACATGCAGTGAAAGAAAGGGTGCAGAAAAATAGAGAAGTGAGATAGATCATTTGACAAGGAAGAATAAATGGAAGTTGATGGACAACAGGGAACCTAGATCCCCCCAAAAAGGATGCTGAGGACTTTTTAGCAGGTTCTTTGAAGAATAAAGTCAGATAAAAAATGATGGAGTGGAAATCATTGCCAGGGGCTTCAGTGTCACACTAGACCCCAAGAAAGACAGGCTGTCTGGCAAAAAAAAAGAATATAGTATAAAGATGAAAAAAGACTTAGAGAGGAGCATGAAAGAAGAAGAGTGAAAAGATATATGGATGGAAAGACACCCTACAATGAAAGAGTACAAATTTACAATAAACTGCTTGAATCAAGACAGTAGACTGGACAGGATACTGGGGAAGGTAGAAACTCTAAAAATGGTAGAGGATGTAAAAATGACAATTAAGGAGAGAAAGGGGGCACGGGGGAGAGGCTGGGATGAAGTGTAAAGATCAGGAAATGAAAGAAGGAAAGAAGAATTACAAAAATTGATAAAGGAGACAGTAGAAGATAATTCTACAGAGAATATAGAACTGGAGAAACACTGGGCTGATGGAATCAAAGCAGCAGTTAGGAGAAAAATCATGAGAGAGGGTGAGCAGAAAAGGACGCAAGATAAGGAGGAGACAAAACTGAAAGAATAACTGAGCAGGATACAAATGGAAATATGAAAATGGTATAGAATGAAAAACACTAAGGACAGAGAGCAATAAAAATTGAACTAGAACAAAAGGTGACTGCAGTGGAAGCAGAGTGGTGGTTCTTGAAGGACTACTCTAGGTAACTGAAGAAGAACAGAGGAAACATCTAGCAAGAAAGTAAAAAAAATGAAAAAGTGAGTGAGAGAAATAGAGAAAGAGAGACAGAGAGAGGTACCAAGCATTAGGGGAAAAAGAGGAGAGATAATAGATGGAGAGAGCAGGGTTAGAAACACTTTTAGAAAATACTACAAATAAATATACCAAGAACAGACGAATGAAAAATGTGTCCAATGGGACGATACAGGCATAGGAGAGGGATATTGAGTAGAAAGAATAAAGATGAAGAAACTGAATGCAAAAATTGTGGTGAAAGATATTAAAGAAGCAGTGATGGCAATGAAAGGCAGAATGGCAGATGGGCCAGGTGGGTGCTGAGTAAAGTTCCACACGTGGGACAGAGAGGTATTGTGGACACTTATGAAGGAGAAGTATGAATGGATAAGTGAAACATGTAAATAACTGACATAATGAAAAGGGCCAGAGTGATACTTATCCTAAAAGAGGAACGATACAGGATGGAAGTAGGGAGTTAAAGATCTCTCTCCTTAATAAACACAGATATCAAGGTAATGATAAAGGTGCTCGCAAGAAGACTGACGAGATTCTACTTGGAATAATAAAGGAGTATCAGAATGAGTTTGTGAAAGGAAGAAAGGCAGAAATAAAGTGGGAACACAGGAATGGGTGCTCTTTTTGACCTACAAAGGTCCTTTGAGAGAGTCAGATGAGAACTCCTTTGGGAAATATTAGATAAAAGACAACTGGGAAAAATGTTTATATGACTGATAAAGGCGATTTGCAGTGAGCCAGAAATAAAGGTAATGGCAAACAGTAGAGTTTCCAAGGCAGTAAAAGTAGGGGGGAATCAGACAGGAGTGTCCTCTCTCCCCAGGACTTGTCACCCTAGTCATAGAAGAGCTGGTAACTCAAGCACTGACAACATTAACACAAGTGGAGGAAAGAACAGGAGTACAGCCAGAGTTTCTAGCGTATGAATATGAATGCATGATTATGTTAGAGAATGTTGAGATAGCTATAGATGAAATAATATCAGTTTTTGCAAGGTTTAAAAGGGCTGCAAGATACTAGATACAACCAAAAAAGGCAGCAGTAATCAGGATAGGAGGAGGAGAAAGGATAGGGAGAAGTGTGATATATACAGGAGAGGGAATACCCCAAATATTCTGAAGTATATGTAGCATACACATTGTCATACAATGCAAAAATTGAGGAAGGGAAGAGTAAATACAGGGAATAATGGAGAGAGAGAGAGAGAGAGGAGAACATAAAACATGCATGCAAGTAGAGTGAATCAAAGTGATTAGAATGGTGATTGTCTCATTTATAGCACATATACTAAGAAACCCTACACTGGGCCTAACGGAGACCAAGCAACTAAAATTACAAAAGGACCTGGTGGGTTGGATAGAGAAACGGAAAAGGAAAAGAGTCTCAAAAACAAGCTAATATTGAGTATGGAAGAAAGGGGGTCTGGGCACTCCCACATTCACTCCAATGCAGGTCTTAGCATGTAATCTATTAAGGTGGAGAGAAAGAAAACGGTAGACCAATGGCAAGATAAGACCTGGCAACTAGGATGGTGGGAAAATATAAAAGTATGAATGAGGAAGCACTGAAGAAATGGAGTAACATGACATGGGGGCAAATGAAAGAAAGAGACATATGGGAGGAAGGAGGATGGGGGACTTTCATTGGTATGAAACTCATAGAAAGTGGGAGGAAAAGGAATATGAGAGGGATCAGGAGTTAATGATGGAAAAGACAGGAGGTCAGACATTATTCAAAAACCCTACAGAAATGAATAGAAGAATCTGGATTAACACAAAATGAATGGTGGACATATACCAGACTGAGAGGAAAATGGAAAGAGAAAGGAAAGAAAGCAGAAAATTATACAAAATAAAATGAAGTAGAGAAGAGAAAGGAATGTTCTATGGGGAAAAGGGAAAAATGGGAAAATTAAAAGCAGAATGATTTATACTGGGAGTGGGGAATGGAGGAAGACATAAAGAAAGGATTAATTAAAGGATGGAAGAAGGAAGAAAGGTGAATGGTGAATAGTCCTCAAAATCATTTTAAAGACACAGAAAATTCATTGGGTTGGAGTTCAGCTATTAAGAGTGTTTAACAGATGATATCTCACACTGAAAATTTTACATAGGTGGGCAGGAAAGCAAATTCAAGATGTTGGGTATGCATGATAGAAGAAGCAGGTATGAAGCATGTTCTGGCAGTATATCTGGGCACAGCATATCTGGATAGGGCCTCGGGAATTCTGAAAGAGTATATAGAGAAAAAAGGGAACAATGTCTGGGTATTTTGCATGTTCAGTTTTTAATGTTTGGTGACCACCAAACTGACAGCCTCAACAGAGACATTAAACAGGCTTGCATGTAGGATATAAGGAATGAAGGGATGGGTGGCAGGAAAAAGAAATGTGGACATTAAGTCAAACAGCTACAGAGGTGAAAAGTATCATAGGCAAAAAGTGGAAGATGACAGGCAAGTGTCAGAAAGAGAAGCTGGACAGGATAGTTCTGATTTCTATATGTAAGTAATATAAAACAGAAAAGTTGAGGGGTGGGAGAAAAAGAAGAATGGAAGGAGGTGATGAGTTACTACCAGTCAAAAGGGGATGTGATGAAAGTAACTAGAATAATAAGAGAAAGCTAATCACTGCTGTAAAATAAAAACGTGCACCATGCATGATGATTGCAAAGCATGTAATTGTGAATGGATGTGAAAAATAAAGTAAAAGTTCCCACAGAGATGAGTGCTGTTACAGAGGACTGAAGGTGCTACCACAGTGAACAATAATCCTCATCTGTACCTGAATTGCAGAATGCCCCTAAGTTTGCCTCATAATTGTTGTTCTATCCATGATTTTCTGGTAAATAAATCATGGAGAATCAATAATGCCAAACATTACACCATAATTTAGAAAATGCATATACATGCAAAACATGTTGGTCAGTTAGCTCTTCAAGTATATTTGAGTAATATTAGAAAAAATTCTCTGATGTCCAGAATTCTTGAGCATGAAGCTAAGAGCTATACAGGGAGCCATATACAGTATCTCAGCTATCCCAGAACATGTATGATTTTGCTTCAGATTTTTTTCCCTGTTTCTGATTTTCTAGTAAATCACTGAGTATTACAGACATGTCTACAATGCTAGATACTACAGTTTAATACTTATTTTTCTGAAAATGCATTTTGATGCAAAACTTATTGTTCTATTAACTTTTTTTAAAGTGAATTAGTGTAATATTTAAAAAGTATGCCTGATTCTGGGTCTTTACCCCCAATGTTTTTAGTTTTGGCTATGTCCAGAATTCTTGACAAAGAAGTTGAGAGGTATGCTACAGGGACCCTTGTCTCTCAAACCTTGCCTTTCAACTCTCCCTGATTTTGTCGAGCAGCTCTGATTTTGACTACTATTTTTTTGCCACTTCCACAATCTTCTGGTAAATCATTGGGGTTCCTATCAGCATTTCGAATGCTGAAAATGCTAAATTTAATTTAATCTAACTGAAATGTTTGAAATCTCAGAAGAGCGAACTGACGGAACATCAATTTCTTTCCCAGGGAAAGAAATCAGTGGGCCGTCACCGGAGTTTGTTATTTTCTCCACTGTGGTGCAGTCTCGGAGTTGGTATATTTAAGCAGGGGTTGAGTGGGGGGTACAGCCCCCATGTTGGAGGGTGTGCGGGTTAAGCCCCCCACTTCTGTCAGCATTTAAAGTATTGCAAATTAGTTTTTTTTTTGCACGGAACACCAATTTCTTTCCCTGGGAAAGAAATTGATATTCCATCAGATTTCACATTTCAGTTCAATTAAATTGCATTTGGCATTTTCAGCATTCGATATTCTGATATAGACCCAATCACTGAGGGTTGTAGACAAGTCATTAATCCAGACATTAGAGTTTCATGCTTCTTATTGTTCAGAAAATGCATGCTCATGCAAAACATGTTGCTCTATAAACTTTTAAGTGAATTAGAATAATATTTACCAATTGTCCTTGACTTTCCTCCTCCCCAATTCTTTTTGATTATGTTCAGAGGTTTTGTGCAAAAAAATTGGGAAGTACATAGCGACCCCCCCTCCCCCTGCCACTCAGTAAAAGTGCATTTAAAACAATGTATATTCTATTGGCAGCAGTGTCTACATTTACTACTGTACTACTGGACATAGATTTAGATATCCGCCTGCCCGTATTTAATATTAGAAACATGAACCTGCTAAGGAAAAACAGTCCACAGCTCTAAAATTCACAGACATCTCTAGTCATATGACAGCTTGATTTAAGATTGCCAGAAAAGCACAGTGTCAGCTGCTTTTTGAACAGATCACAGGCACTTATACTGAAGAGTTGTCAGCAGACTCTAGTCACATTAATAAGTGAATAGAGATTACGGACTGATTTTCATTGTGATCAGTAGTTATAGACAACTGATCAAGGTCTTTAGACTGTATAATAACAGAACATGGGTTGGCTATGTCCTATCACTATGAGCTGGAAAAAAAATGAAAAAAAAAGCTTTGAATGTTTTGATTTTTTTTTTACTTGGTCACAGTATTTCACAGCTAGGGCACTTACCCTGGTGTGAATTGGTGGAGTGCTACCCTACCTGTGCTTGTAACTACTTTAACAGAGTACCTGTTAATAACCCGATCTGAATGCCTCCCAAAAAATCAAAGCAGCTGCTTGTTGCAACCTCAGCATTGCTTTAAGTCTGTAATGTTTTTTTATTATTATTCCATTTGAGTTATGCTGTAATTAAGGGTACCCTGAGAAGAAATAGACCAACAATAATAAGTTGCTTCACACTTTCTACCTGAAAATGAGGGAGTGGAAACACTCTCAAAATACAACTGAACACAGTCAACTGCTAAGAGAGATGACACAGTTTTACTTTAGAAGATGAAACTGCAAACCCAGGAAACCAAAAAAGTTTTAATGTAGGCTGGAAGTCATAGCACTCATTTGGAGAGTTTTGGTATGGGAGATTGCATCAAAGTGAGGAAAAACTTTGTTTAGAAAGAAGCATATGCTAAATATGGGTAACAATTGGTGTTCAGACCCCCTGTTGAGCATATGACTGCTGAATATGTATGGTCTACATTCCACCACCAAATAGATCCTACATGGATATAAAAAATACAGCTATTGTTGCTGATACCTGGTGCAACCTAATTAACATGCTGGGAAGAGGCACCTTTACTCTTGCAATGTATTATACCATTGGAAGAGATTAAAACCATGCTGAGTTCCACAATAAAGTCTCATCTTTTATTAGGGGCCTAAGGGAAGGCATACATTTGACAAACATATGGTGGGTATTTAATTCAGATGGGAGTGGGCACGAACATGAAAACTACATCCTAAACAAAAGATTTGCACTGTGTATAACTTTTTTTTACCTGTAATTGAAGCATCTCTCACATACACTGGTGTTATGTGTGCTCAGTGGTTTTGAATGATACAGCCCTAAAGAAATATATTTGGATTTTCTGTTTTAGAGCACACCTTTGTGCAACTTACCTTTTCTGTGTGAATCAGCATTGCACTGTTATAACTCACTTCCATGTTGTGCCTTTCCCTTCAGAATGCTAAATATAATCCAATGCATACCGAATCTTTAACTCTGGTAGTAAGAAACTTGCTCTGTCTTTGTTCAGTGACTGCAATAGTAAATAATGTGAAGTAATGTCAGGTCAGTATCATGCACAAATATGGATTAACTCACATGACCTATAGCTAATTTCAGGGAGACTCTTTGATCTTATAGCTGTGAAACTATGAAACATATAACTTTAAATTGTGCAAGGTGCTGTGGATGATAATGTGTTCAACAAAATCCAAAATACTTACTGATTTCTTGATCACTAGAATTCTTGTAATTGCTGATTACACTATATAATTTGAGAAAAAAAGAAGTTTGCATGTCTGCTGACATACTAACTGCACTTTATTAAACTTCATAGCAACAGAATCACATGTACACTAAGGCAAAACTGTTGTCTTCCTTATAACCCAGTGTTAAGTACATATATAGGCAGGCAAGTTTTTGCAGTGTTTTGTGTTACTGCCTTATAGTGCTTTCATCTCTGTACCCATGTCATCCTCTGTGAGAGTGCGTGCCTTGTACCAAATGAGTCATGGGATAAACACAGGTACCCGTGCTATCCTCGGTGAGAGTCTGTGCCACAGGTACCCATGCCATCCTCTGTGAGAGTGTGTGCCTTATACCAAATGAGTCATGGGATAAACACAGGTACCCGTGCTATCCTCGGTGAGAGTCTGTGCCACAGGTACCCATGCCATCCTCTGTGAGAGTCTGTGCCTTGTACCAAATGAGTCTAGGATAAGCACGGGTACCTATACCATCCTCTGTGAGAGTCTGTGCCACAGGTACCCATGCCATCCTCTGTGAGAGTGTGTGCCTTATACCAAATGAGTCATGGGATAAACACAGGATCCTCGGTGAGAGTCTGTGCCACAGGTACCCATGCCATCCTCTGTGAGAGTGTGTGCCTTATACCAAATGAGTCATGGGATAAACACAGGTACCCGTGCTATCCTCGGTGAGAGTCTGTGCCACAGGTACCCATGCCATCCTCTGTGAGAGTCTGTGCCTTGTACCAAATGAGTCTAGGATAAGCTCAGGTCCCTGCATTCCTCAGTGGGATAAGTGGAAAAATAGATAATGAATGAATAAATAACACATGTATATACATTAACCAAATTAAATACTACTGATTTACCAAGTGTCATCAAAAAATAAAATACACCTGTGATACTAGTCAAAATGATTTAATTCAGTTAAGCACTTTCATCTTAACAGACTTCATTGAAACTGAATAAACAAATACTGCAACATAGATAAAATTCATCACTAACATCACATGACACAAACGTAATCAATTATAAATGCATAACTATGAAAATATCTGTGAAACCACAAAAAAACATAAAAAAAATCCTTTAAAACATTAATTAACAATCTATTAAATATTGTTAAACTTTAGATTATGGTTGTGGAAGAATGAGTAGAGGTCAATAATGGAAAAATAACATGATATAAGAAAAAATGATAAATAGTGAAAAATAAAAGTGTATATATGTGCCTGTAAATATGTGCATTTTGTAAATCTGTAAATATATATATAAATAATGTTTTTTATGTTGTATTAAATAAAGGACTGCTACTCTTTTTTGATGTGCCATAGAATCTTTAACATCAGTCTGGGCTAATACCAGCTCAAGCAGATGGGACCTGTGTTTAACATCTCATTCAAAGGACAGCACACATGTTGCACTGTTTCAGTAAAACAGATTTGTATTTATTTTCAGACTTTAGTGTATCTGCGGTTGTGAAGCCATGCGCCCTTGATGAAAGCCGTCAGACATTTAGCTTACCATCACAGAATCCTCTGGATTTGAGAATTCCATTCTTCTAGTTACTACCAGGATGGAGTACTTCTACAAACATCCCTGATGTTTGGCAGTGTTGACTGCCCTTGACAAGAAAGTTCTTGCATACAGATTTCTGGTTATCAATACATTTATTTATTTCCATTTCTATCACTTTTATTATATATTTGCTTGTTTCTAGTGGTGAATACTTGTATGGCAAACAACTGCATAACCAGACAGCTTAAAAATATTAAAAAACAAATGACTGATTGATCGATTGATTTCACCATATCTTTCATTATGGGGAACAATTTTCTTTTTAGGTGAAAGTCACCTTGGTCATCCACTCACACCATTATCCAGCTTATCAAATTATCTTGCCTCTAGTGCAAGGCTAGAGGGCAATTATTTGCAATTGGAGCTTCTAGTTAGGTAAGTAACCCTCCGGCCCATGAAGTGAGCATGAGGCGCAGCCTATCTATTATGGTCTGTATGTGTATCTGTGAGCTCATAATCACTTTCATTGCCTTCAATGAGCTCCATTTGCCTAAAAACTCATGTTCTGCTAACAAATCCTCTGGTATCAATTATATGAAGCTCTAATCACAGAATTCTTGTTAGACCCCTCCTCTGGGATACATCACTTATCTTAGCTAGTTATTTCTATCTTGTCTTGAAAGCATACCAAGCCTGATATTTCATCCCAAGTCACAGAATCAGTGTAAGAGATTTTTTGCCTTAATACTACAATGAGCCCTGATAATTGTAAACCTAAAAATTGCCATGGTGTTTATTCCTCCATTATGGAAAAGTAGGGAATGTCTAATATAAATTAAAAATATGAAACATAAATTCACAGCAGCCTATAATGATAACTCAAGATACAGAAATTTTAATGATTTTCATCAAACAATAAAAATAGCAATGTTCTTATCTGCAGACTTGTATTCTACAATAGTGTGTCAATTAGTAGCTATTATTGTGCTTTATTTTCACTGCATGTATGTTTATTACTTCATTTCCAATACATAAAGTTAAGCTTAAGTTTTAAACCATGTTTTGTCTGAAATTAATGTTTGTATGATTGTATACATTCATTGCACAATCCTAAATGAACTACATGACTACATGTAGCATTATATGGCTTCTTTGGTACTTTTACTTCACAATTGGTGTGTGGAATAAAGTTTTATTTATTTTTCAGGCAATATGACCTATACAAAACCAATTTACACAAATCACAATATTGAAACCTTAATGCATTACACTGGCAAATCAGTAAGTCATTTGAGAAGGACTTTGCTGTTGCTGTTTCTGATACACTCTGCAGAGTCTACTGTTTGTGAACTTTGCCAAACCCAAGAAGTGTTTGTCATAGTGGAGTGGGAAAATGTCATTTATAATATCTGATTTCACAAGCAATCAATTACAAAGCAGTTAAACAGTATCATAGACATATAAACAACCATTTGTATATTTAGAGAAATTCATAATTCCCACGGAATATGATTTTGCATTATGCTGAAATTAACTTTTGACAAGTACACATATAAACTATTATGTGTGAATTCTGTTTGTGATACACGAGAGCAATAGGAGTTCCAAACCAAGCTGCACATCATAATAATGTACATTGAAGATTAAGGAACAGTATCTATTTAAAAAATAATTTACAGACATTGTTAATTTTATTTCACAAACCAGTTATTCCTGGATTACCTTTACAAAACTCTATGCATGCAGTTGGAATATTAACTGTTTTCTTTTTATATTAGAGGACTTTTGGAATGAATGAACACTTAAATGAGGCAGTTGACAGACTGTGTCAGCCTTGTTAGGCTGATGAAGTAGTTTCTGATGAGCAGACAGTGCTCGCAGGGGAGATTCTAAAAAGAATCACTTCAGGAGGTGCCAACATGTTCATCTAGACAGAAAAATAATGGCACTGTTTTGTTTGCTGAGCTGGTGAAGTATATTACAGATTCTACACAGTGGTGCAGGAGCTTACTGACTTAGTGTTTATGTTTCCTTCTTGGCAGGTAATACCCTTATACCAACGCAGTGTGTGTGTGTGTGTGTGTGTGTGTGTGTGTGTGTGTGTGTGTGTGTGTGTGTGCGTGTGTGTGTGTGTGTGTGTGTGCGTGTGTGCGTGGTTGCGTGTGTGTGTGTGTGCGTGTGTGTGTGTGTGCACACACGCGCATGTATGTGTGTGCGCGCATGTGTGTGTGTGTGTGTGTGTGTGTGTGTGTGTGTGTGTGTGTGTGTGTGTGTGTGTGTGTGTGTATGTATGTATGTATATGTCTCTCATTCCTCTCAGTTGCCCACCAGATTTTCACAGAATGTCCAGATTTTTGCCTCATATTTTGAGTCTCTTCCTCATAAAATTTGTCTTTTTCTGGAATTTTGTGGCAAATCAGTAAGGATCAAATTTACTAAATAATGATAGCCATTTGAGTTTCAGACTACATAACCTTCAAAAATGTATGGGAACACCAGACCTTTTATTCTAACAACTTTCTAAGTTTCTAAGAGCAATATTTAAAATATGTCCCTATTTTCAGGGCTTTGTCCTCTCCATTATTTCTGTCTTTACCCAGATTTTTTTGTGCTAACAAGATGAAAACTATGATGTCTGTGTGTGTGTGTGTGTGTGTGTGTGTGTGTGTGTGTGTGTGTGTGTGTGTGTGTGTGTGTGTGTAACATTAAGGAGAAGGGAGGGTAAATCAAATGGTTAAACTGAAGCAGGCAGGACAGTTATTACCCATGTACACAATGCAAAAATATTTTGTTTCTTTAGTATGTACAAAGACTTGCGTGTGTTCTAGGACATTTGTTTGGCTTTCTTTGTCAGAAAAAGTACATCGAGGAGACTAGGTGGCAGACAGTTGGAGATAAACTTAAAGAACACATCAAGATAAAAAATGTAGCGTCAATCAAATGTGTTGGCCCTACTTTTTAACACCATTCCATCAAATGGATAAATCAGATGTGTTGATGCTATATTTGTGAGAGAACGATTTAGTAACTGTGCCAAAAAAGGAATTGGTTTTAAGGATTCTGGTGCATATATTCTACTTGAAGTACATGTTTTCTGGAGTTTCATTTGCTGGGAAAATATCATTCCTATATTCCTTTGGAAAAGGCAATGAGTAGCAAAGGGATAGAAGAGGCTGTAAAACAAAAAGTCAATGAATGAAGAAGTGCAGATGGGAGGGGGCTTTAGGATACTTAATCATTACAATGTAGAAGATAACAATCAGATTGGTATTGATCTGTTAGGGTACATTTACCAGAGACTGGTATATATTTTTTGCAAGATATCATTGGCAGAAATATCAAATGCAAAAAAAGGTTTAAGAAAAGAGTATTGGTGTTATGTCTGGAAAGAAATAGGCTTAAGGTAATGACAGAAGAAATGTATTATTTCTTGATTAACAGGATGAGGCTGGTGCACTATGCAGAATGTGGTCTGCTGTGCAAGAGAAGGTCCTTCCAGAGTATAAGGCGAATGTACTTCTCCACTAGGAATTCAGACAGCTCTTCATAAGGTCAAGAAACTGGATACTGACTTATCATGACCCTTTCTTATGATAATGAGGTTGAACATCCAATGGAGTTTATGGCTGTTGAACCTCTGAATGGTAATGACTTATCTAGAGTCGAGGACACCCCGATCAGCCAGTGAATTTAACAGGTGTGTGCATGCAGTGAAATGAAACTGATGTGGGTATGCCAGAAGGATGCCTCCAAAACTGTTTCAGAGGATTCAGTGTAGGTGTACTGTGTAACTGATTGATTATGCTGATATAGTGCACTCGTTAGGTTCACTGCCTTAGTTAATTGCATTGTCTAAATTGAGAGGTGATAGGGATGAGTCACTCTGGAGCTAAATTAATAGCTACTGCAGACTGGGATGTACTGAACAGTCTAGTTTGGAAGTCTGACTAATATGAGTGAAGCCAGTAGGGAGTACAATGATAAAAGAAGTCTGACTAATATGACTGAAGCCAGTAGGGGGTACAATGATAAAAGAAGCCTGACTAATATGACTGAAGCCAGTAGGGGGTACAATGATAAAAGAAGTCTGACTAATATGACTGAAGCCAGTAGGGGGTACAATGATAAAAGAAGCCTGACTAATATGACTGAAGCCAGTAGGGAGTACAATGATAAAAGAAAGCTGTTGCACAAACTGATTGAAGGTGTATTGGATTAAAAATGTTTTTAGTGCACATGAATACTTTTATGGTGCATTTTCCTGGTGTAGGAGAACATAGGACAATGCTTGTAATGAGTATACAGCACATTATGCTAAAATGATCTGGTAAAAAGTTCTAGAAGATAATATTTTGCAAGAGTTCTGTTTTGCATATAGTTGGCAGTATTTTCAGTTCAAAATTATGTTGCATATCATGATAATGAATGCTACAGATCAAGAAGCAATGTGAGATCCATTCAAAAATAACTGATTGTAGACAGCACAGTAATTCCTACCAGTTATTTGTGTGGTATCTTTTTAAAACACAGACATGCATGCCAGCACTACCAAAGTAAGACTGAAATTAAGTGTGCTTGCTTGCAGTTGTTTTCCTTGTGTTTAGGTCAGGTCGAAAAATTATAATGTAACACTTGGGAAGGAAAATGCAAAATTCTAATCCAGCACTTGAGGACAATATAGCAAAAACCTCTAAAGCAACCATGTATTTTCCTTTTGTACTGAGGTATGCTGGGATAAAGGATAGCCAAACACTGACAAACACCAGCATACTAAAACATATAAACTTAGCTTCATTGAAGTCATCAGGTAATTTCCTAGCTAGAAAAGCTACCACAAGACTAAAACTCGCCAAACATCCAATGTATCCCAGCATACACCAGAATGCAAATAATGATCCATCATTGCATTCAATTAGGATTTTACCAGTTATCGATTTTGTGTTATGCTCTAGAGATGGTGGAAAACAAACTAACCAAATGATGCAAACAAAAAACTGAACAAGTGTCCCAAAAAATATAATACATGAAGGTAACTTGTATCCAAGCCATTTTCTAAGATTGCTGTGTGGATTTGTTGCCTTAAAAACAATAACAACCATAACTGTTTTTGCAAGCACACATGAGATACAGAGGGTAAAAATAATGCCAAACATGGCTTGTTGTATGATACAGGTCACATTCTTAGGCTGACCAATGAATATCAGAGCACATAAAAAGCAAAGCATAAGTGCAAATAAAAGAATGTAGCTCAACTTGCGATTGTTTGCACGCACGACAGGAGTGTGATGAAATTTAACAAAGGTTATACAAACAAAGCAGTTAAGTAAAAGTAAAACACAGGTTACTGAAGTCAGAGCTGAACCTAAGGGGTCTTCATATGCCAGAAACTCCACTGTTTTCATAACACATTTGTCTTGTCTGCTGTTAGGCCACTGGGCATCCGGGCATTTTAGGCAGTCAGTCAAACCTAGGAAAAAAAATACATTTTCAGTTATGTAACTCTGAAACATACAACAAAAACAAGCATGCTGCCATCTAGGAAGAGCACATTGCATAAAGAAGTGAAGAAGTACATTTGTTTTAATTTCCAGACAACCATGCAAAACCATGTGCATTTGTTGGAACGTTACCAGTTAGGAAGGATGCATGACTGCCAAATTAATATTACCACTTATGAATAAAAAAAAGAACAACTACCTTTCCATTGAAAGGCAATCTTTCAGGTCAACTTTTGCTATATAGGTTGACCTTATAAGAACTGATATAAATTATGCAATAAATTACTCTCAAGGTGATAGAAATAGATATAATGCCTGCACATAATGCCTACACTGGTGGTGTAGATGGATAAAGCCCTGACTACAACTTATGTAACCAAAGTTTGACCACTGGTTTGGGTATCTGATGAACTGAGGCAGTGATGATGAGGCATATGCATTCTGAGAGGTTGGGTGATGGTTCCTACCTGACTCTCATTGCTACTCTGATGACATTCACTGGTGAGCAGAGGACTGTCATGATATGGGGACTGGGTTCCTGTAAGACATGAGTATGTCTGACAAAGCTGTTGATGGTAGCCCCTACTGGTACATGTGGGGAATCATGGATGTGAGGACAATGGGGCATTCATTTACTCACATCATCACCAGGAATGGTTTGGCCAGAAAACATAAAAAAAAATTCTCATTGCCAGGATGCTAGTGACAGCACAAAGCATCCTCATGAAATGTGTTATCAGTGGGAGACAGAGGAGAAAAATGATAAAAGAATATCTATATATGGATTCACTGCTGAATCCCAAAATTACAAAATCCAGAAGCCCAAAATACCGGGACTATAAGCCCGAAACCCCACATTACCGAAATGTTAAAACTGGGAAATTCAAAATCGCGAAAGTGCTACATACATACAGCACACACACAAACATACACACAGCCTCCCCCCAGAACCAAACAAACCACCCTACACTAAAGATAAGCAGGGGGCTTCACCCTCCTGCACCCCCCATGTGGGGGCTGTGCCCCCCACACCCCCTACTTTAATATTCTAACTCCGAGATTGCACAAACATACACACAAGGCAAACTCACACCCACACATTACAGCCCCACACACACACACACACACACACACACACACACACACACCACAGTCACACCACACACACACACACACACAAGCCCTCAACAACACCACACACACACACACATACACACTGTAACCACTGTAACACCAGAACTTAAATCCCTTAAATTTTTGATTTTGGATTTTCTTTTCTTTTGTCTTTTTGGGGTTTTTGGGCTTTTGTGGGTCGCTTGAAAGCTTTTGAAATTGAAAAAGTGAAGTTTTAGATTTAGTAGTCCCCATATATATATATATATATATATATATATATATATATATGTGGGTCTACTTTAAAAGCTCAAAGTTTCAAAACTTAGAACTTACAAATGGTTGAGGCCATAAGATTGAGGTTTTGAAACTTTGAAATTGTAATAAAAAAAATTAAAAAAAAATGTTTTTGCAGGGGGACAAGCACCCCTGCACCCCCATACCCCCTACTAAATAAATATACCAACTCTGAGATCACACCACAGTGAGGAAAGCTGTAAATTTCCTGTTCTGCACTATATGTTATTCTCCATTCAAAACATTCAGAGTTTCAAAACTTCAATCTTATGGTCTTGACCATTTGCAGGTCGAAGTTTTGAAACTTCAAGCTTGTGAAGGGAATCCATCCATATATTTATATATATATATATATATATATATATATATATATATATATATATTGTACATTTTCAACACTATCCATACATAGCTCAGTGAGTCAGTAGGATGCGGACTACAAACCTTCCATTGTCACTTAGTCTGTTACCCAAGTAGAAATATTGTAGTATTTGTTGATTCTATCACTATGCCCACTGATTCTACATGCAGTAGGGTAGATAACCATAGGATGACAACTACCTTTCTTGTGCTAGGATCTGTAAGATTATGAAGGCCCTTCAATCCCTTTTACAGGACAAATATAACTATGTCCCAGTGCTTGTTCATATAGGTATTAATGACCTGAGTTGATCAACCCTGAAGGGCATGTAGAGAGACATATTGGAGCCTGCTATGTGTGTGTGCCAAATGCAGGTAGGACTCTGGCCCTGTGTGGTAAAAAGCAGGGGAATATTGGTATTTGTCAAGAGACCAATTATCTGTAGACAAATTCTATGTAGGCCAAAGGCGTAAATTACTGAATGTTAATTTACAGTAAACAAAACAAATTATCAGTTCATAGCCTGCTGTAAGGCTACTTCCATATCCTTAGAGTACTATGAAAAGAGTCACTAAATGTGCTTACTGACTTCAGCCACCTACTAATGAAATGGAGAAGCTATGCCACAAATGTTGGCTACACCTTGAGAGTTCTAGAATCCATAAATGGTAACTCGCTTGTACTAATAATTTTCCAGACCACTGATGGTCAACATCTGCTTCATTAACATATAATCCACTTGCACTGCTCCTATAGTGTCTGCATATCTAGTGAAATCTGATCACTAATCAATAATCTTTATTTTTAGAGCATCTAAACCCATCACAGTGAACAACTTTGCTTTATGGACTTTAAAATGATAAAACAATTACAACTGTATGAACTCTAAAAATTCAACTGCAAGATTTTCAGCCCTAATGTAAATTAATTGTACTTCCATTTAACAAATAGCATAAACCAGTCTCAGTCAGAAACAAATATACTGGAAACATGAAAATAAACCAGCTTTGTGGAATGCCAGGATTAATAAGCTCTATAAAAATAATAATAATCAAGGTCTAAAATAAATCAAAATCTGACTGCATTAATGTATCTACCAAAAAGAGTGGCAACAATCTAAATGTTACCATAAGTAAGATTCAAATGTTAGGAAAACAAATGATTGTAACAAACAAAATGATACTTTTGAGGTGTGACACAGGATCAAAATTGCCTAGGCATAATAAGGCCTTACTAAGCTTAAAGCTACTGGCTGCCAGAAAAGCAATAACTAAAAATGTAAATCAAAATATAAACCAACTGTAACTGAAGTACTGAGTATTGTAATGCTGATAAAAGAACTGGAGGTGGAATCTTTAGAAAAGGGAAGGAGCAAATTACACTGACATAAATGGAATTTATAGGAATAATTTTTGCAGAATAATGTTCAGCAGGAGGACTGAGGTTTAAGGTATCACAGGAATTGAAGAAATTATATAATACTCTAGTGAATGATAATTGTTAAGGAAAATGTATATGTGCACTGCATGAAGACAATAAAATATAATTTAGATTTATTTTATTTGTATTAAGGTATTTGTACATATGTAATTTTTATTCTGATTTAATAAAGATTTTAAAAACTGAAAAAGCAGTGCAATACAAACTAAAATTAGCATCTGAAGGCATGGACAATCATAAATCCTTTTTTAACCGATTAAGAAATAGCACACTGAGTTGCAATGAACCAGTTCACAATGGTATTGCTCATTTTGCTCTAGTGATACAGCTAATATACTTGCAAATACATGTAATGCCATCTTCATACTACAAATAATCAGTGAAGTTCCACAAGTTCCTGAATCACTTAATTCCCAAGATTTTTATGGTGTACATTCTAACTGCATTTTCTAAAGCTAAAACTATCACATTTATAGGCACTGACAATATACCTTGTCATTTAACAGCACCACACACACCCTATCTAATCCCCCCTGCAATTCTTCAGCGTAAGTATATCCAGTATGGAAAATGGCAGCTTTTATGTCACTCCCTAAAGGGTAAATCTAACTCAAATCCTGGAAAGTATAGATCCAAGAGCCTAACAAGCCTAATTGTAAAGTCATGGCATGCAATATATTTTAGTTCATAAGTTCTAATAAAAAAATCTTATTGTTCTAGACCCACAGCAATATAGTTTTGTCAAAGAGAGAGATTTTTCTTATTTATTTGATTGCATTTTGTTAACTGGTTAACCCAGCTGGGCAAGACCCATTTTTAGATGCAGCTGGGCCGTAACATTAAAACATAGTAAACTTGCTTAAAGGAAAGAATAGTATGCATTTACAGCAGATTACTAATAATAACAATATCAAAGCAATAACCTTAAAAAAATTGTAAAAAATGAACAATCACTTGACCAGTAACCACATCTCCTCAAGACAATCAGGACAGCAAATCCAAGGAAAAAATAGCTTTAATGTTCACCAACAGAGTAATAGCAGAAATTCACATTTCTGCTATTAACTGTGTTGGTGAACATTAAAGGCTATTTTTTCCATGGATCTGCTAACCTTAAAAAATTGACAAGGAGCGATAAATATAAATACGTTTTGAGAGTACAACTTAGAGAAACAGTGAAGAATTGGTGGAATGATTATTTGTGAAGGAAACACATTAGAAGAGATGGGGTAGAAGTGTGTTTGTTTATGTGTAAGGAGAAACAATTGGAATAAGAATCTGTGTAATGTGGCGAGCAGTACAGATTTGGAAAGGTTACATACGTACTGGTGATTTAATAATATTAGATAGTGTAACAGATAAGTAGTGGTGATATAATAATATGAGACAGTGTAACAGATAAGTAGAGGTGATATAATAATATAAGACCGTGTAACAGATAAGTAGAGGTGATATAATTATATTAGATAATGTAACAGATAAGTAGTGGTGATATAATAATATGAGACAGTGTAACAGATAAGTAGTGGTGATTTAATAATATTAGCTAGTGTAACAGATAAGTAGTGGTCACTTAATAATATTAGATAGTGCAACAGATAAGTAGTGGTGATATAATAATATGAGAGAGTGTAACAGATAAGTAGAGGTGATATAACAATATAAGAGTGCAACAGATAAGTAGAGGTGATGTAATAATATTAGATAGTGTAACAGATAAGTAGTGGTGATATAATACTATGAGACAGTGTAACAGATAAGTAGTAGTGATATAATAATATAAAACAGTGTAACAGAGAAGTAGTGGTGATATAATAATATGAGACAGAGTAACAGACAGGTAGAGGTGATATAATAATATAAGACATTGTAACAGAAAAGTAGAGATGATATAATAATATTGCATAGTGTAACAGATAAGTAGTGGTGATTTAATAATATTAGATAGTGTAACAGATAAGTAGTGGTGATATAATAATAATATGAGACAGTGTAACAGATAAGTAGTGGTGATTTAATAATATTAGACAGTACAACAGATGAGTGGCAGAAAGGAAGGAGTCACAAAATATATGATGGGTGAAAGGATTAACACACAAGTGACATGAAGACAACTTTGAAGAAATTGTGGAAAGAATTTTAATTATCTGTGAAGGAATCATGTATGACTACACGGGTGTGACAGGATATTATTTGAGTTTGACAGGTGGACTTGCCCAAATGTTTGAAAGGAGTAACCACCTGAGAACATATTAAGTCAATATGCACAATCACTACAGAAGTAAAAATTAATCTGAATAATTCCATATTAAAAAGAACTATTGCTAGGTTAGATATTGCTGTTGCCAAACAATGTTACAGTTCTACAAATGTAGTGCCTAATTCCCTTGAAGAGTAAGTGTGGTATTTTGCATTAAATACTGGCGTGCTATTGATATTGCTATATCATTTGCAGAGCTAGATCAGCTATGCAGTAGAGGATGGCTGACAAACAAAAACAGGTAAATAGTTTTGTTACAAGGAGTGCAGTACAGGAAACCATTAAGGAACCTAGAGCAAATTCCCAATTGCTTTAAAGTACTGTCTGGTTAAGTGTCTTGCTCAATGTCACACAGTAGGCAAATGAAGGTGGAAAGATTCTAACCCATCACCCTTGGTGCATGAAACAGTGCACTAGCAAGGTAGGACTTTAGTCCTCTATGCTAGCAGGTAGACAGATAAACATTTTTAACTAAAAGCAGACATCTTTTACAATCTTATATTGTGGCGATGACTGCAAAACAGTAATGTATTACAATTTGTACATAATCGATACTGAAGACCAGCTGGTTCTGATCATCACTCCAAATAATGCAGACTGCATGACTTGACAAATGTCAACCCTTTTGCAGTTATCAGAGCCTGTAAAGAATGTACTGCAACAATATAGTGCTAAAACGCAACATGTTCAGACTATATTCCATAATCCAGGGCTTTTAATGAATTAATTAATTATTCAGTGCAACAAATAAATCAAAACAATTAGAGACAATATAAATGCTACAGTTCCTTTTTGTTCAACTGTCAAGTCATATAAAATCAGAAGTATTACCTCATGCAGCATATTCTTTATGTGGGGAGGGTGGGCTACAGGCTTGGAGGATACATATTTTATTTTTGACCTCGCTATGTCTTCCCTGTCATCAATAATAGCTATCATCTATGTCACTCAGTATAGGTCTGACCTTATATGAATAGTTGGAAATGGCATACAGCTGAATCATACAGCTCCAGAAGCAACAGAGCTGGACTGTGGGCAAATGGGACCATATGCAGGGTAATAAATCAACCACCACCATTCCCACCAACACCAATAACCATTAATTGGCTGTTTCATCCTAATTATCATACGATACTGTTCATACGGTTCAGTGTCCATATTGTTTTCTTCTGTACTTTTACGATTATTACAGAGATTTAGATTTAATTTAAAAAAAATCTTTCAACTTTTACAGCAAGAATACCGACAGCCATTTTTTAAAACAATACATTCTCACATTGAAAACAAACAGCATGGGAAATAATAAATGTCTCTTTCCTTGAAAGTCACATTTATTGAAAATACATCTGGCAACCCATTAAGCTGCAAATCACTGCTGGGATTCATACTCAAATAGCATATAGTGAAGCACTAATTAGCAGCTATGTGAAGAGTGCAGGAGTTCAAAAGACAGAACTGTAATGCATTTGATAACAGCTTAGGACAGACCAGGACACAAAAGTCCCTTCTCAAGAGCAGCCCAGGAGGACTATCTAGAGAAGTCACTTGTTCAGAGTCACAATGAAGACAAATAAAGGCTGAGGGAATTAATCACTGGCCCACATGAAGCAGCTTTTTAACAGCTCAGAGCATTGTTCATCTGCACAAAGTACTAGACAAACTGTTATACTCAAACACAGTGCATTTCACAAGTGTGCTTGCCAAAAAAACAAGCTAAACTAAAATATATATCCATAGTTAAAATGCTGGCATTAAACTCATAGACATCATGCTGTACAGTTTATTCACAGCTAAATAATAAACACACACAGGGCAGTTCATGCTTTTCAGACAAAAATACACAATGAAAAAGCAGAATAATATTTTTAAATACTGCAGGAAACTAGACATTCCAAACAATATATGTAAATATGCCAAGAAAGTGGAAAAATAAAGGTACTGTTTTTCCAACTATAAAGCTGTATCAGGCATGCATAAAATTATTATTATTACTGTTTGGTTAAAACCACATTGTGATACTTCATGGAAAATTTTAACACTTGATGCTATAAACAGAATATCTAGGGTTCATTTGGTGAACAACAATAATTTACCTTTCTTACTGGATTGACTTTTATTATCAAACTATTATTTTTAATAGTTTTAAGGATAAATAAATCAAAGAAACTAACCCAAGGATTCATTAAAGTGCCTTATGGGATCAGATTAGAAAGACCCTACTCCCACAGCATGATGTTTTGTTATTCAAAGACATGTTAGACTTGATGAGAGAGGACCTTGTTATCAGCTAATGTGTATATCTCTAAATTGCAGTTATTACAGCAATGCTAACTGCTAAGACTGCATTGTATAGACATTGGCATTCCTCCTCAGTTACCACCTCCCCATGCACAGGTACACACACACACACACACACACACACACACACACACACACACACACACACACACACACACACATGCACACAACCACACACATGCACATACACAATCACACCAGTCCGTATGCCAGTCCTTGAGTTTAGAGTGCATCCAGGTGGCTAGCATTTCTTCCCAAACTGCAAGCCCCATACTGTTGTCATTGTGGCACAGTTGTATTATTCCTGGTAGCAGTTGTTTCAGCCCACCATAATCCTCTTACTGTTGCCATTATGGCACACATTATGGCACAACTGTATTATCACTGTTGGCTAGTGTTTCCCACCACCCTAATCCTTGTACTGTTGTCATTATGGCACAACTGTATTATCACTGGTGGCTAGTGTTCCCACCACTCCAATCCTTGTACTGTTGCCATTATGGCACAATTGCATTTTCCAAGGTGGCTAGTGTCTTATTCCACCCACTGATCCCTGTTCTGCTGTTGGTGCCATTTTGGCACAACTATATTAACCCCAGTGGCTAGTGTTTCCCCCATCCCTAATCCTGTACTGCTGTTAGTTCTGTCATTGCACAGTTGTATTATCCCTGGTGGCTAGTATTTCCCCCTACCCCTAATCCTTCTACCACTTTAAATATTAGTAGATGAACATGGCCTTTTGGCTGTGTTCAATAATCGTATGTGGTGGGGCCAGCCATGCTGACCTAAACATCCAAATAATTTGCTGAATTGTTTAGGATGCAGATGTCTTCATGGAGGTGTTTTCAGGAGAAAGAGGACACTTATCTAATTAGAATATTCCACTTTCCTGGACTGCCTTGGTGCCTTTTTAATGGCAGACATCCTGGTACCTGAAAGCCAACTCACTGTAACCTTTCACTTTTGCCAGCATTATGACTGGTGAGTCAGTGTGCCTCAAAGTAGAGTCACTTATTAATAAACTATTTCTCTTGCTATTAGGGTAAAGAATGGTAGCTTTGGAGTGTTTTTGCTCAGGGTGACTCTTCATGGTATGTATGCATGGGTGAATGAGTGGCATGATTTTTGCTGATATGTACTCTTCCTATTTCTAGGAGGATTTGGGGAATGATTTTTTTCTTAGTTTTAGCATAAGACATTTTGGCATAATTAGAGAAAAATTGTGGTCAAAGTGTATGAAGCTCACAGAGCAACCTTTTTGGTCAGGGTCAAACCTTCACACTAATTACCTCTCAGATGGAATTATTAGAGATGAGAATAAGTTCATTATCTCTGAGCATAAAGCAGTTTATACACTGTCTTAAGAGACTCATTGCTAAAAGACTTCCAATAGTCTGACCTTACATTTTGCCTAATGCTTAAGTGTTTATGTGAGTAAAGTAAATGCAGCAGAGGGCAGATGTACTTATGGTAGCAAAGATAGCATGTACAGAACACTTCACTGAATGGTGATCTTGTGTTAAATGTTGCAGATTTTAACTGTAAGATGGAAACATAGGTGTTAATACTTCGAAGTATCGCATTGTGCAGTAGGCAACAGAAGCTATGAAAGAGATGGTAACTTAAGCTAGCATTCTAAAGGGAAAGGCATCCTAGTCTGACCTTCTAGTGATCACTAGTATGGCCAGATGAGAAGAAACTGGGAGGATCTTTCAAAGACAAATTTGGAGTGTGGGTAGGTGAATCAAGAGACAAATGTAAAAGAGCAACACACATTGGCTAGGTGGGCACTTACTATTTAGGATCTATGGAATGGAGTGGAAGGGTAAACGTTTGAAATATCTTGAAGGGAAATGCTACACAAAATGATATTTTGTTCTTCCTGACAGCAGCAATGAAAGAAGAAAGGGAGGGAATATTCAGGTCTAATTAACATAAGGGGTAGACACAAAAGAGACACTGCGTTTAACAACACAAGAACAAGTTGGAAGGGTGGGGAAAATATTCAGACATAGTTAAAGAAAAAAAATGCAGTTACAGATTAGTTGGTACAAAAATAGTTCCAACGATAAAAGTAGTAAAGTGAAATCAAGGGCAATGTAATTTTTACTTCCCTGGTTTAGAGACACTCAGAAAAATCAACACTACAGGTTTAAAATGTCTCTAATACAATGCATTGAGGTGGATCTTCATAGTAGTCTGGCCACAAAGGACAGCAATGGCACAACAAGCCATTTGATGAAAATAAATTAAATAAAAGAAGAAAGAAAACCAACAAATAAAAAACTTTGGCAGAGCCATTTGTGCTTGTACAATAAATTATGGCATCAGAATCTGTGTACATTAACTGGAAAACATTTAAAGATACCTGATCTGATTCTGGATTTGTAAGACAGCACAATGATTTTGTTTTCTTCTGTGTTTATAAAGCTATAATATTTCTCTGTGATTATGCTACTAGAAATAATTTTCATTTATTTTAGGAACTTCCTCTGTATGAATAATCAAATCTTCCAAACAGACAGCAGTTATCTGATTTTCCTTTTAAAGTTTTCACAAAACAGTTTGGGAAGGAAAGCTAATTTATAGGCAGTGCCAGTTCTTACTTAGGAGTCTGGAACCAAAAACTGCATAATGAAACTAATAATTTTATTTTTTTTTTAAATAAGTAAAACAGCTCAGTTTCTACTAAAAGTATATTTTTTTACTTATCTTTTGACTTCCCCCTTTTTTACATGATCAACAAGTGACTCAGAAATTGCTTTTTGACATTTTTCACTTCTTCTCCTCATGAAAATGAAAGTAAACTTTCTGAACATTCCTGGAAAAGCTAGCTAGACTGTCTGAGTTGCTGAGGCTTACAATTAGTGGTTCAATTAAATTTCTTCATATATACCAGTAAAAAGACTGAGGATGGTTTTGCTTGTTATGTTTACCATCTAAGCATTTTATTTTAGGTTCATAGGTAAGTACTAGGCTATCTGCCTGAGGGCATCTGTAAGCCTAGCCAGAATGTGTTGGCTTTCGCCGCCCCATTACATTAGTTTCCTGTGCCTCTGTCCAGCAGAGCCATTAGTTCCCTGTGCCTCTGTCCAGCAGAGCCACTGCAGTGATCCCCGGGGTAAATTTTCTGTTTCCCATCCACTCATCAAGGTTTCTCTTGAAAAGTGTAAGTGAGGGGCTCTGCCTAATGTAGATTGGAATCCTGTTCCAAAGCATGGGGAGTCTCTGGGACAGGACTCTATCCCTCCAGCAAGTCCTATTATATCGTTGTGGTGAGGTTTAGATCCTGGAACATGTGGCTCGAGGGGATTTGTTTTATTTTAGATGGAGCATGTCCATCAATTTTGGGTTGGACATGGCCTTGTATGTCAGGCAGAGATCACCTCTGAGTAAGTGGTATGCAACCGAGTACAGCTGGAGTTTCTTCAGTCAGGCTGCATAGGGCATCTGTTTGAGGCCAGTAATCCTCTTGGTGAGGTACTTCTGTGGTCTTTCCAGCTGTTGCAGGTGTCTTGTAAGGTACATCCCAAATGGGGCATTATACTCTATGATGGGTCTGATGAGTGATGAGTAGAGGTACACGATAACCTCTTTTGTTCTAGATGCGAATCCTTTTGTGATTAGGTGGGCCACATTGAAGGATTTTCTAACCACCTTGGCAATATAATCATCAAAGGAGAGATTACTATCTACTTGGGTCCCTAGATCCCTTATTACATTTTCTGCATTTAGGGGACTTCCGTGTATGTGGTAGTTCGCAGGTACTTTGTTTATTCCAAAGGGGATGACTGTGCCCTTTTTGGCATTTAGCTTGAGGCCATGATTTTGACACCAGGTATCCGTCTCAGTGAGACCCTTCTGGAGGATGTCTGTATCAGCCGGAGATTCAATTATGGCCCCCAGTTTGAAGTCATCTGCGAACTTGGTCAGCCATAGTCCTCCTGTGCTTGCCTGTACCTCTGAGAAGTATATACCAAACAGGAGGGGCCCCAGGACTGAGCCCTGGGAGATGCCACTTGTAACCGGTTTAGAATTGGACCTAGAGCCTGCAACTCTGGTGGGTTCTATCTGTTAGCCAATTGGCAACCCATCTTGTGATGTACAGGTTTATGTTCAGGCTGGTGATCTTGTCTATAATACCAGAATGGGGAATGGTGTCAAAAGCCTTTGCAAGGTCTAGGTAGGCTGTGTTTACCTCCTTTCCCTCGTTTAAAGCCTTGGTAATTGTCTCAAAGAAGTCTGCCAGGTTTACGAGGCATGACCTGCCCTTAACAAAGCCAAACTAGATAGGGTCCAATGTTTGGAGGTTCCCAATGTCTCTGTTAATGAGTTCCATGATGATGTTCTCCATAGCCTTGCAGACCAGGCTAGTCAGGCTTATAGGGAGATAGTTCCTGGGGTCTGTTGTGGCTCCACCTTTGTGGAGCAGGATAACTGCTGCTATGTGCCACTCTATCGGTATGTAGCCTGTAGAGAGGCTGAGTTTGAACCATGTGTTTAGGTGAGGGGTTAGTTCATTTTGGAGTTTGTGTAAGACACAGCCTGGGACACCATCCGGTCCCATTGAAGCTGTGTTTTTGGCTTTGGATAAGGCTGTTTTAACCTGTGTGTCAGTGATTGCCGGGGCTCTACATTCCTCTTGCATGGTTATGGGCCCTTTAGGGGGTGAGAGGGGGTTAAAGTTTGCTCTAAACCTGTCTGCCAGAATGTTGGCAATATCAGTCGGTTCACTGTATTCTGTGCCATTCTGCACTAACTCAGAGCAGATCTGAGAGTTGCCACTTAGGTTCTTGACATAGCTAAAGAACGCTTTGTGGTTATCGTTGGAGTCCTTGGCAATTTTTCTTTCAAAGCTAGCCTTGGATGATTTTATGAGGGATCATAGTTTCTTGCTGATACTGATCAGGGATGTTTTTCCTTCTTGTGATTTTACTCTTTTCTGTACTAGTTTCCTCATTCTATTGTATAGCTTGTTTATGGCAGGGGTCTACTAGACTGGTTTCCTTTTCTTGGAGGAGTGAGTCTTAGTTTTGTTTGGTACAGCATGATCCATGCATTCTTGCAGGTGCTCATAGAGTGCCTTTGTAAGGGATTCAGCAGCTTGGACAGCATTGCCCTTTAGCATGGGGGCTGTGAACCATTCCACCTTGGTCTTAAGTAACATGAAGTTTGCTTTTGAAATGTTTTTCACTGTGGTTTCCTTAATTGGGGGTGGGGGCAGAATGTGGATATCCAGAGTGATTAGTCTATGGTCTGATCTAACAAGTGAGGGGTTGACCTCTGGTGTAGAACAATGGTCACCCATGTTGGTGATGGCCAGGTCCAATATGTTGTCACCTCTGGTGAGGGTGTTGACCAGTTGATCCAGGGCATTCGAGTATATAATTTCTAGGAAGCGTTGAGCAAGGGAGTTAGTACTTGAGAAGTTCTCCCAGTTAATGTTTGGGTAATTGAAATCACCCAATATTAGGGCATTTGGTAGGACCTTCATATTTTCCAGTGTCTCCAGAAACATGGAATGGGGGTCCTGGGTCATGGTGGGTGATCTGTAGCAAGTTACAATTTGAATTGCAGTTTTGCCCATTATTAGTTGCACATGGATGATCTCTGAGGCATTGTGCTGCGCCACTAACCTGGAGGTGTGGGTATCCTTGATGAATATGGATACACTCCCGCCTTTTGTGTTTCAGTCTGGGTTCTGTGGCTGAAAAGTATGGTATGAGTTATAGCCTAATAGTGGTGGGGTGCTCTCTGGAGTATTAAACCAGGTTTCTGTTACTGCACAGATATCAATGTTCTCCATACTGAAGAGTGCCTCGAGTGCATGCATTTTGAGGTTTAGACTTCTGACGTTGAGTAGTATTACCCCATAGTTTTTGGTTACTTGTGCTATTTATGGTGGTGAGTTTGTCTTCTTTGTATTTTCGAAATTTGTATTTTGCCTCCTATTGTAGATCTGCCCTGATTTTTTTAATTTTAAGGAGACAAAAACCTCAGTGAGGGATGTTCCATTAAATAAAAAATAATGCTCAATATCAAATATTTATGTACAAATCAAAGACATGATATGAATTTTTCCAACTTATTTTGATGGAAAAGTACATCAAAATAAATTCATACTTTAAACACAGAACCTATCACATTTTATTATATGTCCCACATTTTATCATATTCTCTCCAAATTTTAAAATTTACCCTTGGAAATTTTCACAATTTTTTACATATGACATTTTTTCAACCCTGTGCATAATACTCCTAATTCTTGATGGAAATAAGATAGCTCACTTGGAGATTGGAAGCACATGTTTTTTTATAATATGTGCTTAACTGAAAGCCTATTGTCAGTGTTTTTGTAATACGTTATTTAATGGTTGTATAACATTAAATGAATCCTTTATTTTGTTTCTACTATGACTCATCAAGTTACAATTCAACAGGGAACCAAGTTGCAGAGCACAGCTGGTCGGAAAATCATCCAAACAAAAAATTAGCAAAGAAGTTTTGCTGACATGCACCTATACCTGCAGTCCGCTTGGAGAGACCTTACCCAGCAAACCTATATATACCTAGCAAATGGACACAAAACCACAAAGGAAGGAGGAATCTCCCAAAAGAAATGAGTGAGTGCTGAGACACACTTAGAAGCTGCATTAATAGTGATTCACTATGGAAAACAATGATTTGACAGCTCAGTTCCACCAGTTTATCTTCAGAGACTTGGTTCCTTACCAAGTTTGCACTCACTGAGAAGTTGTGCAGCACTTAATGTAATTTTTGTTCCCTTCCCTAAAATATTCCAAAGAAACAAGCTAGGGTACTTTGGATCTTTCTTCCCTTGGCCAAGAAACTGACTGTAAAAACTTGGAAATCTATAAAAATATCAAAAATGTTATACTGGCATATATTCTTAGAAATTATTTATTACTGAGAAATGGTTTTATCTGATATAAGGTGTGATGAAAGGAGGTACTGCCAGCACAGCTAACTGGAATTTTGTAAATGATTATATGTCATTTGTGAATATCAGATTAATTTATATAAGATGCTTGTGTTACAAATGTATTAGAACTGTATGTCATGTATATCAAACTGCTATGTACAGATGTTTGTGTTAAAAAGGTCTTTATAAAGTGTGTGTGCCTAAAATATAGCCACAGTGTGCCCTACTGGAAAAGGACAGACATTTACATGTACTATTGTAACTGTATAAATGTATATGTTAACCAAGGAAACTGGAGTGTTGACCTCAGTCCAGCAAACTTTAGAAAAATATCGGAAATTACATTACTTTATAGGCTAAGCCATAAAGATCTTTTAATGCAGCTAGAGACACAAAGTCTGTACTAGGAAGCTTTCTGTATTGTCTTTGGGGTAAACTAATTGCTACTGTGGAAGCATGAATTAATGCAATTGTTTTATGACCTACAGCATCTGCCAAAGATTAGAGAAAAAAAACATTGTATGAGTATTTTTACAAGTACATGCTAAATACTGCCAGCTTCAGCAATGGGGGTTTGCATGAAAACTAAAAGTCAGATGACCAGAAATGATGTAATTCTGCAAGCTATCTCAGTAGTAATATTGTAGATATTATTTTGAGAAGTATCTTCATAAGACAGAGCATTCTGCATTCTGTCTTAAACCTGACAACAACAAGAACCATTTACCATGTCTGCCTTGCTCTAATTAAGTTGCTAGGGTATAGTAATTCTTTTAGATAAAGTCAGAAATATAGTAAAGCTTAGTTTAGATATTTTTCTTTATTTGTGTGAGCCTGTACTACAATGTTATTTAAAATATGTCCTATGATTTTAAACTTGGATGTCACTGTGAATATATATTTATCATTGTCTCATTCTTTTATTGTTTATTATTAAATATATTCAAGCATTTCATTGTGGCTGATCTGTGCAGAGATATTTAAGTTATGGAAGTACTTGCATATTTATTTGGTGACACTGTGTGGCCATTCCTAATGTCTTGCTCTTGGACAAACTACCTTTTGTATTAGTATTAGTAGTACACAGTAAGATTGGACACCCTTTGTTAAGTGCTGAAATGTAGCTGTTAAGGAGTGACTGGTGGCAGTGGTAACTTCATAATAGTCTGGGTAGAAGGGGGCATAGCTAGCAAACTTGTGCCAGCCTTTCCCATTTGTGTGTGTGTGTGTGTGTGCGTGTGTGTGTGTGTGTCTAAATGAAACCTCGAAGAGTGTGTATGTCAGCTACTTGGGCAGGGACCTGAAGCACTGGTTGGACAGAGAGGGTGTTGGAGGCCTAGGCTTGGTCACTCAACTGAGATCTCAGCTATATAGCTGTGACAGTGAAGAGTCTTATTGGGGATCTAGAGAAAAAGTGAGGAAGCAACCCTGGAATAAATGTGGCCTCTATGTGCTCTTAAGGGAAATTGCACTTGATGCAGAGAGCTGAATCTGGAAATACTGGGTGTGTACTTATTATCATCCAAGTGAACATCTCCTCACTGTTGCCAGTGGTGAGGATTGGGGCCCCTTGATTAGTGGGGCAGTGGATGGTCATCAAATCTGGTGGCAGTGGTGGGATTACCCCATCACATACTTGTATTCAGTGGTGTAGATATTGAATTCTTGTTGCCTGTAAACAGTGGTCACTAAAGAAGGTGTTTGTACTCTCAAGCAGTCACATGGTAGACATTCAGAGTTTCATATCACAATATTTTTTTATTATTGTTTATTAGCTTAGTTAGTCAGACAGAGCAGAAAAGGATGATTATGGCAAGCTGACAAGGAACCAGTCAGCAGAGATGTGCCAAGTCAAAGGACTGGGGCATGCCAACCTGACAAAGGAGAAATTATTGCAGCCTTAACCACAGCTGCATCATAGAGCAGCAACCAGGAGGACAACCACACTGATCTTGGGGATGTAAAACTCACAGAAAATGGATAGTTCAACTTTGCTTCAGAGAACTTAAAAATCAATCTTGAGTTAAAGAGACTTGAACTGGAGGCCAGATGTTTGGAACTGGAATCAACAGAGAGAATGCAGCATTTGGAGACTGAAGAAAAGGAGAAAGACTGAGATATCTAGAAGCTAAAGAAAATGAGAGGCAGAGTCAACATGAAAAGGAAATGCTGACTCTTCACCACGGTCATGGAGGTAACAGGGAAGGGAGTAACCAAACCCCAGAAGCAATAAAGGTCAGTAAATTTCTTCCTCAATTTACAGAGGGTAATAATTTTGATAGTTTTATTCATATGTTTGAAAGGGTATGTAAACAGTATAATGTTGACCAAGTGCTCTGGGTACAGTTCCTGACCCCCTTACTCCATGGTAAAGCTGTAACTGCTGTATTGTCTGATACTGATTGCTTAAATTATGATAGAGTTAAAAGTTGTTTATTATAGTGTTTTAAGTTAACACCTGAAGCTTATAGAAAAAAAGTTTCATGAGCATAGACGCAAAGCAGATGAAAGTGTATGTGATTATATTGCTGAGTTAAGTACTTATTTTTATAGGTGGGTGATTGGGTGTCAGTTCACCACTTTTGAAGGGCTGGCAGACCTTTTGGTGAGGGAACAAGCCCTTAACACTTTGCCTGAGGACATGAGAATCTGGTTGACAGATAGAGAATGCAACACCACAGATGTTTTGCTGAAAAAGGAGACCTATACCAAGCAAGCAGAGCATCACTGCACTGGAAAGTGATACCCAGTGCTGCAAATGGGTATAAGGTAACCCATGATGAGCAGTCCAAAGCACCTCAACAGAGTCTGCCAGTAACAGAGGAAGCCACTACTTTAGGTACATGGCCAAGATCAAGGATTAAATGTTTTAAATGTAACCAGTGGGGCCATTTAGCATATAACTGTCCACAGAGGCAAGGTAGGGAACAAAAGGTAGGGGAACCAGCAAGTAGTAATGACAGAATGCAGTGGTAAGTTGTTTGGAGACAACAATGGTACAAAACTACCACAAGAGGTTATATCCAATCTTACTAGATGGGAAACAGACCACTGCTACGAGAGACACATCCTCTGACCTAACCATTGTAAAGCCTGCAATGGCTAACAGGAGCACTACTTGCTTGGGCAGTGTACTCCAGTCATAGCTTTAGAAGGGACCCCATTCTAAATACCCTTGGCTATGGTTCACCTTGACTAGGAGGGTGGAAAATAAAGCAAGCAAGTAGGTGTGTTTGAGGATATCCCTGCAGATGCCCTGATAGGGAATGATTTTGATAATGCAGTGTCTTGTGTGCATGCAGTTATATGCAGTCAGGCTTAGAGCCAGGCATGTGAGTTTGGTAGCATGGGGGCTTCCAGACAGACTGCACACTTGAAGCCAGGACTATTGAGGTGGTTACTTCAGAGAGGGAGTTACCCAGTGGTGAGGATTGGGGCCCCTTGATTAGTGGGGCAGTGGATGGTCATCAAATCTGGTGGCAGTGGTGGGATCACCACATCACATACTTGTATTCAGTGGTGTGGATATTGAATTCTTGTTGCCTGTAAACAGTGGTCACTAAAGAAGGTGTTTGTACTCTCAAGCAGTCACATGGTAGACATTCAGAGTTTCATATCACAATATTTTTTTATTATTGTTTATTAGCTTAGTTAGTCAGACAGAGCAGAAAAGGATGATTATGGCAAGCTGACAACGAACCAGTCAGCAGAGATGTGCCAAGTCAAAGGACTGGGGCATGCCAACCTGACAAAGGAGAAATTATTGCAGCCTTAACCACAGCTGCATCACAGAGCAGCAGCCAGGAGGACAACCACACTGATCTTGGGGATGTAAAACTCACAGAAAATGGATAGTTCAACTTTGCTTCAGAGAACTTAAAAATCAATCTTGAGTTAAAGAGACTTGAACTGGAGGCCAGATGTTTGGAAATGGAATCAACAGAGAGACTGCAGCATTTGGAGACTGAAGAAAAGGAGAAAGACTGAGATATCTAGAAGCTAAAGAAAATGAGAGGCAGAGTCAACATGAAAAGGAAATGCTGACTATTCACCACGGTCATGGAGGTAACAGGGGAGGGAGTAACCAAACCCCAGAAGCAATAAAGGTCAGTAAATTTCTTCCTCAATTTACAGAGGGTAATAATTTTGATAGTTTTATTCATATGTTTGAAAGGGTATGTAAACAGTATAATGTTGACCAAGTGCTCTGGGTACAGTTCCTGACCCCCTTACTCCATGGTAAAGCTGTAACTGCTGTTTTTCAATTGTCTGATACTGATTGCTTAAATTATGATAGAGTTAAAAGTTGTTTATTATAGTGTTTTAAGTTAACACCTGAAGCTTATAGAAAAAAAGTTTCATGAGCATAGACGCAAAGCAGATGAAAGTGTATGTGATTATATTGCTGAGTTAAGTACTTATTTTCATAGGTGGGTGATTGGGTGTCAGTTCACCACTTTTGAAGGGCTGGCAGACCTTTTGGTGAGGGAACAAGCCCTTAACACTTTGCCTGAGGACATGAGAATCTGGTTGACAGATAGAGAATGCAACACCACAGATGTTTTGCTGAAAAAGGAGACCTATACCAAGCAAGCAGAGCATCACTGCACTGGAAAGTGATACCCAGTGCTGCAAATGGGTATAAGGTAACCCATGATGAGCAGTCCAAAGCACCTCAACAGAGTCTGCCAGTAACAGGGGAAGCCACTAGTTTAGGTACATGGCCAAGATCAAGGATTAAATGTTTTAAATGTAACCAGTGCGGCCATTTAGCATATAAATGTCCACAGAGGCAAGGTAGGGAACAAAAGGTAGGGGAGCCAGCAAGTAGGAATGACAGAATGCAGTGGTAAGTTGTTTGGAGACAACAATGGTACAAAACTACCACAAGAGGTTATATCCAATCTTACTAGATGGGAAACAGACCACTGCTACGAGAGACACATCCTCTGACCTAACCATTGTGAAGCCTGCAATGGCTAACAGGAGCACTACTTGCTTGGGCAGTGTACTCAAGTCATAGCTTTAGAAGGGACCCCATTCTAAATACCCTTGGCTATGGTTCACCTTGACTAGGAGGGTGGAAAATAAAGCAAGCAAGTAGGTGTGTTTGAGGATATCCCTGCAGATGCCCTGATAGGGAATGATTTTGATAATGCAGTGTCTTGTGTGCATGCAGTTATATGCAGTCAGGCTTAGAGCCAGGCATGTGAGTTTGGTAGCCTGGGGGCTTCCAGACAGATTGCACACTTGAAGCCAGGACTATTGAGGTGGTTACTTCAGAGAGGGAGTTACCCTGTAGCAGTGAGACTGAAGGTGAGCCACAACTTTTGGGGGCACTGATGTTCCCTTGGACAGAGTGACTGCAAGGGCAGAGGTGAGTAGTAGTACCCAGGCTGACAGTGAGGCACTGCTGTCAGAGGATACCATGCATCCTACGTAAGAGTAATCAGGAAGGGTTACAAAGATGGAGTTGAGACAGGCTCAGTTCACAGACCGTACATTACAAAGCTTGAGGTAGGTAGATAGAGAAGCACCTGATTCTCAAGGAAAGAGGGAGTCTGTATACTGGGAGAAAGGGTTACTGTATAGAGAGTAGACTCCTGAGGGAGGGCTAGTGGATGAGAGAACACAACAACTGGCAGTGCCCAGAGCCTACCATCTGGCATTTCTAGCCATAGCCCATGACATTCCCTTTGCAGGTCATATGGGCATAAAAAGTACAAATTATGCAGAAGTTTTATTGCTGTGGGATTTCTTGGGATGTAACAGGGTACTACAAGATTTGTGAGCAGTGCCAAAAAGTAGGCAAAGCAGGAGACAAAGTCAAAGCTGCTTTGATGCGTTTGCCTGTGGTTGAGGAGCCATTTCAGCGGGTAGCTATGGATACTGTGGGACCTCCGAGTACCTCATGTTCCACAAGAAATAAGTATATCTTTGGTAATAGTTTGTGCTACCAAATACCCTGAGGCAGTGGCTGTGTTCTCTTTTGAGGCAGAAAAGTTGACAAATGCTTTGTTAGAGATTTTCAGCAGCAGAGATTTCCCAACAGAAATACTGATTGACAGAGGTGCCAATTTCATGTCAAACCTGCTGTCTTGTCTGTGGGAGTGCTGTGGGGTGAAGCACCTAAAGACCACCCCCTACCACCCCCAGACTAATGGTCTGGTGGAAAGGTTAAATTCTACACTAAAGACCATGCTATAAGCATTTGCAGACCAGTTTAGGAGGCAATGGGACAAATATTTGCCACATCTGTTGTTTGCTTATAGAGAAGTGCCCAGGAATTCACAGGTTTCTCACCTTTTGAGTTGCTGTATGGGCATAGGGTGAGGGAACCTTTAGCTTTGATTTGCTGTGAGTGGGAGGGTGAGTGTGAACCCCACAAGGAGTCTGTTGTGGTATATGTCCTAAACCTCAGGACAAGGCTCAGGGAACTCATGGGGTTGGCCCAACTGACCATCACAGGAGTCCAACAGCAGTAAAAGGTCTGGTATGACAGGAATGCTCAAACCAGAGGGTATTCTGTGGGGCAGCAGGTTATGGTTCCCATTCCTGTCTGAAACAACAAGTTGCAAACATCTTGAGAGGGACTCTTCAGAGTGGTAAGGAAGGTCAGTGATATTAACTATATGGTAGAAATGCTAGGCAGGAGGCAGGGGCAAAGAAAACTGTACCATGTTAACACCAAGAAACCTTACCATGATATGGAAGCCCTGATGCTAAGTATGTGCAGTAGAAGGCAAGAGGAGTCTGAGGGGGATCTATGGCTACAGGCAGCCAGCCAGAAAAATACCAGGTTACTATGGTGGAGCCTAGGGATGCAGGCATATGATATGACAGTGCAGCACTGAACTGGGATCAGCAATGCCAAGACAGCTGTGATCTCAAGAAAGGGTATGGGGTAAAGTATTCCCAGATGGCTCATCCCTCTCAAGCAATGTTTCTCAAGGGTTACTTGATAAACTAGCTTGAGCCTTCGAAGGAGGGACGAAGTATAACAAAAGGAGGTACTGCCAGCACATCTAGCTGGAATTTTGTAAATAATTATATGTCATTTGTGAATATCAAACTAATTTACATAAGATGATTGTGTTATAAAAATTATTAGAGCTATATGTCATGTGTATATCAAATTGCTCTGTACAGATGTTTGTGTTAAAAATGTATTTGCAAAGTGCTTCTGCTTAAAATGTATCCATAGTGTGTCCTCCTGGAAGACAACAGAAATGTACATGCACTACTGCAACTGTTTAAATGTATATGTTAAAAGAGAAAAGGGGAGGCTTAATCTCAGTCCAGAAAACTTAGTTTCTGAAATTAAATTACTTTATAAGCTAGGCCATAAAGATGTTTCAATGTAGTTAGGGACACAAAGTCTGTACTAGGAAGCTTTCTGTGTTGCCTTTGGGGTGAACTAACTGCTGTTTTGGAATTATGAAGGAATGTAATTGTTTTATGATTTCCAGCATCTGCCAAAGATCTGAGCAAGAGCTCTTGTATGAGTATTTTTACAGGTAGATGCTAAATACTACCAGCTTCAGCAATGGGGGTTTTCATGAGAACTAGAAGTCAGATTACCAGAAATGAGATCATTCTGCAAGCTATCTCAGCTGTAATATTTTAGATATTTTTTGAGAAGACTCTTAATGAGACAGAGCATTCTCCATTGTGTCTTGTACCTGACAACACCAACAAGAACAATTCATCACATCGACCTTGCTCTAATTAGGTACGTTGCTAGGGTATAATAATTATCTTAGATACAGTCAGGAATATAGTGAAGCATAGTTTAGATATGTTTCTTTATTTGTGTGAGCCTGTACTGCAATGTTATTTGAAATATTTCCTGTGGTTTTGAACTCGGATGTCACTGTAGATTTATGTTTAGTATTGGCTCGTTCTTTTATTATTTATTATTAAAAATATTTAAACTTTTCATTGTAGCTGATCTGTGTATAGATATTTAAGTTCTGAGAATATTTGCATATTTATTTTGTGACACTGTGTGGACCACTCCTAATAGCCTTGATCTTGGTCAAACTACCATTTGTATTAGTAAAATATTGTTAAAGGCACTAACTTAGCTGATAATGAGTGGTAACTACCTTTTAGTCTGGGCAGAAGGGTGCATAGCTAATAAACCTGGGCCAGTCTTTCCCAGGTGTGTGCATGTGTAAATCAAACCTCAAAAAGTGTTTGTTTGTCAGCTATATGGGCAGGGACACAAAGCACTGGTTGGACAGAGAGGGTGCTGGAGGTCTTGTTTTGCTAACCCAGCTGAGATTTCAGCTTTATAGCTATGCCAGTGCAGAGTCTTTCTGGGAATCAGGAGAAGGAGTGAGAAACTAGCCCCAGACTAACTGTGGTCTCTATGTGCTCTTAAGGGAAATTGCACTTGATACAGAGAGCTGCATCTGGGAATACTGTGTGTACTTGTTATCTTCCCAGTGAATGTTCCCTCACTTTTTTGCCAGTGGTGAGGATTGAAGCTGCTTGATTTCTGGGGCAGTGGACGGTTATCACATAAGGAAAAGTAACAAAAACTAATAATTCGGTCCAAAGGTCATCACAATTTCTTTGAAATGTAATACAATGAGTTTGAGATAGTCTTTTTCATATTGCATTACATTCATCTTTTTCATATTGCATTACATTCATTTCTGAATGATTTTTAATGTACCAGGACCATTTCATTGAATTAAACTGTTCAAAAATGGAGTGCTTGAAAAAGAGAACAAAAGACTGAAATAGCCATGTTTTCCCCCTGCACCACCATATGAGGGGGATGCACTTTTCAGACCCTGTCACTTTAATATACTAACATAAAATCTCACAATATCAGAGAAAAAGGAAAAGATCTTCTATCTGTGATATTCAGTGATTTTTCAAAAAGTACCAGTTGCCCAATCATTCGCATCATAATGCATTCCATTTATTGAGTTTCCTCATCAGAAAGTACGTTCAAACAGAATGACATTTGATGATGTGGACTGTCAATGTGTGTATGTGTTTGAGTGTACATGTGCAGGCTTATGTTAGCAAAAAAAAAAAAAATACAAATGTTGAATGTCAAAATATTTAAAAATAAATATGACTGTCACAAGCCTTCCACATTCCCCAGACTTTAATATATCATAATGTTACAAAATCAAAGAGCAAAGATATCTCCATGCAGATGTAAATTATTTATTTACTTTATTTATTTATTGCATATGTTGACCAGAAAGATCGACTGGGCACAGTGTTCCTTTTTCAGTAGAGGCCTAGGAAGAAAAGCTTCAAATGATATATATTTAAGCAATAACCAATGACATGGTGTGGTATATTGAAGATTTACCCACGGTTGGTGTGGTTTAATCGTGAGGGTGAAGCCTGAGTGATTAAATAAAGCCAACCGTGGGTACATTTCAATATATCACAACCATGGAGTTGGTTATTGCTATTATACAATGACATTATTTAAGAAAAAAATACTTACTTTTCTTAAATAATGTCTTTGTATAATGGCGCATTACTGTTCTTCCACTGGTTGTGGTACACTGCTTCCTTGCTTTGATGTACTGAGCATGCATATGGGAATTGTGTCCCATGCATACCCAGTACATCAATGCTTTGAAACAGAAGCAACGGAGAAAAGAATGTCTCCGTTGCTCCATTTTTGTTTTTTTATTTTTTATTTCTTAAAAAAATGTTTTTAGCAGTTTATGCCAAATGGAAACCTTTTTCTGCTGATATATTGTGGGATTTACAATGGGCACAGTGGCGAATCAGCATGCACGTTTTGAAATATTAATAGGGGGCATTGTATAATAAAAATTTCTACATAGTGTGGAAAAAATAGCATTTTACAAGGGTATATACAGTCTATGAATAAAGACATTTTGTAAAAGTTTATATGCATTGTATACAAAAAGGCATTCAATTGCATTTTGAAAAGTCTGCATAGTAATGGGAGTCATTGCAGGTAGTACATTAGGGCTCAGATACAAATTATTCCTTTGAGTAAAGAAAGATGAGGAGCACAGCTTGATATACAGACATAATTTTCAATGGGACCAAGACGATAAGGAGGGTCCAGCAAAAAAAACACCACTCGACCAAATACTTGCAACAAGTAGTTTTAATTAAGTGATTTTGTCAGGATATCTGACTTCTTCATAATAACATCAAACCACAATCTGCAAATTTAAATACCCTACCCCAGCAGTACATTAATTAGCTGTCCATGGTGTATGCACAACAACAGTGAAGGGATCTAGCCAATTGCCATTAGATTGGGCTATACTACTTTGAATCAGCCTTACACTCACACAGTGTTCCAGCCCCAAGCATTTACTTTTTAATTTGGTAAAGTAATTTCACTCCCTCCTTATTGACTACACTTGCTAGTTTACCCTAGGATCCAATTAAACTTAGCCTGAAAATTGGTGTAAAATTAAAAAAGAATAAAACAAATTAAAGTACAGCCAACAACACTGCTTACATACAATCATACAAACCAAACCAAAAGCCCAAGGTAACTCTCAGAGTCAGTCCTCACCTTACACTGATAGTTTTTCAGCCCTTCTCCCTGTGGGGAGGGATCCATAAGTTCCTGGTTAATCCTGTCATGACTGTTCTCTTCTCCATTCTCCCTATCTGCCACTCCCACCCCCACCCCCTGATTATCTTCATTACTCAGCCCCCTGCTAGGGTGCCATCTTTAATCAAACTCTCTACTACCTGACTCACATTCATTTCATCCTGTAGCTGTACCTTCCCTACCCCTCTGTTTGTTGTGCCTGCACAGTAAGTAAGTTACTTTGCATTACTTTCCTCTTATTACTGTTAGCTGCTGATTTATTTGGTTATTACTGTTAGCTGCTGATTTATTTGGTTATTACTGTTAGCTGCTGATTTATTTGGTTATTACTGTTAACTACTGAGGTATTTGATGGTGCTAAGCTGTAACTGCTGTTCAGAACTCCTATATGTTTTGAGAGCTAGCTAATGTTCTAACTTACAAACTGCTTGCTTTTTATCTTGTTTTATGAAGGTAGAGCTTTAATTGTTGAATATCTGACAGGCATCCTGCTGTTTTGCAGAGGTCATTCATGTTCTGATTACATTTGTAAACATTCCTATGGCATGCTACTGTACTTAGAAGACTTACAGGCTGGATTTTATAATTGCTTTTATAGAAGGCTAAGTGAATGCAGTTCATGTTCCTGTTAGTTCATACTGAATAACAGATCTAGAATTATTGTCCTAAAACAGCCATACTTTGCTTTGTGCATTATATCCTGTGTGTTTTCACTGAAGTATACAGCTGTTATCACTGGACTTAGAGGCTGTATGTTACTGCTCTTAGTCTGTGGTTTTACAGAGATGATACTGTATGCACTATAATCAATTTTAATTATAATGTATGCAATATAATTAATTTTACTCTCCAGCTCTATTCTTTGCATGCTCTCCACTTCACATTCTTGTAACCTTTGCACTAATTCTGCCTTATTTACCTTTATTTTTCAGTTTGCACGGGTTTCTTCCCGAGTGACCCCCCCACCTGGGATTCACTGCATAAAGCAATTTCTACCTTCTCCACTGAAGCTATCTTAACTAAGTAAAACCTCTGGGAAGCAAGAACCTGACTCTCTCCAGCTTTTCAATTGTATTAGGTGAACTACAATTTAGTTTTTGTAAACTGTTGTGGCTTAATGGTGTATGCACAACAACAGTAAAGGGATCTAGCCAATTGCCACTAGATTTGGCTATACTACTTTGAATAAACCTTACACTCACACAGTGTTCCATTCCCAATCTTTTACTTTTTAATTTGGTAAAGTAATTTCACTCCCTCCTTATTGACTACACTTGCTAGTTTACCCCAAGGATCCAATTAAACTTAGCCTGAAAATTGGTGTAAAATTAAAAAAGAATAAAACAGATTAAAGTACAGCCAACAACACTGCTTACATACAATCATACAAACCAAACCAAAAGCCCAATGTAACTCTCAGAGTCAGTGTTCTTTTCTTTTTTCTTTTCTTTTCTTTTAGGTACTGGGCTATCTGCCCGAAGGCATATATTAGCCCAGCCACGTTGTGTGTATTCACCACCTCTTTGGTTAGTTCCCTAGGCCCTTGATCTAGCAGCTAGTACCCTTGGCCCCTATCTAGTAGAGCTGTTGGTATGACCCCTGGTGTGAATTTTCTGTTACCCATACACTTGTCAAGGTTCCTCTTGAAGAGTGATGGTGAGGGGCTCTGTCTTATCAAAGGAAAGCTGACTATCTACTTGGGTCCCTAGATCCCTTATTACTACTTCAGATTTCAGGGGGTTACCTCCTATGTGGTAGTTTGTGGGTACTCTGTTTTTTCCAAAGGGGATTACTATGCATTTTTTAACATTTAGCTTGAGACCATGGCTTTGACACCATGCATCAGTCTCCTTAAGGCCCTTCTGGAGGATAGCCATGTCAGCTGGAGACTCTATTATAGCACCCAGTTTGCAGTCGTCTGTAAACTTGGTCAGCCACAGCCCTTCAGTGCTTGCCTGTACTTCTGAGAAGTATATGCCAAACAGGAGGGGCCCCAAGTTAGAGCCCTGAGGTACACCGCTCATTACTGGTCTGGATTCGGAAATAGATTTGGCTACTCTTACTGTCTGAGAGCCAGTTTGCAATCCATCTTGTGACGTAAGGGTTTATGCCCAGGTTGGTGAGTTTATCAATAATACATGAATGGGGAATGGGGTCAAATGCTTTAGCAAGGTCAAGGTAAGCCATGTGTACCTCCTTTCCCTTATCTATAGCCTGAGTGACTGATCTCAAAGAAGTCCACCAGGTTCAGGAGGCATGATCTGCCCTTGACGAAGCTGAACTGTGTGGGGTCAAGTGTTTGGAGGTTCCCAATCTCTCCATTTATGAGTTCCATAATGATTCGCTCCATTGCCTTACAGATCAGACTGGTCAGGCTTATCGGTTGGTAGTTACCAGGGTCAGTTGTGGGCCCACCCTTGTGCAGCAGAACCACCATTGCTGTGCGCCATTCTATGGGCACATATCCTGTCGAGAGGCTGAGACTGAACAGGATATTCAGATGCGGGGTTAATTCATTTTGGAGCTCACGTATGACACAGCCCGGGACACCATCTGGTCCCACAGAGGCAGTGTTTTTAGCTTTAGATAGAGCCTTATTTACCAACGTATCAGTAATAATTGGAGTTACACAATCCCCTGGAATAGTAATAGGCCCTGTAGGTGGTGAGCATGGGGGGGGGGGGGATTTTCACTGAACCTGTCAGCCAAGATGTTGGCAATGTCAGTGGGGTCAGTGTATTTTGTTCCATTTTGTACTAGCTCAGAACAGACCTGAGCGTTGCCATTTAGGTTTTTGACGTAACCATAGAAGGCCTTATGGTTATCCTTTGCATCCTTGGCAACTTTCTTTTCGAAATTGGCTTTAGTTGACTTGATGAGGGCCCTCAATTTCTTACTAAAGCTGATCAGGGAAGATTTTTTTGCTTGAGACTTGGCCTTTTTTTGTATAAGTCTCCTCCTTTTATTGTATAGTTTGCTTATGGCCGGGGTCCACCAGACTGGTTTCTTCTTGCTTGAGGAAGGAGTCTTGGTTTTATTTGGGATAGCATGGTCCATGCAATCCTGAAGATGTATATAAAGTGCCTTGGTGTAGGATTCTGCATCCTGGATATCATTATCCTTCTGCAAGGGAATAGTGAAGCTTTCCACTTCTGATGCAAGTAGTTTGAAGTTTGCTTTGGAAAGGTTTTTTATGATGGTTTCATTGACTGGGGGAGGTGGAGAAGTGAGGATGTCTAGGGTTATCAGTTTGTGGTCTGATCTGACCAGAGAGGGAGTGATAACGGGTGTGGTACAATGGGCGCCCATATTTGTGATGACTAAATCCAATATGTTGTCCCCTCTAGTAGGAGAACATACCAGTTGTTCAAGGTAATTTGAATTTATAAATTCTATGAACCGCTGGGCATAGGAGTTAGAACTTTGGCAGTTCGCCCAGTCTATACCAGGATAGTTGAAATCACCCAAAATTATGGTGTTGGGTAGGACCTTTATATTTTCCAATGCCTCAAGGAATGCTGAGTGAGCATCTTGGGACATGGTGGGCGATCTATAACAGGCTATGACTTGAAATGTGGTTTTGCCTGCTGATAGTTGCGCATGAATGATCTCTGAGGCATCATGTTGCACCACTAACCTGGAGATGTGTGTATCCCTGATGACTATGGATACACCTCTGCTGTTTGTACTGTGATCCGGTAACTGAGGCCAGAAGGTATGATATGAATTGTAACCTGGTAGTGCTGGGGTACTCTCTGGAGCCTTGAACCAGGTTTCCGTCACTGCACAAACATCGATTTTCTCCATACTGAGGAGTGCCTTGAGTGCGTGCATTTTATGGTTGAGACTTCTGGCGTTGAGTAGCATTACCCTTAGTTTTTGGTTACCTGTGCTGGTTACAGTGGTTGGTTTGTCCTTTGAACCTTGCTAAAAAAGGCACTATGGGGATGGCAAGAACCTTGGCCAGTATTCAAAAGCCTAGGGGTGACAGGTGCAAACCATCTCCGGTGAAACAGCGAGGCTTGTCTATCATGTCATCCCAGGCAGACAGACACTGGATCCCCTTAGAATGACACCAGAAGCTTGGCCAATTGTTGAAATTGATCATTTTGTCTTTGTATTGTGGTATCATTCTAGGTGAAGGTAGTATTCTACTCAAGGTCAGGGTCATACCAGCTTGGGCTACATGATCACAGAGCTCCTCAATGTCTCTTTTCATGTAGTCCAGGGAGGTACATCTTAAATCATTCACACCAACATGTACAATGACAACTTCATACTTGTACTTGTTCTGGAGTGACCTAAGTGCCTGTGTTATGTGGTGGATCCTAGCACCTGACAGGCAGCTGACAGTAACCTTCTCCTTGTTCAGCCTGGTGAGTGGAACATCTGTGTGCCTTACTATAGAGTCTCCTATTACTAGCGTGTTGGGTATGGTGTTTTGCCTTAGGGGCTGTTGTGAGGCACACTGCTGAGGTGAATTATGTGTTTTCTGGCTTGTGTTTGGAGGTGCAAGTTGCTTGCTTGTTTGCTTTGGGGGGCACTGTTTCTTTTTCAAATTGGTACCTAGTGCCTCCGAATATGTTTTTGTGTATTTATGTGTATGTTTTGCCGGTGCTTGTTTTGTAGATCCATGTGTGACTGGTGGTGTGATGCTAGTGTGTCTCTTCTCCTCTTGACTGTCTGTTACAGTCAAGGGTTGAGAGCGCTTAGCCTCCAGTCTGGCTGTGTATTTGTATCTCTCACAAGTGTTTGTGTCTAGAGGTAAGAGGAGAGGTTTGTCTGTATACATGAGGCAGTTGTGACATTGCCTCAGGATGCCCAATTCCACCAGATGAACTGGAGAGTACACCTGAAGCAGATCTCTGGACATGCTTGGAAAAGTAAATTTCACTTGTCTTGTGGACAATCGAGGGTCTTATGCTGTATTATAATAGTGCTGTCTAGGAGATTTGGAAAATAATAGTGCTGTCTAGATTTGGACAAGTGCTGATTTGGGTTATGCAAGTGCTGCAATAAGAGCAGTTGATCTGAAGCACTTGAGTTGAGGCTTGCCTAGTTCTAAGGGAAAATTTGCAGTGCAGACTTTGTGGAGCCAGGTATAGTATACCCCAGCTAACCGGCGCTGCCCGATGCTGCTCTGTGCGCAAGACCGCGCAAAAAGAGAGTTGCAGGGTTTTAAGAGAGAGAGGTCAAGGAGTTTGGAATTGACCCAAAATGGCCAAAAAAAACCTACAGTTTCTAGGCAAAAACCACTCTTACAGGGACAGGCAGCTGCTCAGTGTTAACCACTACCACTGGTGAACACAAAGACTTCCCTTTAGCCCAAGTAAGCACTGGCCTCCAAGAAACTTGCAAACAGTTCAGAACAGCAACTCTGTAACTGAACTTTTTTAAAATGATAGAAAGTGGGAAAATAGCAAGATGTTTTTGTTTTTTTGTTTTTGTTTAAGGATAGCAGAGACACACAAGAAGCAAACTAGTCAGAACAGTGCAATAAATGACCCCAAAACGTGCTAGGTCAGAGGCAGGTAAAATGCAATTTTAAGAAAAAACAATTTTAAATTAAGTGCAACACAAAAAATGCAATAAACAGGCTCTAGGTATGTTCTAAATACTGTTTCTAACACAGATATCAACTTTTGCAAGCAAGAAAATGCCGAAAAGTAGGCGGCAATGCAGTTTTTCTAAGAAATAAATCAGAAGAAAATACTTGAAATCTCAAAAGTGGCTCCTTTCTTCTCTGTGTTTTCTCCCCTTGGTAGATGCTTCAGCAACAACTCTCAAGCCTGGAAATATGCCAAAACCATGCGGCTGCAGGGTTTTAAGAGAGAGAGATCAAGGAGTTTGTAATTGACCCAAAATGGCCAACAAAACTACGGTTTCTAGGCAGTAACCACTCCTACAGGGACAGGCAGACTGCTCAGTGTTAACCACTGCCACTGGTGAACTCAGAGACTTCCCTTTAGCCCAAGTAAGTACTGGCCTCCAAGAAACTTACAAACACTTCAGAACAGCAACTCTGTAACTGAACTTTTTTTAAATTATAGAAAGTGGGAAAATAGCAAGATTTTTTTGTTTTTGTTTAAGGATAGCAGAGACACACAAGTAGCAAACTAGTCAGAACAGTGCAATAAATGACCCCAACATGTGTGTTAGCCCCACTCCACTCTGCTCCCTGCCCCCAAATTCCACCTGCCCCAACTAGTGCTAAATTTAAAGCAGACTTTGCCACTCCCTTGCCACTCCCCTCCTGCTAAGTACCAATCAGCACCTCACGCATCATTGAGCAACCCTGCCCCCTTAACCCATTTCCTTCTCTCTCATTCTTCCACACCCTGTTAGTACAGTCAGCCATCAAATTTGGCTCGCCTCCTATCAAAATGCAAACAAGCAAAAAACACTAATTACCCAAATGTCTATACTGTTTCTATTTTACCATCTCACTGCCTATGAACAAACACTTGACCCTGGTATTCACTACCCAAATGGTCAGACACCCACGACTTCATACATAACACCAAACACTTTACCTTCCCCTGCACACCGAATATACCACCCTCTATAAAATACCACCCCTGTACAGCCACAAAACATAATCCTAAAGACAAAGACTATATAAAGCTTATAAACAAACTCCTAAAGCTCAGAATATCCTGTCACTATAACCTTATAACACATGGAGACATTCATCCCAACCCTGGTCCACCCACACCCAATAACCTCCACTCCCCTACCACAACCCCTACAGTCAAGCTACCCATGAATACTCCCACTAGTTCCTCCTAGCATTTCACCTAAATATTAGAAGTATTAACAATAAGATTCCCAACCTACATGCCCTCCTAGCAACCCACTCCCCAGATATTGTGTCTTACAGAAACCTAGCTAAAACCCAGTACTACTGACAATGAGATACTACCTCCAGGATACAATATTCACCAGTTAGACCGTGCTACAAGGAAAGGAGGTGGGATAGCAGTCCTTTACAAAAATACTCTAACTGTTAATAGAGATACCATTCAACCTCCCCAATTCAATAACGTGGAACTCCTCATAACCAAGCTACACATTAACCAAAACAAACACTTGAACATCGTCTGTGCATACATTCCACCAGACAACAACCTAAATACCCTAGAAGATCTCCTTTACTGGTTATCCACTACCTATCCCCAAGAAACCATAGTTCTTGGTGATTTTAATGCCAACTGGCACCCCTGCTCCTCCGACCCCCCCCTCACTCATATAAACTTATCTGTGTTTAAACAGACCATAACCTATCCCACTAGGATAAACAAACCAACCAACAAGGAAAGTATTCTAGACTGGATCATAGTTAATAACCAACCCCAACTGTACACCGCTGGTACTCTCCCTGATGACCTCAGTGACCATTGTCTAACCTATATCATAAAACATGAGGCAGGAAACCCTCACCAGCCTAAATATAAAACATTTAGAAACAGGAAAAACTTTAATGCTGCTATATTCCAAAATGAATTAAAAGCAGTTGACTGGTTAAAACTAAAAAATCTAACATTAGAGGAGGCCATAGATCACTTTAACACTAAATTCCTAAGTATCCTTGATTCCCATGTTCCAGCACGTACAATAAAAACTAGATCAAATACAGCACCATGGCTCACAAAAGATACCAAAGAAAAAATCAAAACTAGAAACAGAGCCTGGGCCAGATGGAGAACAACCAAAGCTCCACTTGATCATCTACAATATCATCAACTCAGGAATGATACAAACAAATCTTTTTTACTGGATAAAAAAGCTTCTACCAAAATCTCCTACAAAAACACCACAACAACCCTCAGAAGTTCTGGGCAGGCTTAAATCAACTACTTTGTCCAGATCACTCCACCACCCCAACCCCGGCTAACTACACCCATAGTTCCCCAGAGACAATAGCTAGCGCCTTTAATAACTTTTCACTGAAACAATCCAATCCCTAGCAAATCAACTAACCCCCTCTAACTTAAACCACATGTCTAATCTACCTAATAATCACCTGGAATTTGGCTTCCAACCAATATCCACTAGTTTTATCAAAACACTTCTAAAAAATCTAAAACCTACCACCCTCACTGCTGACCCCCTCCCTGCAGAGTACCTGCAAATAGCTGCAGATGCCATTGAATATCCCATATCTATCCTCTTTAACAGAACCTTATCCAAAAATGCTATCCCCTCCCTCCGGAAAATATCTCGCGTCATCCCACTCCATAAAGGTGGTAGCTCCTCAGACATATCCAACTATAGACCCATTGCCATTCTTTCCTCACTAGCCAAAATAATGGAGAAATGTGTACACAAGCAACTAATGCAATACCTTTCACAGAATAACTTACTATCCAACTCCCAGCATCGATTCAGTCCATGCCACAGCACCACCTCAGCCCTCCTTTCCTTTCCTTTACTACTGCCATAAACCAAAACAGGAATGACAATAGGCTAACCTCTGCCCTCTTTCTTGACCTACCAAAAGCCTTTGACATGGTCAGCCATGAACTTCTCATTCTTTCACTAAAATCTATTTCCCTCAACAAGCCTGCTATCCAGTGGTTCCAGTCCTACCTGACTGGTAGACAGCAGGCAGTACTATGTCAGGGCAAACTCTCCAGCCAGCTACCTCTCACACTTGGTGTCCCTCAAGGGTCCATACTAAGTCCACTACTTTTCTCTATTTTTATCAACAACCTCCACACTGCTAGCCCTAAAGCCACCTGCATCCAATACGCAGATGATTCCACACTCATCTGCTCAGCCACCTCCCCATCCGACTTGCAAATCTTAACCAAAAATACATTTAACAGTATTGAAAACTGGCTCACCAATCAAAGCCTACATCTGAACCCCAATAAAACTAAACTTCTACTCTTCTCTCCCACTAGTAAATCCACCACACTTTCATTCTCTGTCACATCTAACAATGGTACCACTATTTCCCCAGATAATCACACCAAACTGCTAGGCGTTATCATAGACAATAATCTCAAATTTGACCTACAGGTCAACAAAACAATACAGACCATCAATAAGAAGCTTAGATCACTGTATAGAAACAAGGCATTTTTATCCCCAGTGGCTAGGACTGCAATCACCCGATCACACCTACTCTCTACTCTCTTATATGCCTCGTCTGTACTCTCAAACCTCAACAAATCCGAACTAGGTTAGCTGTCTCATAGCTACAATCATATTGCCAGATTCGTCACTGGCTCCACCTATAGAACCCACCACTGCCAGACCCTTAAACAACTAGAGTGGCTAGAACTGCCCAGCTTAATTCAGTTCAATCAACTCTTAATAGCGCACAAAATTTTGTACCACCCTGAGGATACCCCCTCACTTAAAAATATTATTAAGCCATATAGTAATCTAAGATCCCTACGGTCAGCCTATAAACTACTGGTCCAAACGCACAAAGCTAATAGCTCTGCTGGTGAATCCCTGTTTGCCAACTTCATTGGCAAAACCTGGAATTTATTGCCAAACTATATAACCCTACAATCCTCCAAACGTCTCTTCAAAAAAAAACCTCAAACAGTATCTCAAAGTGAATTGGCTATGCCCATGTACCAACCCTGATTAAGTTATAAAGTAAAAGCATATTCTGCAATTATCATAACTTGTAACTACATCACCAAGATGTGCTTCCAATCTGATGTCTCTTACTTTTAATTCTCTGTCCATGACAATTGTGAGTCCCTACTAGGGAATCACTACTAACCCATTGTATTTAATCACTTTGTTTTTATAATTGTTTACTAACTTCTGTGTAATCTATGTAAGCTTGTCTTTGTGGAGCTTTTCTCCTCGGGCCTCTGCTGAAAATGGACATGTATCTAGTCGGACTATCCCGGTAAACAAATGTAAAATAAATAAATAATCAACCTACATCATTTCCTGTCACATCCTGAAATTACAAAATAAAAATAAAAAGTAATAACCATGAAAAACAATAATAATGACGATGAGAAAAAACATGGATGAATAGCAACCATAGTAAAACAACAAATCCATCCCTACCATTCACATAAAAATGTAATGATTTTAATTTTAACAGAGCCGTAATAGTAATCCAATCATTGAGTCCAGGTTTTTGACATGCATTTAATTTAATTTTCCATTTGAACTGAAGAAATTCAAAATATTCTTCAACAGGCCCCCCCTCGAGGTCCAAGATCTACATGGTCAATGGCACAGAATTTGAATCCATGTGGGAAACACTTCAATATGTTTATACAGGCCATTTTTATTGTTCTTTTTTGACTAATTTCATAATGTTCATATACTCTTTGTTTCAAGGCCCTCTTAGTTTTTCCCACATAAAACCCATCACAGGAATCACACTTAGCCACATACACCACCCCTTTAGAATAACAATAGTATTTCTTACAGGGAAAAATAGTCCCAAAGTTCTTAATAATTAATCTGTCCTTGCCAATCATATAGTGGCATTGCGGACATCTACAACATTTAAAACAGCCTCCTTCTCTTTGCATCTTCCTTTTACTTTCCAACATGCCTTTTAATGAAATATTTTTCTTGTACGCCACCATTGATTGCTCACCTGTTATGCTGTTAACATCATCGTCCGACTTAAAATCGTCCAAAATTTTGTAATGATATGCCAAAAATCATAAAAATGAAGGGTAACGGGAATAATAAGGGCCCTGGTAAACCTACTCTGGTTCTCGGTATTAGAAAGTTCATTCATGGCCCTCATATTAGATCGTAGTGTTACAAATATGCCTAATTCCCTCTTATTTTTAACTTCATTTTCATTGTGATCTATAAATTCCAAAAGGTACCCCTACTTACCAACATACCTTTTAACGTCTCACATTCCCTAATAAAATCAGCATCCCCAGATATCATCCTGGCAAGCCTGACATATTTCCCTTAAGAAATGTGAAGTAAACATTTTCCTACCATTGTCCTTTTTAATGGTTACATCTAAAAATTTCAAGATGATTTTATCCTTCATCATGGTGAATTTCAAGAAGTTGGTAGTCTCATTGATATATGAAAAAAACCTTTCCAGTTCACTGTCCCCACCATTCCAAAAAAGGACTGAATCATCAAGGTAACAGCCATACAGTGCCCAAGACTCCCTAAAGTTAGAATTCAAAACAAATAGGTCCTCCCAATGTTGGCAAACACAGGGGAACAGCATGCACCCATGGCCACCCCTTGTCTCTGAAAATTTGTCTTTCAAAGATAGTTATTTTCCAGAACCAACTCCATACAAGCTCTAATGGTCAAAATTGTGCCATGATCCAAATCAGAGTTATCACACAGGTACTCATAAAACCACTCCAACCCTAATTCATGGGGAATAACGGAAAAGCAATCACAGATGTGAAGAGTAACCATGATTAATTCATCATCATACATTTCAGGTTTTATTTTGCCCAAAAGGTCCCATGAATCCTTAATCAACCACTCCCTATTGTTCAGCACATTTTCACCTTGCTGTCAATAAATGTTGCTAAGCAAATGGTTTTAGAAGCTTTAGCATCCACAATCGGGCATAGGGGTGGGTTGGCAATGGATTTATGTACCTTTGGGATCCCAAATATAATGGGAGTTCTAGGATGTTTGAACTCTAGGAACTCGTAAATTTGTTAACTAATCTGTCCATTCAATAATAAATCTTCTACAGTAAGATCAATATTCCAGAAGGCAATATTCAATTTGTTAAATGATATTTCTACATAGGTATCACTATAAAGCATTTCAAACATTTTACTGTTGTAATTGGAAACATTCGTGACCACGAGACCCTCTCCTTTATCAGGTTTCATTATTCTATCATTACAGTTAAAATTTCTTCTAATAACTGCCATTCTAAATGATCCATATTATTAGGAGCACTGTCATTGTTGTACCTTAAAAGGTCTCTAATTTCATTGTCACACAATGCTTCAAACATGGAAACTATAGGGTGAACAGGCAGAATAAAAATACTAGGCCAAAGTAACGTACCAAAAGTCCCCATGTTGTCATTCCCAAATTGTAATGCCAGATTCAACTTTCTAATAAAGTGTTTTATTTATTTTTTATTTTTTAATTTCAGGATGTTACAGGAAATGATGTAGGTTGATTAACCAATTAATGTACTGCTGGAGTAGGGTATTTAAATTACTGGATTGTGGTTTGATGTTATACTGAAGAAGTAAGATATCCTGATGAATGCACTTAATAAAAACTACTTGTTGCAAGCATTTGGTCGACTGGTGTTATTTTTTCTTTTTTGGCTGAACCCTCCTTATCTTCTTTGTTTTTTACTTGAGTTTTTGATCATTTTCAATGGAGCAGTGCATTGTATACTTCAGAAAGCCATTTCAAATTAAAGCAAGAAAATATACATACAATTGCACAAATGCAGCATCCATTTATGCTTTAGTTTTTTTTTTCTGGTTAATAGCTAGTGTAGTAGATCAAAGACTGAGCAAAAAAGGAAAGGACAAGAAGATTGAAAGCATAAAGGAGGAAGAGATGAAGGGGGAGGAAGATTCTACAGGTGACTGTAAGAAGCATGTAGTGAGCTGGGATGTGGGGGTCATAGGCAGTTATTATTATTTATTCATTTTACATTTGTTGACTGGGCTAGTCTAACTGGATATATGTCCATTTTCAGCAGAGGCCCAGGAAGAAAAGCTCCAACCATCAGCAGTGGCAAAAAAAATTAATACAGTATATAGTAAATAGCCAAGTGAGTAACAATACATTAGCTACATAGGTGAGAACAAAAGTTTTACAGAGTAACATAGTAGTTTAAAGCTAAGATTAAATGCAGAGAACCAAAAACGTAATTTTTTTTTTTTTATAGTACTACAGAAAGGTGAGGTAAAACAGAAGAGTAGAGAAGTATAGAGAGAGCTGGTGGTGTAAATATCAGTCTGTGTTAGAGCAGGGACACAGCCAGTGAGTTGTAAGATATTCTTTCAGATGCTTTTTAAAGAGAATAGTGGAAGCAAGGGAGGAAAGTTCAGTAGGAAGCCGATTCCAGATTTTACCTACTGTGTTGGTGAAAAGTGAGTCTCCAGTCTTGTTATTTGATTTAGTAGTGGAAACTAGAGGCTTATTAGCTGAGCGTAGTATAGCAAGATTTTTGTAGGGTGAGATCAGGTTAGTGAGGATAGGGGTATTTTTAGGGTTGTAAAGGATTTTTTGGGTGGTAACAATTTGTTGATAAAGTAGTTGGTTCGGCAGTTCTAGCCATCCCAGTTGTTTTAGGTTAAGACAGTGGTGAGTTCTAAAGGTGGTGCCAGCAGGGTTGCCACCTTTTAACAAGGGCAAAGTGGGACATTGGGGTGTGGTCAACAGGATAGGGGTGTAGCCAACATGACACTGGCCACACCCCCACCACGGCATCACCAGAGTTGTTAAAGGAGATGCAGTATTAGTTATGGATGCAACATTGTGACATTACAGCATACTAAAAACTCAAACCATTTAAATGAAGTGAACTATTACTGCACACACACTAATCTCAAATACATTGCATTAACTTCTGAGCATCCATCCACAAAAAAAAAAAATAAACAGGAAAAAAGTCCAAACATTTTAACTTTTAAAAATACTTCTTGCAAGAGAAGTAACAAACTACAATGTACAGCAGACTCCATGGGCTCCTTTTACCTCAAAACATAGCAATTAATCCAGCACAGCAATGCAATAAACAGGCCCAAGTAAAAGTAACACACCCATATTCACATTACAAGCAAAGCAGTACATTTTAACCTTATTAAAAATGCATAATAAATTAAATGCACACATTTACAAGTATAAATGAAAACAATCTTGGAAACAGCTTTGGCAAATTGTAACGTAGTACCTACTAGAATAATAAATGAATTACATTAACTGTTAACATTCCCCCTCAAAAGGTAGACTTGTACCACATAGACATGGACTTGCAGGAACAGGAAAAATTACCTAAACAGTATATCGTAACTTCCTGAAAACAGCATTATAGTGCATATTTCCATACAAAAAAAGTGCAAACTATGCTCAAACATTTCCTATCTGCAGACAGACAATACCCAGAAAAAGCTACTTATTAATAGAAATGCGTCACACTAAGTTTATATTTCACTGCCTCCCAACAGAAACAAACAACTTCTATACACAGTTCAGCCTTTTAAAAGTAATGCTTTCAAATCATACCCCCAAGAATAATAACAATTACATATACATTCAGGTTTTATATCTTTAAAAACTACTACTCAAAAATATCAAACTAACCACTACACAGATTTAAATATTGCATATTGCACCCACCATCTACCTTTAAACATTAAAAAAATTAAACCACAATATATTCCCATTTTAAACTAGTACAAAAGTCTCAAAATAACCACTGCACATATTTAAATACTACATACTACATCCCCATCTACCTCTAACCATTAAAAACTTAAATAAAGCACACTATTCCCATTTTAAATAACTAAAGCCACAAAATGCAATTATCTACTTACCACTCACAGTTATTGCTGGGCTGGCTGGCTGGCTCCCTTGCTGGCTTCTTTCCTGGCTGGCTGGCTGGAAGGCTCCCTTGCTGGCTTCTTTCCTGGCTGGCTGGCTGGCAGGCTCCCTTGCTGGCTTCTTTCCTGGCTGGCTGGCAGGCTCCCTTGCTGCTTCTTTCCTGGCTGGCTGGCTGGCAGGCTCCCTTGCTGCTTCTTTCCTGGCTGGCTGGGCTGGCTGACTTCAATGCTGGCTGGCTAGCTGGCTGGCTTCAATGCTGGCTGGCTGGCTTCAATGCTGGCTGGCTAGCTGGCTGGCTTCAATGCTGGCTGGCTGGCTTCAATGCTGGCTGGCTGGCTGGCTGGCTGGCTGGCTTCAATGCTGGCTGGCTGGCTGGCTTCAATGCTGGCTGGCTGGCTGGCTTCAATGCTGGCTGGCTGGCTGGCTGGCTGTCTGGCTTCAATGCTGGCTGGCTGGCTGGCTTCAATGCTGGCTGGCTGGCTGGCTTCAATGCTGGCTAGAGAAAAAAATCAGATCTTTTGTCGCAGCTGCTATTTCTAGTGCCTCTACAGCTGTGACCTTTATGGGCTCTTCAGAAGAAGTTCCGCCCCTACAATGGCTGCAGCCAATTGCTGTGCTGCATTACCACCGGACCTAACAGAGAATCCTCTAACTGCAGGTCCGGTGGTGACGTCTTTCGCATTGCGTGGAAAAAGCGGAGTATTTTGGCTTTTCCACGCAATTTAAAACGCGACGCAAAGGAAAAAACGGGACTTTTAAAGTCCCACGCTTGGTGAGCGTGGGAAGCGGGATGAGAGGACTCAAACCGTGAGTGTCCCGCTGACAACGGGATGGGTGGCAACCATAGGTGCCAGTGGCAAATCTGGCTATGTTATTGTAACTAGTGGAGAGTTTGGTAAGGTTATTTTTTGATATATTGGTATATATTGCTGAAGCGTAGAACAGGGTAGAGATAAGGTGGGTCTGGGCGATAGTTGTTCTGGCTGTAGGGGAAAGGAAGGGTTTGATTCTGTAAAGAGTGCCTAGTTTTTTGTGACTGACTTTATAGTAAAGTTAATGTGGTCATCAAAACTAAGGTTATTATCAATTGTTACTCCTAGTAGATGGGTAGAAGTGTCTAGGGATGTCTTAGTCGGTGAAAGTGAGGTGAATGTAAGAAGGATGTAGTGAGCTGGGATGTGGGGGTCATAGGCAGTTATTATGAGTGGGTGAAAGTGAGGTGACTGTAAGAAGGATGTAGTGAGCTGGGATGTGGGGGTCATAGGCAGTTATTATGAGTGGGTGAAAGTGAGGTGACTGTAAGAAGGATGAAGTGAGCTGGGATGTGGGGGTCATAGGCAGTTATTATGAGTGGGTGAAAGTGAGGTGACTGTAAGAAGGATGTAGTGAGCTGGGATGTGGGGGTCATAGGCAGTTATGAGTGGGTGAAAGTGAGGTGACTGTAAGAAGGATGTAGTGAGCTGAGATATGGGGGTCATAGTCAGTTATTTTGAGTGGGTGAAAATGAGGTGAATGTAAGAAGGATGTAGTGAGCTGTG